>NC_090946.1:11477787-11787384 GCF_040807025.1 Struthio camelus | reverse complement strand
ACCACGTCACAGGAGTCATCACCATTACAAGAAAGGCAAAAAGCAGACCCAGGATCAGCAGAGTTTGCATCAGCTACGTTACATGACTGACGAGTTCTTTACACAGCACTCAGCATAGCCAGGACCCCTTTCTCAGGCTGATATTTAGCGAACACACAAGACGAGAGAGTTATCCACAAGTAAAACTGCTACTGTGAACACTGTGCAAACATTCAGAATTTAGTATTCCAGCAGTAATTAGAGCAAACCAATTAGTGACCATTACCTCAAGAACACAAATTCATCTGCACTGATACTCTAAGCTATGGACAGCAAACTCAGAACCCCTGGGGGAAAAGCATCTGCAAATAGAGATTCCCTACCTCTTGTTATTCACAGCAAGGTAACAGCTGTGCTGGAAAATATATCCCAGCACCCAAATTACTCTCTCCAGCTTAGATTCAGTGCTAACATATGCCCAGAACTGGCCAGTTAAGGCAGCACTGGCCAGGCAGTCCACGCAACCGACTACTACTTTCCCAAAAAACCCTTCTAAACACTTTCCTTTGAACTGCCTAAAAAAGCCTCGTAACAGTAGAGCATGCCCCTCAACAGAGGCAAACTGCCTCTCTTCAAGACGCTTGACAGCTTTTTAATTCTTCAAGCAGTTTGCTAGCTAAAACATCCCTAAACTAGACCGCCAAAAGGGTCACGTCCTAATTCCACAGCACACAAATTGCAACGCTGCTTTTATTAAACGTGTACCAGCTTACCAGCCACAATAGGCAGTTAGGAAAGCTGCATCGTTATTAGACCTGAAGCAATTGCTGGCATGGTAGGAGTTAATTCCCTTGCCACTTCCCCATTTGTCCCTTGGCTCCTTACAACAAAGGGCTAGTTCGGCAATACACCAGCCAGTTCACAACTGCCTGGCCATTTTTAGATATGGCGATACATCTCTTAAACTACTCCATATGATCCATAACAAGACTCAAGTAGATGAGCATAGGCAAAAAATACATTCTCGTATCGCAGCTCTAGGCTCAAAAACTTAACACGTGATGCACTGGTGCCGATGCATACTTTTCTTAAGAGCCTGAACAGACTTGATGTCCAGCTTCACTTCTTTTAAAAAAACATACTTCCACATGCAGTACTTCTGGTTAACCCGAGATCCTCCATGACCATTCCTACCTACCTGAACACTTCCATTGCCAAATATTACCTTTAACAGGCCACATAACAATTACAATATACTCCGGGTTATTCCTTGGAAGAACATTCAAGGCGTGATTTACTAACAGATGCTTAAGCAATCAAGATCTTTACCCAGATTAAGAAACAAGGACAATTCTCTCTCTCTCTAAGAGAAAGACGTTCAATTTTAGATTTTAGCTTGAAGCTTTCATTTTTCTCCACAACTCCTTCCACTGTCATTTTAGGACTTAACTCAGGAATGAATGTAGCCTACATAATCATTAACCAACAGACTAGGATACATCTGGCAGGACAGGAAGACAACCAACCAACCCACCCACCCACGCACAAGTCAATAGGTGTGACATCCCTGACTGGCCTCAGGGTCCAAAAAGGGCAACCGAGGATTGCCCACTTTTATAAGGAGTCTGGCAGTCCGGCAAATCTCTGTGAAACAAGAGAAACAGATTTTGATAAGAACACGCTGTTCTGCTAGAAGCTTCTTTACATTCCCCTAGGAAGACCTCACCTATTACCACCATTTAGAGGGTATACTCTGAAAACAAAGCTTTACATACTAAATCTGAACTCAAAGGGTCAACTGATGCCAGCTGGCCAAGGTTAAAAGTGACTCAAACTAACCCAGATAGGTTGGAAGGGACCTCTGGAGATCATCTAGTCCAACCTCCCTGCTCCAGCAGGGTCACCTAGAGCATATTGCCCAGGATCACATCCAGACGGCTTTTGAAGATCTCCAGCGAAGGAGACTCCACCACCTCTCTGGGCGACCTGTTCCAATGCTCTGTCACCCTCACAGTCAAGAAGTTTTTCCTCAGGTTCAGATGGAACTTCCTGTGGTTCAATTTCTGCCCATTGCCTCTTGTCCTGTCACTGGGCACCACGGAGAAGAGGCTGGCCTCATCCTCTCGACACTCCCCCTTCAGATACTTGCACACATTGATGAGATCCCCTCTCAATCTTCTCTTCTCCAGGCTCAACAGGCCCAGCTCTTGCAGTCTTTCTGCAGAGGAGAGATGCTCCAGCCCTCTAATCATCTTGGTAGCCCTCCGCTGGACTCTCTCCAGGAGTGCCATGTCTCTCTTGCACTGGGGAGCCCACAACTGCACCCAGGACTCCAGGGGAGGCCTCCCCAGGGCTGAGGAGAGGGGCAGCATCACCTCCCTCCACCTGCTGGCAACACTCTGCCTAATGCACCCCAGGAGACCATTGGCCTCCTTGGCCACAAGGCCGCATTGCTGCCTCATGCTTCACTTGTTGCCCACCAGCACTCCCAGGTCCTTCTCGGCAGAGCTGCTTGCCAGCAGGTCAACCCCCAGCCTGTCCTGCTGCCTGGCCTTCTTCCTCCCTAGGTGCAGGACCCTGCACTTGCCTTTGTTGAACTTCAGGAGGTTCCTCTCCACCCACCTCTCCAGCCTGCCCAGGTCCCTCTCCATGGCAGCACAGTCTTCTGGTGTGCCAGCCTCTCCCCCCAGTTTAGTATCATCAGCAAACTTGCTGAGGGTGCACTCTGTGCCTTCCTCCAGGTCATTGATGAATATATTGAACAAGACTGGACCCAGGACTGACCCCTGGGGGACACCACTAGCCACAGGCCTCCAACGAGACTCTGCACTACTGACCACAACCCTCGGAGCTCGGCCATCCAGCCAGTTCTCAAGCCACCTCACCGTCCACTCATCTAGCCCACACCTCCTGAGCTTACCTAGGAGGATGGGATGGGAGACAGTGTCCAAAGCCTTGCTGAAGTCCAGGGAGACAACATCCACTGCTCTGCCCTCATCTACCCAGCCAGTCATTCCGGCATAGAAGGCTATCAGATTGGTCAAGCATCATTTCCCTTTGGTGAAGCCATGCTGACTACTCCTGATCACCTTCTTGTCCTCCACATGCTTAGTGAGGACCTCCAGGAGGAGCTGTTGCATCACCTTGCCAGGGATGGAGGGGAGGCTGACAGGCCTGGAGTTTCCTGGCTCCTCCTTCTTGCCCTTGTGGAAGACTGGCGTGACATTGGCTTTCTTCCAGTCCTCAGGCACCTCTCCTGATCTCCAGGACCTTTCCAAGATGACAGAGAGTGGCCTAGCAACAACATCCACCAGCTCCCTCCGCACTCGTGGGTGCATCCCATCGGGGCCCATGGATTTGTGGATGTCAAGTTTGGACAAAAGATCTCTAACCCGATCCTCCTCCACCAAGGGAGAGTCTTCCTTTCTCCAGACTTCCTCTCTTGTCTCCAAGGTCTGCAATTCCTCAGGACTGGCCTTAGCAGAAAAGACTGAAGCAAAGAAGGCATTCAGCAACTCTGCCTTCTCCATCTCCTTCGTCACCAGGGCACCCGCCCCATTCAGCAGCGGGCCCACCTTTTCCCTAGTCTTCCTTTTGCTATGGATGTATTCGAAGCAGCCCTTCTTGTTGTCCTTGACATCCCTTGCCAGATTTAATTCCAACTGGGCCTTAGCCTTCCTTGTCGCATCCCTGCACGCTCTGACAACGTCCCTGTATTCCTCCCAAGTGGCCTGTCCCCTTTTCCACATTCTGTACACTTCCTTCTTCTGCTGGAGTTTGGCCAGGAGTTCCTTGCTCATCCATGCAGGTCTCCTGCCCGCTTTGCTCAACTTCTTCCTCAGAGGGATGCACTGATCTTGAGCCTGGAGGAGGTGATGCTTGAATATGAACCAGCTTTCTTGGTAACCTCTTCCTTCTAGGGCCCTGTCCCATGAGATTCCCCTAAGTAGGTCCCTCAAGAGGCCAAAGTTAACTCTCCTGAAGTCCAGTGCTGCAATCCTACTCATTGCCCTGCTCCCTCCTCGTAGGAGCCTCAACTCCACCATCTCATGGTCACTGCAGCCAAGGCTGCCCCCCAACCTGCACATCTCCAACTAGACCTTCTTTGCTCGTTAGTACAAGGTCTAGCATTGCACTTCTCCTCGTTGGCGTCTCCACCACCTGCGTCAAGAAATTATCATCAATCCTCTGCAGGAACCTCTTTGACTCTTTGTGCCTAGCTGTGCTGCCTTGCCAACAGATGTCAGGGTGGTTGAAGTCTCCCATGAGAACCAGGGCCTGTGATCGTGAGGCTACTTCCAGCTGTCAGTAAAAGGCCTCATCGATGACCTCGTCCTGACCAGGTGGCCTGTAGTAAACCCCCACAACAGTGTCACCCATGTTACCCTGCCCTTTAATCCTTACCCATAGGCTCTCAACTTGCTCTTCATCCACCCCGAGGCAGAGCTCCATACATTCTAGTTGCTCTCTCACATAAAGAGCAACTCCACCACCTCGCCTTCCTGGCCTGTCTTTCCTAAAAAGCACATAGCCATCCATGACAGCATCCCAGTCATGTGAACTATCCCACCATGTCTCTGTAACTGCAGAAACCTGGTTTCACCAGGAAGCCACAGTATTGCAGAAGTTAGTCCTTTTTTTTTTTTCCAGGTACCAACATGATTTCCAGCAGGAGAATATCAAGGACAAAACCCTCACAGGAAAGCAGGAAACTCTCTCCGGCACAAAAATAACTACTGCTAGCTGCTGTTAAGACTCTCGAGTCTAGCGAACCTCACCTTGTACCCCTCCCCGACAAAGCTACTCTCATTCAACATCCATACCCTTCAACCAGCACTCACTTTCACACTACTACTCACTGAAGGACTGATCCCCTGCTGAAGGAAAGTTCTTCTAGCCCCAAGCACCTGCTTTTTTTTTTAATTTTATTTTGTCCTGCTCAACAACTGACCCCTAGAGACCAGCAGAAGTGAGGAATTTCTAGCAAGCCCTTGCCGACATTATAAACACACACTACACAAGTTGTAAACCAAGAGAGAGCATTCAGGCAGAACTAACGCAGAACTAAACGCAGGCATGTCATTAGTCTGCTTTCAGGCACAGTCATTTTTTCCAGAAAGCCTGCACAAATGCCTAGAACTACAACAACATGCTATTATGTCTATTACATCCAATGAACCTGAGCATCAAGTGGCAAGTCATGCATGAGGCACCTGCAACCTCTCTAGCCCATTAATAGGGCTTCACACCTCCATGTCCTCTCTCCCACTCTCCCATGCATCATCTTCAGAAGCTGCTACAAAACTCTACTTTAAGACAATACATGCATGCAACAAGGCAGCAGTTCAAAAAGCAAGGCTCAGCCCTCAACATCCTTTCTTTACTTTTCTCCCTCCCTACAGGTAAAGCCACTTAGGTTTCATAACTGCTAGCCAAAGGAAATGAGACAACAACTACAACCACCACCACCACCAAGAACCATGCTTTACATGGGTAACCCACAACTTACAACCACTAAGGCAGCAACTGTGCTTTAAGGCTTCAGTCAGGTCACTTCAAGGCCTGAGAGTCTACAGCACTACTTCCCTACTCTCCCACATCTACTAACATGTCATTTAGAAACTGCTTCCAACCTACCTACTAGCCAAACACTGCTCTGAGAAGCTCACACTTGTCAGGCAAATCCTCCTGCATTTACTGCCCCATGACAAACCCAATATGCTACTTTGGGGTCTTGGGTCATACAAACTTTGTACTTCCACTACCATTAGGAGAGCAGGAAGAGAGAAAGGGAAAAAAAAAGGGAAACATTTTAGTTTCCTCTACACTAAAAAGCTATAGAGAAACCTCTAACCCACAACAGAGACCTTCAGCTATAGAAAACTCAAAGTAGCTCAAGTTCTGCCAGTGATATAGCCACACGCCTCTCTTGCTAGCAGTTGACTTCCCCAGGAATCACAATTCCAAAACCAACATCCCCTAGTGTCCAAACAGGAGAAGCATCTCATGTTACACCAGGTCACATGCTTACAGATCTCCAAGAACCTTGACCACCTTTTTAAAGCCAGTCCTGAAACTTTTTCTTCTACCTCAGGTCAACCCAGAGGTTTACTGAAGAGCAATGTTTGGCAGCTCTTACTTCACTAGAACCACAGGTGAAACCACGAAAAAACATCGAGGGCAAGTATTTCATTTGTGACTCGCTAAAACTGATTTCTGTTCAACAATGACAGCACTGGGCAATATCTTAAAGTTACTGCTTTTACACAGGCCAGTATAGTCAAGTAATACCAGGAGACAACAGTCCTGTCTTTCCAAACAAAGTCTAAATAGTTCCTGTCACATTAAAAAAGCCAAGAGGAAAAAAAAAAAAATTGTTGCCTAGCTACAATACTAGTTCCTAAACCATTTCAGCAGCTCTAAATCCAGATGACAGCCTGCATTGACTCAGAGCAAGAATAGTACATGCAGCTGCTAGTCATTGGCTGAGATAGAGCCAACTCTCACAGGATCTCGCCCAGCAAACCCCAGTGAAACTCCACAATGGCACAGGAGACAGGAAACACCTAACAGCAAAAGAGTTCCTCCAAGATCAACGCATTTTAACCATGCCAGATCGCTCTCCTTCATCCATGACGCCTAACACACCCTTTTTCAGGCCATTTCCACATTCCAAGCCCAAACCACACATAATCTGTTCCAAGTTATGAACACTGACTGACAAGTGTCAATATGCCATTCAGGTTTTCCTCGGAAAACACAAGCAACTGCTTCAGCATTGCTTCCCTTTTCACTCCTCCTTCCCATACAAGGGGTCCATAGCTAACAAACACAACATATTTGCATCACCCACTGTGTGAGTGGGTAACGTGTCAAACACCAGTCAGCTTGCTTGCCTATTAGCAAGTCATGCTCAAAAGCAGCAGATCTAGAGACCTTCATTCCACCAATATCGCAATGGAAAGCTACTCTACTCCCAAGACCTCAAGTGAAAGATCCATTTCACACCCAAACAAGCAGCAAGTTTAAGCCAGTCCAAACTGGTCCCCTACTGCAACTTCCCAAACGGACACAAGTTGCTACACATCTTCTCTTAACCTTCCAGGAAAATCAGCTGCTCCCCTCAACCCTTTCCACCCAAAACCTTCCTCCTACAAAACACAGTTCTGCAAGGATCACAAATACAAAACGCGACCTAGACACAAAAAGACTCCCCTTAGTCATTTCCTAACTTCTTGGCCTTCAGCAGCAAGCACCAGCTCTTTCTTCTCTACTCGACCTCTAGATTTGCACGGGCACAAAGACAACTGGAGGCATTTCAGTAGCCAGTGTTGCCTACCT
This sequence comes from Struthio camelus, assembly GCF_040807025.1. NCBI lineage: Eukaryota > Metazoa > Chordata > Aves > Struthioniformes > Struthionidae > Struthio > Struthio camelus. The sequence goes on along the minus strand of NC_090946.1, from coordinate 11,780,064 downwards.
CTAAAGCATTGCAACCCACACAGGTAACACCAAGTCATCTTAACACAGCCAACGCTCTGAAGCCTAGCCTTCCCTTCACACAGGAACTTGCCTCATCAGCAATCACAGTTATCACTGCCATACATTTTAGAGGCTACGCGTCCAATCAATACATAAATCAATCAATTGCAAGCTCAGCCTTAATAGCTTGAACCTTCAGCACTTCAGCGCTTCAACTCTTCACAAAGCATCACTTCCACTGGATGCCCACACTGCCACTTTCCACTAACATCGTCTCTCTCATTGCCCAGACAGAACTTGGCTTGCTTGTAAAGCTTCCTCACATGGCATAGCTCCACTCTTTTCTCTTAGAACAAGTACTCCAGAAAGCTTAATCGCCACCAGCAGAAAGCCTCAGCACTCTATCTATCACCTCCTCTAAACCCCAGCAGGAACCAATTAACATCACAAGAGAAAGCACTCAGCTAAACCTCAGCACCAACCATGCCCTCCTCTATCAAACTACCATTCCTGCCTGCTTTAATACCAGCACCATTGGCTGCAACATCAACAAGCTTCCAGAAGGCAGCAAGGTCCCTCTACCATAACAGCTGGACCTCAGCCTACCTTCACCTGCTGGAATAACTGCACTTGCACCCAAGAAGGACAATAACTCTTCTCAAAGACAAGCACTGCAGTCCACCTCTTACTCAAGCATGCAGCTGAAGCAGCCCAGCAATCCTCTGCAGCCATGCCCTGACTCACTACCACACACCCTAGGCTCTCAAACCAGGACTGCTTCCTTCATGCGCCAACATCTCTGCTCAACACACTGAGCAGTTGGCTTACTCAGCATACAAGCACCTACATGACTCATAGGTCAAGAGCATACTACTCCTTCACAGGAGAAGCACATCCAATAGCCAAATAGCCTGAGCAGCTCAACATGGGATGCTTCTCACCAAGCATACAGGCCCTGTAGCACACTGCCTCTCTCACACTCACTCACTGACACCTGCTTTCAAACACTGGTTAACTCCTGCACTTGGGGGTGGGGGGGGGGGGGGGGGCAAGAGGAAGAGTGGTCATGTCACTGGGAAACCTATTCCCCCAAGCACACTTTTGCATTTAAGCTAAAGGATAAAAACTCTTAGCCTACTGTCTGACACCAGCTTAGGGCATACTCAGTACTGGCAGAAGAACAGATGATCCTTTGCCCAAAGAATGCATTCCCCCCACCCCACCCATTTCATTGTCAACAACAACAACAATCACCACCACCACCCCCCACACTAAACACTCATTCCCACCTCCAGCCACAACAAAAGGAGGTCAAAAAACAGATGAACCCACTCCTTTCAGCAGCACTCCTGTGTCAAGGGGCTCCAACTAGCACCTTCAGTCTTTGCAAAAGACTCCACCTCATACATTAGTACTATCAAGACTGGCACTACACTCCAATTGCACAGCCTAGCAACATATTACAGTAGACCTGAACGACTCCAAGGGACCCAAAGCAACAAATAGCCAATTAGCAGCTCCAATACACATTGTCTCCACTTTCTTGGGCAGGCACACAAAGTTCAACTTCAGAATGGTCTTCCAGAAAACTAGTTCTAGCACAAACCCTCTCTCTAGCCTGGCCTTACTTCCCCTCTATCAGGGAACACACAACAGTAATCAAATCAGGTTCAATCCCCCCCATCCCCCCACAAAAAAAAAAACCCAACAGACAAAGTAACATGACCCCACATCAGGAATAAGCCTGTCCACTCCCATGGGCCAAGCACCACTGCCCACCCCTCACTTCCAGACACAGCCACAGGGCAACCACAACTACTCCACTGCCTTCACCCAGAACCTCCCTTCCCCCCCCCCACTAAACAAATGCACCTGACCCAGCTCCCTCTCAGCTCCACCCAGTTCAAGCCCACCAGCTGAAAAGCAGCCCCCCAGCCACCTTCCCCATCACTTCAGCTCACCTCCTTTGACACCCAGTCCAAAGGCATCTTCCACCACATGTACTTGCACACCCTCTCCCACAAACTCCTGCTCACTACTGCACTCGAGGGAGCGACATACACCCAGGCATGAACAAGACACAGACTCCCAGCACCACGCTGCAAGAGCTCTTGGAGCAATCCTAGGCAGCACCCTGACAGAGCCAGTTTCAGCCATTCGTTATAAGGTGCAAACACTTGGGCAAGGTTTTGCATGGATGCTAGGAAAAGGAAGCGGCTGCCTAAGTGACACACCTCTGCCATCACTACTCCCCTCAACACCAAACATCACATCAGCTGAAAGCACCCACTCCACTGCTGCTCCTCAACTCCCACCAGGCAACCGAGCTCAAACAACGTGCTCAGGCACAGTTCAAACCAACACACCCCCATCACAGAAGTACACACACAAGAGGCAACACTGCTAGCACGCACCAGTCGCGCTGTGTCGACCTTCAGAGCTCCACACACCAGCCACCGCTAAAGGTGACTAGCTGGAAAACCCACCTCTCGCTCCAGCTTACCCAGCTCTGTCTCCGGCGCACACAAACACCACTTCAACACCACCCACAGGACAGGCGAGCTGGAGCCAGGCCACACACGCTCACGCCGCCCCCGCCCCGCCCCAGCAGCCCCCAGGCCGCCTCCTGCCCCCGCCCCGCCCTCCCCACCTCGCCCTTCTGCCCGCTCTCCTCCTCGCCCGCTCCGCTCCGCGCTCCGCCTGCCCGAGCTCAGCAGCTCCTCGCCGCCCGCCCCCCGCCCCGCCTCGCTCTCCAGCCTCCCGCCGCCGCCGCCTCCCGCCCAGCGCCCCGCAAACGCCCCGCGCTCCCACCCCCCCGCCCCGCCCCGCCCCCGACCCTGCTCCTACTTCCCCCACCCCTTTCCCTGCCGCCCTTCAGCTCCCTTCCCCAGGCGCCGGGCGAGCAGGCGGCCGACGCAAACGCTCCCCCGTCCAGCGGCGACGCACCGGCCTCCTCAGCCGGGCGCCGGGCGACACCGAAGCCCCGCTCGGCCCCGGCCCCGGCCCCGGCCCCGCCCGACCGGCCGCCGCAAACCCTCCCCGGCCCGCCCGGCACCGACCCCGCCGCCTCCCAGCACCAGCCCCAGCACCATCCCCGCAGCCGCCAGCACCTTCGCGCAGCCTCCCGGCGCAGGCGCCGCCGCCCTTCGGGCCCCGAAAAGCCCCTTCGCCGCCCCCCGCCCCCTGCCCCTGCCGCTACCGCCCCCGAGCCCTGCCCGCCCGGCTGCGCCACGACCCACCGCGTGTCCCGCAGCCTGCCGCTCTCCAACTGCGCCGCGCCGCGGGGCCGGACGGGGCGGGATGGGGAGCCCTCCCCTTCCGCTCCGCCATCTTCGCCGCCAGGCGCCCCCCCACAGCCAGCCACCCCGCCGCCATCTTCGCCGCCGGCCACACCCTTCCCCCCGGCCAGAGGCGGGAGCGGGGCGCCAATCAGCGGCGGGCGGCGCGCAGGCGCCCTCCAATGGCCGAGAGGCAGCTGGCCCGGCCGGCCAATCCCCGCGGCGGCCCGGGCGGAGGGCGGGAGGGAGCGGAGAGAGGCCGGAGATGGCGTCCGGCGGCCGTGGGCGCCGCCGAGCGGGCGGGCGGGCGGGCGGCGGGGCGGGGTCTGCCGGCGCCAGGGACGCGGTCCCCGCTGTCCCCCCTCAGTGTCCCCCTCGCTGTCCCCTCGACCCCGTCCACCCCTTGTGCCCGCCCGCCTTGTGCCGCTCGGGCGCCTCGGCCGAGCTGCGGCTCTGGTGGGGGCGAAGGGCGAGAGCGGGCCGAGGGGCCCCTGGCAAAAGAAGTGGGCCGGGAGCTGCTGGGCTCGGGGGTTGGTGGCCCTGGGCGAGGCGGCCAGGAGAGCAGGGCGGTCGGCTGTCGGTGGCGGCAGAGGGCAGCGGGGAGGGCAGGCGGCGTGCGCGGGCAGGGCAGGGGCTGCGGGCAGGGCAGGCAGGAAGCGGCGGTGGCTGGCGCGGGCCTGGAGCGGCCGGTGCCGAAGGCCAAGTGCTGGGAGCAGGTTGGGCTGTGCGCAGGGTGCCGCCAAGCGAGGCGGGAGGGTGCGTTGCGGGGGAGCGCTGCCCCCGAGGCGCTGGGGTGTCCCGCGAGGCCCGAGGGGGTGGGCTGCGCGAGGCGGGGTGTCGGCGAGGGCGGCGAGGCTGGAGGAGGCGCGGGTCGGGGGGCTGCTGTCCACGGAAAGGCCCGGCCGTGCGAGAGGGTCCCTAGGAAAGCTGCGCGTGGCCTTGTTGTGCTTGGTTTTGGCAGGCGGTGCGGTGAAGCGGAGCGCTTGGAGGGGGAAAGGCGGCGTGTGGAGCCTGTGGAGAGCGGGTGCCGGAGAGGCGGAGGCGGCGCTGGAGGTGCTGGTGCTGGCAGGGCCGCTGAGGGCAGAGGTGGGTTGAGGTGAGGTGGGAAGCAGAGGAAGAGGCTGTGGCTGGGTGTGGGACGTGTTGGGCTGTAGAGCTGCATTGCCATGTTGCCTGCTGCCTGGAGAGTGGAGGTTGGCTGTACTGGTGCTGGACCTGGGGGGCTGGTGCAGCCTGGTGCGGGGCCTGGTGGGCTAGGGTAGCGTGGTGTGGGGGAAGGGGGGCTGGTGCAGCGTGGTACGGCCTACTGCTAAGTCTGGTGGGCTTGGGAGAACACTCCGTCGGGGCGGAAACCACTCCGCCGACATAAAAACGACTCCGTCGGGCCTGAAATCAGTGCGTCGGGCCTGAAATCAGTGCGTCAGGGCTGAAACCGCTCGACCAAGCTTAAAACCACTGCATCCGACCGAAAACCACTCTATCGGAGCTGAAACCACTGTGCCAGGACCAAAACCACTCGGTCGGGGCGGAAACCACTCCACCAGGGCCAAAAGCACTCGGCTGACCTTAAAACCACTCCATCAAGCCTAAAACCATTCCGTGAGGGCTGGAACCACTCTGCCAAGCGTAGAACCACTCCGTCGGGGCTGAAACCACAGTGCTGGGGCGGAAACTGCTCCATCAGGCCGAAAACCACTCCGCCAGGGCCAAAACCCCTCCGCTGACATTAAAACCATTCCGTCAGGGCCGGAACCACTCCGCCGAGCCTAAAACCACTCCGTCGGGGCTGAAACCACTGTGCTGGGGCGGAAACTGCTCAGTCAGGCTGTAAACCACTGCGTCAGGCCGAAAAGCACTCCACCAGGGCCAAAACCACTGTGTCGGGGCTGAAAGCATTCCACCAGGGCTAAAACCACTCCGTCGACATTAAAACCACTGCGCCAAGCCTAAAACCACCCTGTCAGGGCTGAAACCACTCCGCTGAGCCTGAAACCACTGCGTCAGGGCAGAAGCCACTCGGTCGTTGATGAAACCGCTCCGCCGAGCCTAAAACCACTCCGCCAGAGCAAAAACCACTCCGTCGGGCCTGAAACCACTCCGCCAGGGCGAAAACCACTGCATCAGGCCTAAAACCACTCTGCCGAGCCTAAAACAACTCCGTCGGGGCCAAAACCATTCCACCAGTGCTGAAACCGCTCCGTCGGGGCTGAAACCCCTCCGTGAAGCCGAAAAGCACTCTGTTGGGGCTGAAACCCCTCTGCGAAGCCGAAAAGCACTCTGTCGGGGTTGAAACCACTCCGCCAAGCCGAAAAGCACTGCGTCGGGGTTGAAACCACTCCGCCGAGCCTGAAAGCACTCCGCCGAGCCTAAAACCACTCGTCTGACCTTAAAACCACTCCGCCGAGCCTAAAAGCACTGCATCGGGGCTGAAACCACTCCGCCAGGGCCAAAACCACTGCATTGGGGCTGAAACCCCTCCGCCAGGGCGAAAACCACTCGTCTGACCTTAAAACCACTCCGCCGACCGAAAAGCACTGTGTCGGGGCTGAAACCCCTCCGCCGAGGCCAAAACGACTGCGTCGGGGCTGAAACCACTCCGCCGAGCCTAAAACCACTACGTCGGGGCTGAAAACACTCCGCCGAGCCTAAAACCACTCCGTCGGGGCTGAAAGCACTCCGCCGAGCCTAAAACCACTCCGTCGGGGCTGAAAGCACTCCGCCGAGCCTAAAACCACTCCGTCGGGGCTGAAAGCACTCCGCCGAGCCTAAAACCACTCCGTCGGGGCTGAAAGCACTCCGCCGAGCCTAAAACCACTCCGTCGGGGCTGAAAGCACTCCGCCGAGCCTAAAACCACTCCGTCGGGGCTGGAACCACTCCGCCGAGCCTAAAACCACTCCGCCGGGGCGAAAACCACTCTGCCAAGCCTAAAACCACTCCGCCGGGGCGAAAACCACTCCGTCGGGGCTGAAACCCCTCCGCCGAGCCTAAAAGCAGTGCGTCAGGGCTGAAACCACTCTGCCAAGCCTAAAACCACTCTGCTGAGGCGAAAACGACTCTGCCAAGCCTAAAACCACTCCACCGAGGCGAAAACCACTGCGTCGGGGCTGAAACCACTCCACCGAGTTTAAAAGCACTGTGTCGGGGCTGAAACCACTCCGTCGAGCCTAAAACCACTCCGTCGGGGCCAAAAGCACTCCGCCGAGCCTGAAACCACTGCGTCAGGGCAGAAGCCACTCGGTCGTTGCTGAAACCACTCCGCCGGACCTGAAACCACTCCGCCAGGGCCAAAACCACTGCGTCAGGCCTAAAACCACTCCGCCGAGCCTAAAACAACTCCGTCGGGGCCAAAACCACTCCACCAGTGCTGAAACCGCTCCGCCGGGGCTGAAACCCCTCCGTGAAGCCGAAAAGCACTGTGTCGGGGCTGAAACCCCTCCGTGAAGCCGAAAAGCACTGTGTCGGGGCTGAAACCCCTCCGTGAAGCCGAAAAGCACTGTGTCGGGGCTGAAACCCCTCCGCCAAGCCGAAAAGCACTGTGTCGGGGCTGAAACCCCTCCGTGAAGCCGAAAAGCACTGCATCGGGGCTGAAACCCCTCCGCCAGGGCCAAATCCACTCGGTCAGGGCTGAAACCACTCCATCAAACCTAAAAGCACTGCATCAGGCCAAAAACCACTCCGTCGGGGCTGAAACCACCGTGCCAGGGCCAAAACCAGTCTGCCAAGCCTAAAAGCACTGCATCAGGCCGAAAACCACTCCGTCGGGGCTGAAACCACTGCGTCAGGCCTAAAACCACTCCACCGATCCGAAAACAACTCCGTCGGGGCCAAAACCACTCCACCAGTACTGAAACCGCTCCGTCGGGGCTGAAACCCGTCCGTGAAGCCGAAAAGCACTGTGTCGGGGCTGAAACCCCTCCGTGAAGCCGAAAAGCACTGTGTCGGGGCTGAAACCCCTCCGTGAAGCCGAAAAGCACTGTGTCGGGGCTGAAACCCCTCCGTGAAGCCGAAAAGCACTGTGTCGGGGCTGAAACCCCTCCGTGAAGCCGAAAAGCACTGTGTCGGGGCTGAAACCCCTCCGTGAAGCCGAAAAGCACTGTGTCGGGGCTGAAACGCCTCCGTGAAGCCGAAAAGCACTGTGTCGGGGCTGAAACCACTCCGCCAGGGCCAAAACCACTCGTCTGACCTTAAAACCACTCCTCCAAAGTCAAAAACCACTGCCTCGGGGCTGAAACCACTCCACCAGGGCCAAAACCACTCGTCTGACCTTAAAACCACTCCGCCAAAGTCAAAAACCACTGCGTCGGGGCTGAAACCACTCCATCAAGCCTAAAACCACTCCGTCGGGGCTGAAACTAGTGCGTCAGGCCCAAAAGAACTCCGTCAGGGCCCAAACGACTCCACCAGTGCTGAAACCACTGCGCCAAGCCTGAAACCACTGCGTCGGGGCTGAAACCACTCCGCCAGGGCCAAAACTACTCGTCTGACCTTAAAACCACTCCATCAAGCCTAAAAGCACTGCGTCAGGGCAGAAGCCACTCCGTCGTTGCTGAAACCACTCTGCCGAGCCTAAAACCCCTCCGTCGGGGCTGAAACCACTCCTTGGTTGCTGAAGCCACTCTGCCAAGCCTAAAACCACTCCGCCGGGGCGAAAACCACTCCGTGGTTGCTGAAAGCACTCTGCCGAGCCTAAAAGCAGTGCGTCAGGGCTGAAACCACTCCATCAAGCCGAAAAGCAGTCCGTCGGGGCGGAAACCACTCCGCCGAGCCTAAAAGCAGTGCGTCAGGGCTGAAACCACTCTGCCAGGGCCAAAACCCCTCCGCTGACATTAAAACCATTCCGTCAGGGCTGGAATCACTCCGCTGAGCATAAAACCACTGCGTCGGGGCTGAAACCACTGTGCTGGGGCAGAAACTGCGCCGTCAGGCTGTAAACCACTGCGTCAGGCCGAAAAGCACTCCACCAGGGCCAAAACCACTGCGTCGGGGCTGAAAGCATTCCACCAGGGCTAAAACCACTCCGCCGACATTAAAACCACTGCGCCAAGCCTAAAAGCACTGCGTCGGGGCTGAAACCACTCCGCCGAGCCTGAAACAACTCCGTCGGGGCTGAAACTAGTGCGTCAGGCCCAAAACAACTCCGTCAGGGCCCAAACCACTCCACCAGTGCTGAAACCACTCCATCAAGCCTAAAACCACTGCGTCGGGGCTGAAACCACTCCGCCGAGCCTGAAACCACTGCGTCAGGCCTGAAATCACTCTGCCGAGCCTGAAACCACTGCGTCAGGCCTAAAACCACTCCGCCGAGCCTAAAACAACTCTGTCAGGGCCAAAACCACTCGTCTGACCTTAAAACCACTCCATCAAGCCTAAAAGCACTGCGTCGGGGCAGAAACTGCTCGGTCAGGCTGAAAACCACTCCGCCGAGCCTGAAACCACTGCGTCAGGGCAGAAGCCACTCCGTGGTTGCTGAAAGCACTCCGCCGAGCCTAAAACCACTCCGCCAGGGCCAAAACCACTGCGTCAGGCCTTAAACCACTCCGCCGAGCCTAAAACAACTCCGTTGGGGCCAAAACCACTCCACCAGTGCTGAAACCGCTCAATCGGGGCTGAAACCCCTCCGTGAAGCCGAAAAGCACTGTGTCGGGGCTGAAACCCCTCCGTGAAGCCGAAAAGCACTGTGTCGGGGCTGAAACCCCTCCGTGAAGCCGAAAAGCACTGTGTCGGGGCTGAAACCCCTCCGGGAAGCCGAAAAGCACTGTGTCGGGGCTGAAACCCCTCCGCCGAGCCTGAAACCACTGCGTCAGGGCAGAAGCCACTCCGTGGTTGCTGAAACCACTCCGTCGAGCCTAAAACCACTCCGTCGGGGCTGAAACCAATCCGCCGGGGCCAAAATCACTCCGTCAGGGCTGAAACCACTGCGTCGGGGCTGAAACCACTCCGCCGAGCCTAAAAGCACTGCATCGGGGCTGAAACCACAGTGCCAGGGCGAAATCGACTCCGTCAGGGCTTAAACCACTCCATCAAGCCTAAAAGCACTGCATCGGGGCTGAAACTAGTGCGTCAGGCCCAAAATAACTCCGTCGGGGCCAAAACCACTCCACCAGTGCTGAAACCACTGCGCCAAGCCTGAAACCACTGCGTCGGGGCTGAAACCACTCCGCCAGGGCCAAAACCACTCGTCTGACCTTAAAACCACTCCATCAAGCCTAAAAGCACTGCGTCGGGGCTGAAACCACTCCGTCAGGCTGAAAACCACTCCGCCGAGCCTGAAACCACTGCGTCAGGGCAGAAGCCACTCCGTGGTTGCTGAAACCACTCCGCCAGGGCCAAAACCACTCCGTCGGGGCTGAAACCACTCCATGGTTGCTGAAACCACTCCGCCGAGCCTAAAACCACTCCGCCAGGGCCAAAACCACTGCGTCGGGGCTGAAACCACACCGCCAGGGCCAAAACCACTGCGTCAGGCCTAAAACCACTCCGCCGAGCCTAAAACAACTCCGTCGGGGCCAAAACCACTCCACCAGTGCTGAAACCGCTCCGTCGGGCTGAAATCGCTCCGTGAAGCCAAAAAGCACTCTGTCGGGGTTGAATCCACTCCTACAAGCCGAACAGCACTGTGTCAGGGTTGAAACCACTCCGCCGAGCCTAAAAGCACTGCATCGGGGCTGAAACCACTCCGCCAGGGCCAAATCCACTCGGTCAGGGCTGAAACCACTCCATCAAACCTAAAAGCACTGCATCAGGCCGAAAACCACTCCGTCGGGGCTGAAACCACCGTGCCAGGGCCAAAACCAGTCTGTCAAACCTAAAAGCACTGCATCAGGCCGAAAACCACTCCATCGGGGCTGAAACCACCGTGCCAGGGCCAAAACCAGTCTGCCAAGCCTAAAACCACTGCGTCGGGGCGAAAACCACTCCGCCGGGGCTGAAACCACTCCGCCGAGCCTAAAAGCAGTGTGTCAGGGCTGAAACCACTCTGCCAAGCCTAAAACCACTCCGCTGACATTAAAACCACTGCGCCAAGCCTAAAAGCACTGCGTCGGGGCTGAAACCACTCCACCAAGCCTAAAAGCACTGCGTCAGGCCAAAAAGCACTCCACCAGGGCCAAAACCACTGCGTTGGGGCTGAAAGCATTCCACCACGGCTAAAACCACTCCGCCGACATTAAAACCACTGCGCCAAGCCTGAAACCCCTCCGTCGGGGCTGAAACCACTCTGCCGAGCCTAAAAGCAGTGCGTCAGGGCTGAAACCACTCCGCCAAGCCTAAAACCACTGCATCAGGTGGAAAACCACTCCGCCAGGGCCAAAACCACACCGCTGACATTAAAACCATTCCGTCAGGGCTGGAACCACTCCGCCGAGCCTAAAACCTCTCCGTCGGGGCTGAAACCACTCCACCAAGCCTAAAAGCACTGCGTCGGGGCTGAAACCACTCCGCCAGGGCCAAAAGCACTGCGTCGGGGCTGAAACCACTCCGCCAGGGCCAAAACCATTCTCCCAAGCCTAAAACCACTCAGCCGGGGCGAAAAGCACTGCGTCGGGGCTGAAACCACTCCGCCGAGTCTAAAAGCAGTGCGTCAGGGCTGAAACCACTCCGCCAAGCCGAAAACCACTGCGTCAGGTGGAAAACCACACCGCCGAGCCTAAAAGCAGTGCGTCAGGGCTGAAACCACTCTGCCAAACCTAAAACCACTCCACCGAGGCGAAAACCACTCCGCCGGGGCTGAAACCACTCCGCCGAGCCTAAAAGCAGTGTGTCAGGGCTGAAACCACTCTGCCAAGCCTAAAAGCATTGCGTCAGGTGGAAACCACTCCGCCGAGCCTAGAACCACTCCACTGAGCCTAAAAGCACTGCATTGGGGCTGAAACCACTCTGCCAGGGCTAAAACGACTGCGTCGGGGCTGAAACCACTCCATCAAGCCTAAAACCACTGCGTTGGGGCTGAAACTAGTGCGTCAGGCCCAAAATAACTCCGTTGGGGCCAAAACCACTCCACCAGTGCTGAAACCACTCCGCCAAGCCTGAAACCAGTGCGTCGGGGCGGAAACCACTCCGGCAGGGCCAAAACCACTCGTCTGACCTTAAAACCACTCCATCAAGCCTAAAAGCACTGCGTCGGGGCTGAAACCACTCCGTCAGGCTGAAAACCACTCCGCCAAGCCTGAAACCACTGCGTCAGGGCAGAAGCCACTCCGTGGTTGCTGAAACCACTCCGCCAGGGCCAAAACCACTCCGTCGGGGCTGAAACCACTCCATGGTTGCTGAAACCACTCTGCCGAGCCTAAAACCACTCCGCCAGGGCCAAAACCACTGCGTCGGGGCTGAAACCACACCGCCAGGGCCAAAACCACTGCGTCAGGCCTAAAACCACTCCGCCGAGCCTAAAACAACTCCGTCGGGGCCAAAACCACTCCACCAGTGCTGAAACCACTCTGTCGGGGCTGAAACCCCTCCGTGAAGCCGAAAAGCACTGTGTCGGGGTTGAAACCACTCCGCCAGGGCCAAAAGCACTGCGTCGGGGCTGAAACCACTCCGCCAGGGCCATAACCATTCTCCCAAGCCTAAAACCACTCAGCCGGGGCGAAAAGCACTGCGTCGGGGCTGAAACCACTCCGCCGAGTCTAAAAGCAGTGCGTCAGGGCTGAAACCACTCCGCCAAGCCTAAAACCACTGCATCAGGTGGAAAACCACACCGCCGAGCCTAAAAGCAGTGCGTCAGGGCTGAAACCACTCTGCCAAACCTAAAACCACTCCACCGAGGCGAAAACCACTCCGCCGGGGCTGAAACCACTCCGCCGAGCCTAAAAGCAGTGTGTCAGGGCTGAAACCACTCTGCGAAGCCGAAAACCACTCTGCCGAGCCTAAAAGCACTGCATCGGGGCTGAAACCACTCCGCCAAGCCTAAAACCACTGCATCAGGTGGAAAACCACTCCGCCAGGGCCAAAACCCCTCCGCTGACATGAAAACCATTCCGTCAGGGCTGGAACCACTCCGCCGAGCCTAAAACCGCTCCGTCGGGGCTGAAACCACTGTGCTGGGGCGGAAACTGCTCGGTCAGGCTGTAAACCACTGCGTCAGGCCGAAAAGCACTCCACTAGGGCCAAAACGACTGCGTCGGGGCTGAAAGCGTTCCACCAGGGCTAAAACCACTCCGCCGACATTAAAACCACTGCGCCGAGCCTAAAAGCACTGCGTCGGGGCTGAAACCACTCCGCCAAGCCTAAAACCACTGCATCAGGTGGAAAACCACTCCGCCAGGGCCAAAACCCCTCCGCTGACATTAAAACCATTCCGTCAGGGCTGGAACCACTCCGCCGAGCCTGAAACCACTGCGTCAGGGCAGAAGCCACTCCGTTGTTGCTGAAACCACTCCGCCAGGGCCAAAACCACTCCGTCGGGTCGAAAACCACTGCGTTGGGGCTGAAACCACTCCGCCAAGCCTAAAACCACTGCATCAGGTGGAAAACCACTCCGCCAGGGCCAAAACCCCTCCGCTGACATGAAAAATATTCCGTCAGGGCTGGAACCACTCCGCCGAGCCTGAAACCACTGCGTCGGGGCTGAAACCACTGTGCTGGGGCGGAAACTGCTCGGTCAGGCTGTAAACCACTGCGTCAGGCCGAAAAGCACTCCACTAGGGCCAAAACGACTGCGTCGGGGCTGAAAGCGTTCCACCAGGGCTAAAACCACTCCGCCGACATTAAAACCACTGCGCCAAGCCTAAAAGCACTGCGTTGGGGTTGAAACCACTCCGCCAAGCCTAAAAGCACTGCGTCGGGGCTGAAACCACTCCGCCGAGCCTAAAACAACTCCGTCAGGGCCAAAACCACTCCACCAGTGCTGAAACCACTCCGTCGGAGCTTAAACCCCTCCGTAAAGCCAAAAAGCACTGTGTCGGGGCTGAAACCCCTCCGTGAAGCTGAAAAGCACTGTGTCGGGGCTGAAACCCCTCCGTGAAGCTGAAAAGCACTGTGTCGGGGCTGAAACCCCTCCGTGAAGCCGAAAAGCACTGTGTCGGGGCTGAAACCCCTCCGTGAAGCCGAAAAGCACTGTGTCGGGGCTGAAACCCCTGCGTGAAGCTGAAAAGCACTGTGTCGGGGCTGAAACCCCTCCGTGAAGCCGAAAAGCACTGCATCGGGGCAGAAACCACTCTGCCAGGGCCAAAACCAGTGCGTCGGGGCTGGAACCACTCCGCCGAGGCCAAAACCACTGCGTCGGGGCTGGAACCACTCCGCCGAGGCCAAAACCACTGCGTCGGGGCTGGAACCACTCCATCAAGCCTAAAACCACTCCGTCGGGGCTGAAACTAGTGCGTCAGGCCCAAAACAACTCCGTCAGGGCCAAAACCACTCCACCAGGGCTGAAACCACTCCACCAAGCCTGAAACCAGTGCGTCGGGGCTGAAACCACTCCACCAGTGCTGAAACCACTCTGCCAAGCCTAAAACCACTCCATCAAGCCTAAAAGCAGTGCGTCGGGGCTGAAACCACTCCGCCAGGGCCAAAACCACTCTGCCAAGCCTAAAACCACTTCGCCGGGGCGAAAACCACTCCGCCGAGCCTTAAACCACTGCGTCAGGTGGAAAACCACACCGCCGAGCCTAAAAGCAGTGCGTCAGGGCTGAAACCACTCTGCCAAGCCTAAAACCACTCCGCTGACATTAAAACCACTGCGCCAAGCCTAAAAGCACTGCGTCGGGGTTGAAACCACTCCACCAAGCCTAAAAGCACTGCGTCAGGCCAAAAAGCACTCCACCAGGGCCAAAACCACTGCGTCGGGGCTGAAAGCGTTCCACCACGGCTAAAACCACTCCGCCGACATTAAAACCACTGCGCCAAGCCTGAAACCCCTCCGTCGGGGCTGAAACCACTCTGCCGAGCCTAAAAGCAGTGCGTCAGGGCTGAAACCACTCCGCCAAGCCTAAAACCACTGCATCAGGTGGAAAACCACTCCGCCAGGGCCAAAACCACACCGCTGACATGAAAACCATTCCGTCAGGGCTGGAACCACTCCGCCGAGCCTAAAACCTCTCCGTCGGGGCTGAAACCACTCCACCAAGCCTAAAAGCACTGCGTCGGGGCTGAAACCACTCCGCCAGGGCCAAAAGCACTGCGTCGGGGCTGAAACCACTCTGCCAGGGCCAAAACCCCTCCGCTGACATTAAAACCATTCCGTCAGGGCTGGAACCACTCCGCCGAGCCTAAAACCCCTCCGTCGGGGCTGAAACCACTGTGCTGGAGCGGAAACTACTCGGTCAGGCTGTAAACCACTGCGTCAGGCCGAAAAGCACTCCACTAGGGCCAAAACGACTGCGTCGGGGCTGAAAGCGTTCCACCAGGGCTAAAACCACTCCGCCGACATTAAAACCACTGCGCCGAGCCTAAAAGCACTGCGTCGGGGCTGAAACCACTCCGCCAAGCCTAAAACCACTGCATCAGGTGGAAAACCACTCCGCCAGGGCCAAAACCCCTCCGCTGACATTAAAACCATTCCGTCAGGGCTGGAACCACTCCGCCGAGCCTGAAACCACTGCGTCAGGGCAGAAGCCACTCCGTTGTTGCTGAAACCACTCCGCCAGGGCCAAAACCACTCCGTCGGGTCGAAAACCACTGCGTTGGGGCTGAAACCACTCCGCCAAGCCTAAAACCACTGCATCAGGTGGAAAACCACTCCGCCAGGGCCAAAACCCCTCCGCTGACATGAAAACCATTCCGTCAGGGCTGGAACCACTCCGCCGAGCCTAAAACCTCTCCGTCGGGGCTAAAACCACTCCACCAAGCCTAAAAGCACTGCGTCGGGGCTGAAACCACTCCGCCAGGGCCAAAAGCACTGCGTCGGGGCTGAAACCACTCCGCCAGGGCCAAAAGCACTGCGTCGGGGCTGAAACCACTCCGCCAGGGCCATAACCATTCTCCCAAGCCTAAAACCACTCAGCCGGGGCGAAAAGCACTGCGTCGGGGCTGAAACCACTCCGCTGAGTCTAAAAGCAGTGCGTCAGGGCTGAAACCACTCCGCCAAGCCGAAAACCACTGCGTCAGGTGGAAAACCACACCGCCGAGCCTAAAAGCAGTGCGTCAGGGCTGAAACCACTCTGCCAAACCTAAAACCACTCCACCGAGGCGAAAACCACTCCGCCGGGGCTGAAACCACTCCGCCGAGCCTAAAAGCAGTGTGTCAGGGCTGAAACCACTCTGCGAAGCCGAAAACCACTCTGCCGAGCCTAAAAGCACTGCATCGGGGCTGAAACCACTCCGCCAAGCCTAAAACCACTGCATCAGGTGGAAAACCACTCCGCCAGGGCCAAAACCCCTCCGCTGACATGAAAACCATTCCGTCAGGGCTGGAACCACTCCGCCGAGCCTAAAACCGCTCCGTCGGGGCTGAAACCACTGTGCTGGGGCGGAAACTGCTCGGTCAGGCTGTAAACCACTGCGTCAGGCCGAAAAGCACTCCAGCAGGGCCAAAACGACTGCGTCGGGGCTGAAAGCGTTCCACCAGGGCTAAAACCACTCCGCCGACATTAAAACCACTGCGCCGAGCCTAAAAGCACTGCGTCGGGGCTGAAACCACTCCGCCAAGCCTAAAACCACTGCATCAGGTGGAAAACCACTCCGCCAGGGCCAAAACCCCTCCGCTGACATTAAAACCATTCCGTCAGGGCTGGAACCACTCCGCCGAGCCTGAAACCACTGCGTCAGGGCAGAAGCCACTCCGTTGTTGCTGAAACCACTCCGCCAGGGCCAAAACCACTCCGTCGGGTCGAAAACCACTGCGTTGGGGCTGAAACCACTCCGCCAAGCCTAAAACCACTGCATCAGGTGGAAAACCACTCCGCCAGGGCCAAAACCCCTCCGCTGACATGAAAAATATTCCGTCAGGGCTGGAACCACTCCGCCGAGCCTGAAACCACTGCGTCGGGGCTGAAACCACTGTGCTGGGGCGGAAACTGCTCGGTCAGGCTGTAAACCACTGCGTCAGGCCGAAAAGCACTCCACTAGGGCCAAAACGACTGCGTCGGGGCTGAAAGCGTTCCACCAGGGCTAAAACCACTCCGCCGACATTAAAACCACTGCGCCGAGCCTAAAAGCACTGCGTCGGGGCTGAAACCACTCCGCCAAGCCTAAAACCACTGCATCAGGTGGAAAACCACTCCGCCAGGGCCAAAACCCCTCCGCTGACATTAAAACCATTCCGTCAGGGCTGGAACCACTCCGCCGAGCCTGAAACCACTGCGTCAGGGCAGAAGCCACTCCGTTGTTGCTGAAACCACTCCGCCAGGGCCAAAACCACTCCGTCGGGTCGAAAACCACTGCGTTGGGGCTGAAACCACTCCGCCAAGCCTAAAACCACTGCATCAGGTGGAAAACCACTCCGCCAGGGCCAAAACCCCTCCGCTGACATGAAAACCATTCCGTCAGGGCTGGAACCACTCCGCCGAGCCTAAAACCTCTCCGTCGGGGCTAAAACCACTCCACCAAGCCTAAAAGCACTGCGTCGGGGCTGAAACCACTCCGCCAGGGCCAAAAGCACTGCGTCGGGGCTGAAACCACTCCGCCAGGGCCAAAAGCACTGCGTCGGGGCTGAAACCACTCCGACAGGGCCATAACCATTCTCCCAAGCCTAAAACCACTCAGCCGGGGCGAAAAGCACTGCGTCGGGGCTGAAACCACTCCGCCGAGTCTAAAAGCAGTGCGTCAGGGCTGAAACCACTCCGCCAAGCCGAAAACCACTGCGTCAGGTGGAAAACCACACCGCCGAGCCTAAAAGCAGTGCGTCAGGGCTGAAACCACTCTGCCAAACCTAAAACCACTCCACCGAGGCGAAAACCACTCCGCCGGGGCTGAAACCACTCCGCCGAGCCTAAAAGCAGTGTGTCAGGGCTGAAACCACTCTGCGAAGCCGAAAACCACTCTGCCGAGCCTAAAAGCACTGCATCGGGGCTGAAACCACTCCGCCAAGCCTAAAACCACTGCATCAGGTGGAAAACCACTCCGCCAGGGCCAAAACCCCTCCGCTGACATGAAAACCATTCCGTCAGGGCTGGAACCACTCCGCCGAGCCTAAAACCGCTCCGTCGGGGCTGAAACCACTGTGCTGGGGCGGAAACTGCTCGGTCAGGCTGTAAACCACTGCGTCAGGCCGAAAAGCACTCCACTAGGGCCAAAACGACTGCGTCGGGGCTGAAAGCGTTCCACCAGGGCTAAAACCACTCCGCCGACATTAAAACCACTGCGCCGAGCCTAAAAGCACTGCGTCGGGGCTGAAACCACTCCGCCAAGCCTAAAACCACTGCATCAGGTGGAAAACCACTCCGCCAGGGCCAAAACCCCTCCGCTGACATTAAAACCATTCCGTCAGGGCTGGAACCACTCCGCCGAGCCTGAAACCACTGCGTCAGGGCAGAAGCCACTCCGTTGTTGCTGAAACCACTCCGCCAGGGCCAAAACCACTCCGTCGGGTCGAAAACCACTGCGTTGGGGCTGAAACCACTCCGCCAAGCCTAAAACCACTGCATCAGGTGGAAAACCACTCCGCCAGGGCCAAAACCCCTCCGCTGACATGAAAAATATTCCGTCAGGGCTGGAACCACTCCGCCGAGCCTGAAACCACTGCGTCGGGGCTGAAACCACTGTGCTGGGGCGGAAACTGCTCGGTCAGGCTGTAAACCACTGCGTCAGGCCGAAAAGCACTCCACTAGGGCCAAAACGACTGCGTCGGGGCTGAAAGCGTTCCACCAGGGCTAAAACCACTCCGCCGACATTAAAACCACTGCGCCGAGCCTAAAAGCACTGCGTCGGGGCTGAAACCACTCCGCCAAGCCTAAAACCACTGCATCAGGTGGAAAACCACTCCGCCAGGGCCAAAACCCCTCCGCTGACATTAAAACCATTCCGTCAGGGCTGGAACCACTCCGCCGAGCCTGAAACCACTGCGTCGGGGCTGAAACCACTGTGCTGGGGCGGAAACTGCTCGGTCAGGCTGTAAACCACTGCGTCAGGCCGAAAAGCACTCCACTAGGGCCAAAACGACTGCGTCGGGGCTGAAAGCGTTCCACCAGGGCTAAAACCACTCCGCCGACATTAAAACCACTGCGCCGAGCCTAAAAGCACTGCGTCGGGGCTGAAACCACTCCGCCGAGCCTGAAACCACTGCGTCAGGCCTAAAACCACTCCGCCGAGCCTAAAACAACTCCGTCAGGGCCAAAACCACTCCACCAGTGCTGAAACCACTCCGTCGGAGCTTAAACCCCTCCGTAAAGCCAAAAAGCACTGTGTCGGGGCTGAAACCCCTCCGTGAAGCCGAAAAGCACTGTGTCGGGGCTGAAACCCCTCCGTGAAGCCGAAAAGCACTGTGTCGGGGCTGAAACCCCTCCGTGAAGCCGAAAAGCACTGTGTCGGGGCTGAAACCCCTCCGGGAAGCCGAAAAGCACTGTGTCGGGGCTGAAACCCCTCCGTGAAGCTGAAAAGCACTGTGTCGGGGCTGAAACCCCTCCGTGAAGCCGAAAAGCACTGTGTCGGGGCTGAAACCCCTCCGTGAAGCCGAAAAGCACTGTGTCGGGGCTGAAACCCCTCCGTGAAGCCGAAAAGCACTGCATCGGGGCTGAAACCACTCCGCCAGGGCCAAATCCACTCGGTCAGGGCTGAAACCACTCCATCAAACCTAAAAGCACTGCATCAGGCCAAAAACCACTCCGTCGGGGCTGAAACCACCGTGCCAGGGCCAAAACCAGTCTGCCAAGCCTAAAAGCACTGCATCAGGCCGAAAACCACTCCGTCGGGGCTGAAACCACTGCGTCAGGCCTAAAACCACTCCACCGATCCGAAAACAACTCCGTCGGGGCCAAAACCACTCCACCAGTACTGAAACCGCTCCGTCGGGGCTGAAACCCGTCCGTGAAGCCGAAAAGCACTGTGTCGGGGCTGAAACCACTCCGCCAGGGCCAAAAGCACTGCGTCGGGGCTGAAACCACTCCGCCAGGGCCAAAAGCACTGCGTCGGGGCTGAAACCACTCCGACAGGGCCATAACCATTCTCCCAAGCCTAAAACCACTCAGCCGGGGCGAAAAGCACTGCGTCGGGGCTGAAACCACTCCGCCGAGTCTAAAAGCAGTGCGTCAGGGCTGAAACCACTCCGCCAAGCCGAAAACCACTGCGTCAGGTGGAAAACCACACCGCCGAGCCTAAAAGCAGTGCGTCAGGGCTGAAACCACTCTGCCAAACCTAAAACCACTCCACCGAGGCGAAAACCACTCCGCCGGGGCTGAAACCACTCCGCCGAGCCTAAAAGCAGTGTGTCAGGGCTGAAACCACTCTGCGAAGCCGAAAACCACTCTGCCGAGCCTAAAAGCACTGCATCGGGGCTGAAACCACTCCGCCAAGCCTAAAACCACTGCATCAGGTGGAAAACCACTCCGCCAGGGCCAAAACCCCTCCGCTGACATGAAAACCATTCCGTCAGGGCTGGAACCACTCCGCCGAGCCTAAAACCGCTCCGTCGGGGCTGAAACCACTGTGCTGGGGCGGAAACTGCTCGGTCAGGCTGTAAACCACTGCGTCAGGCCGAAAAGCACTCCACTAGGGCCAAAACGACTGCGTCGGGGCTGAAAGCGTTCCACCAGGGCTAAAACCACTCCGCCGACATTAAAACCACTGCGCCGAGCCTAAAAGCACTGCGTCGGGGCTGAAACCACTCCGCCAAGCCTAAAACCACTGCATCAGGTGGAAAACCACTCCGCCAGGGCCAAAACCCCTCCGCTGACATTAAAACCATTCCGTCAGGGCTGGAACCACTCCGCCGAGCCTGAAACCACTGCGTCAGGGCAGAAGCCACTCCGTTGTTGCTGAAACCACTCCGCCAGGGCCAAAACCACTCCGTCGGGTCGAAAACCACTGCGTTGGGGCTGAAACCACTCCGCCAAGCCTAAAACCACTGCATCAGGTGGAAAACCACTCCGCCAGGGCCAAAACCCCTCCGCTGACATGAAAAATATTCCGTCAGGGCTGGAACCACTCCGCCGAGCCTGAAACCACTGCGTCGGGGCTGAAACCACTGTGCTGGGGCGGAAACTGCTCGGTCAGGCTGTAAACCACTGCGTCAGGCCGAAAAGCACTCCACTAGGGCCAAAACGACTGCGTCGGGGCTGAAAGCGTTCCACCAGGGCTAAAACCACTCCGCCGACATTAAAACCACTGCGCCGAGCCTAAAAGCACTGCGTCGGGGCTGAAACCACTCCGCCAAGCCTAAAACCACTGCATCAGGTGGAAAACCACTCCGCCAGGGCCAAAACCCCTCCGCTGACATTAAAACCATTCCGTCAGGGCTGGAACCACTCCGCCGAGCCTGAAACCACTGCGTCGGGGCTGAAACCACTGTGCTGGGGCGGAAACTGCTCGGTCAGGCTGTAAACCACTGCGTCAGGCCGAAAAGCACTCCACTAGGGCCAAAACGACTGCGTCGGGGCTGAAAGCGTTCCACCAGGGCTAAAACCACTCCGCCGACATTAAAACCACTGCGCCGAGCCTAAAAGCACTGCGTCGGGGCTGAAACCACTCCGCCGAGCCTGAAACCACTGCGTCAGGCCTAAAACCACTCCGCCGAGCCTAAAACAACTCCGTCAGGGCCAAAACCACTCCACCAGTGCTGAAACCACTCCGTCGGAGCTTAAACCCCTCCGTAAAGCCAAAAAGCACTGTTTCGGGGCTGAAACCCCTCCGTGAAGCCGAAAAGCACTGTGTCGGGGCTGAAACCCCTCCGTGAAGCCGAAAAGCACTGTGTCGGGGCTGAAACCCCTCCGTGAAGCCGAAAAGCACTGTGTCGGGGCTGAAACCCCTCCGGGAAGCCGAAAAGCACTGTGTCGGGGCTGAAACCCCTCCGTGAAGCTGAAAAGCACTGTGTCGGGGCTGAAACCCCTCCGTGAAGCCGAAAAGCACTGTGTCGGGGCTGAAACCCCTCCGTGAAGCCGAAAAGCACTGTGTCGGGGCTGAAACCCCTCCGTGAAGCCGAAAAGCACTGCATCGGGGCTGAAACCACTCCGCCAGGGCCAAATCCACTCGGTCAGGGCTGAAACCACTCCATCAAACCTAAAAGCACTGCATCAGGCCAAAAACCACTCCGTCGGGGCTGAAACCACCGTGCCAGGGCCAAAACCAGTCTGCCAAGCCTAAAAGCACTGCATCAGGCCGAAAACCACTCCGTCGGGGCTGAAACCACTGCGTCAGGCCTAAAACCACTCCACCGATCCGAAAACAACTCCGTCGGGGCCAAAACCACTCCACCAGTACTGAAACCGCTCCGTCGGGGCTGAAACCCGTCCGTGAAGCCGAAAAGCACTGTGTCGGGGCTGAAACCCCTCCGTGAAGCCGAAAAGCACTGTGTCGGGGCTGAAACCCCTCCGTGAAGCCGAAAAGCACTGTGTCGGGGCTGAAACCCCTCCGTGAAGCCGAAAAGCACTGTGTCGGGGCTGAAACGCCTCCGTGAAGCCGAAAAGCACTGTGTCGGGGCTGAAACCACTCCGCCAGGGCCAAAACCACTCGTCTGACCTTAAAACCACTCCTCCAAAGTCAAAAACCACTGCCTCGGGGCTGAAACCACTCCACCAGGGCCAAAACCACTCGTCTGACCTTAAAACCACTCCGCCAAAGTCAAAAACCACTGCGTCGGGGCTGAAACCACTCCATCAAGCCTAAAACCACTCCGTCGGGGCTGAAACTAGTGCGTCAGGCCCAAAAGAACTCCGTCAGGGCCCAAACGACTCCACCAGTGCTGAAACCACTGCGCCAAGCCTGAAACCACTGCGTCGGGGCTGAAACCACTCCGCCAGGGCCAAAACTACTCGTCTGACCTTAAAACCACTCCATCAAGCCTAAAAGCACTGCGTCAGGGCAGAAGCCACTCCGTCGTTGCTGAAACCACTCTGCCGAGCCTAAAACCCCTCCGTCGGGGCTGAAACCACTCCTTGGTTGCTGAAGCCACTCTGCCAAGCCTAAAACCACTCCGCCGGGGCGAAAACCACTCCGTGGTTGCTGAAAGCACTCTGCCGAGCCTAAAAGCAGTGCGTCAGGGCTGAAACCACTCCATCAAGCCGAAAAGCAGTCCGTCGGGGCGGAAACCACTCCGCCAAGCCTGAAACCACTGCGTCGGGGCTGAAACCACTCCGCCAGGGCCAAAACCACTCTGCCAAGCCTAAAACCACTCCGCCGGGGCGAAAAGCACTGCGTCGGGGCTGAAACCACTCCGCCGAGCCTAAAAGCAGTGTGTCAGGGCTGAAACCACTCTGCGAAGCCGAAAACCACTCTGCCGAGCCTAAAAGCACTGCATCGGGGCTGAAACCACTCCGCCAAGCCTAAAACCACTGCATCAGGTGGAAAACCACTCCGCCAGGGCCAAAACCCCTCCGCTGACATGAAAACCATTCCGTCAGGGCTGGAACCACTCCGCCGAGCCTAAAACCGCTCCGTCGGGGCTGAAACCACTGTGCTGGGGCGGAAACTGCTCGGTCAGGCTGTAAACCACTGCGTCAGGCCGAAAAGCACTCCACTAGGGCCAAAACGACTGCGTCGGGGCTGAAAGCGTTCCACCAGGGCTAAAACCACTCCGCCGACATTAAAACCACTGCGCCGAGCCTAAAAGCACTGCGTCGGGGCTGAAACCACTCCGCCAAGCCTAAAACCACTGCATCAGGTGGAAAACCACTCCGCCAGGGCCAAAACCCCTCCGCTGACATTAAAACCATTCCGTCAGGGCTGGAACCACTCCGCCGAGCCTGAAACCACTGCGTCAGGGCAGAAGCCACTCCGTTGTTGCTGAAACCACTCCGCCAGGGCCAAAACCACTCCGTCGGGTCGAAAACCACTGCGTTGGGGCTGAAACCACTCCGCCAAGCCTAAAACCACTGCATCAGGTGGAAAACCACTCCGCCAGGGCCAAAACCCCTCCGCTGACATGAAAAATATTCCGTCAGGGCTGGAACCACTCCGCCGAGCCTGAAACCACTGCGTCGGGGCTGAAACCACTGTGCTGGGGCGGAAACTGCTCGGTCAGGCTGTAAACCACTGCGTCAGGCCGAAAAGCACTCCACTAGGGCCAAAACGACTGCGTCGGGGCTGAAAGCGTTCCACCAGGGCTAAAACCACTCCGCCGACATTAAAACCACTGCGCCGAGCCTAAAAGCACTGCGTCGGGGCTGAAACCACTCCGCCAAGCCTAAAACCACTGCATCAGGTGGAAAACCACTCCGCCAGGGCCAAAACCCCTCCGCTGACATTAAAACCATTCCGTCAGGGCTGGAAC
This sequence comes from Struthio camelus, assembly GCF_040807025.1. Taxonomy (NCBI): domain Eukaryota; kingdom Metazoa; phylum Chordata; class Aves; order Struthioniformes; family Struthionidae; genus Struthio; species Struthio camelus. The sequence goes on along the minus strand of NC_090946.1, from coordinate 11,756,492 downwards.
CACTCCGCCGAGCCTGAAACCACTGCGTCAGGGCAGAAGCCACTCCGTTGTTGCTGAAACCACTCCGCCAGGGCCAAAACCACTCCGTCGGGTCGAAAACCACTGCGTTGGGGCTGAAACCACTCCGCCAAGCCTAAAACCACTGCATCAGGTGGAAAACCACTCCGCCAGGGCCAAAACCCCTCCGCTGACATGAAAACCATTCCGTCAGGGCTGGAACCACTCCGCCGAGCCTAAAACCTCTCCGTCGGGGCTAAAACCACTCCACCAAGCCTAAAAGCACTGCGTCGGGGCTGAAACCACTCCGCCAGGGCCAAAAGCACTGCGTCGGGGCTGAAACCACTCCGCCAGGGCCAAAAGCACTGCGTCGGGGCTGAAACCACTCCGCCAGGGCCATAACCATTCTCCCAAGCCTAAAACCACTCAGCCGGGGCGAAAAGCACTGCGTCGGGGCTGAAACCACTCCGCCGAGTCTAAAAGCAGTGCGTCAGGGCTGAAACCACTCCGCCAAGCCGAAAACCACTGCGTCAGGTGGAAAACCACACCGCCGAGCCTAAAAGCAGTGCGTCAGGGCTGAAACCACTCTGCCAAACCTAAAACCACTCCACCGAGGCGAAAACCACTCCGCCGGGGCTGAAACCACTCCGCCGAGCCTAAAAGCAGTGTGTCAGGGCTGAAACCACTCTGCGAAGCCGAAAACCACTCTGCCGAGCCTAAAAGCACTGCATCGGGGCTGAAACCACTCCGCCAAGCCTAAAACCACTGCATCAGGTGGAAAACCACTCCGCCAGGGCCAAAACCCCTCCGCTGACATGAAAACCATTCCGTCAGGGCTGGAACCACTCCGCCGAGCCTAAAACCGCTCCGTCGGGGCTGAAACCACTGTGCTGGGGCGGAAACTGCTCGGTCAGGCTGTAAACCACTGCGTCAGGCCGAAAAGCACTCCACTAGGGCCAAAACGACTGCGTCGGGGCTGAAAGCGTTCCACCAGGGCTAAAACCACTCCGCCGACATTAAAACCACTGCGCCGAGCCTAAAAGCACTGCGTCGGGGCTGAAACCACTCCGCCAAGCCTAAAACCACTGCATCAGGTGGAAAACCACTCCGCCAGGGCCAAAACCCCTCCGCTGACATTAAAACCATTCCGTCAGGGCTGGAACCACTCCGCCGAGCCTGAAACCACTGCGTCAGGGCAGAAGCCACTCCGTTGTTGCTGAAACCACTCCGCCAGGGCCAAAACCACTCCGTCGGGTCGAAAACCACTGCGTTGGGGCTGAAACCACTCCGCCAAGCCTAAAACCACTGCATCAGGTGGAAAACCACTCCGCCAGGGCCAAAACCCCTCCGCTGACATGAAAAATATTCCGTCAGGGCTGGAACCACTCCGCCGAGCCTGAAACCACTGCGTCGGGGCTGAAACCACTGTGCTGGGGCGGAAACTGCTCGGTCAGGCTGTAAACCACTGCGTCAGGCCGAAAAGCACTCCACTAGGGCCAAAACGACTGCGTCGGGGCTGAAAGCGTTCCACCAGGGCTAAAACCACTCCGCCGACATTAAAACCACTGCGCCGAGCCTAAAAGCACTGCGTCGGGGCTGAAACCACTCCGCCAAGCCTAAAACCACTGCATCAGGTGGAAAACCACTCCGCCAGGGCCAAAACCCCTCCGCTGACATTAAAACCATTCCGTCAGGGCTGGAACCACTCCGCCGAGCCTGAAACCACTGCGTCGGGGCTGAAACCACTGTGCTGGGGCGGAAACTGCTCGGTCAGGCTGTAAACCACTGCGTCAGGCCGAAAAGCACTCCACTAGGGCCAAAACGACTGCGTCGGGGCTGAAAGCGTTCCACCAGGGCTAAAACCACTCCGCCGACATTAAAACCACTGCGCCGAGCCTAAAAGCACTGCGTCGGGGCTGAAACCACTCCGCCGAGCCTGAAACCACTGCGTCAGGCCTAAAACCACTCCGCCGAGCCTAAAACAACTCCGTCAGGGCCAAAACCACTCCACCAGTGCTGAAACCACTCCGTCGGAGCTTAAACCCCTCCGTAAAGCCAAAAAGCACTGTTTCGGGGCTGAAACCCCTCCGTGAAGCCGAAAAGCACTGTGTCGGGGCTGAAACCCCTCCGTGAAGCTGAAAAGCACTGTGTCGGGGCTGAAACCCCTCCGTGAAGCCGAAAAGCACTGTGTCGGGGCTGAAACCCCTCCGTGAAGCCGAAAAGCACTGTGTCGGGGCTGAAACCCCTCCGGGAAGCCGAAAAGCACTGTGTCGGGGCTGAAACCCCTCCGTGAAGCTGAAAAGCACTGTGTCGGGGCTGAAACCCCTCCGTGAAGCCGAAAAGCACTGTGTCGGGGCTGAAACCCCTCCGTGAAGCCGAAAAGCACTGTGTCGGGGCTGAAACCCCTCCGTGAAGCCGAAAAGCACTGCATCGGGGCTGAAACCACTCCGCCAGGGCCAAATCCACTCGGTCAGGGCTGAAACCACTCCATCAAACCTAAAAGCACTGCATCAGGCCAAAAACCACTCCGTCGGGGCTGAAACCACCGTGCCAGGGCCAAAACCAGTCTGCCAAGCCTAAAAGCACTGCATCAGGCCGAAAACCACTCCGTCGGGGCTGAAACCACTGCGTCAGGCCTAAAACCACTCCACCGATCCGAAAACAACTCCGTCGGGGCCAAAACCACTCCACCAGTACTGAAACCGCTCCGTCGGGGCTGAAACCCGTCCGTGAAGCCGAAAAGCACTGTGTCGGGGCTGAAACCCCTCCGTGAAGCCGAAAAGCACTGTGTCGGGGCTGAAACCCCTCCGTGAAGCCGAAAAGCACTGTGTCGGGGCTGAAACCCCTCCGTGAAGCCGAAAAGCACTGTGTCGGGGCTGAAACGCCTCCGTGAAGCCGAAAAGCACTGTGTCGGGGCTGAAACCACTCCGCCAGGGCCAAAACCACTCGTCTGACCTTAAAACCACTCCTCCAAAGTCAAAAACCACTGCCTCGGGGCTGAAACCACTCCACCAGGGCCAAAACCACTCGTCTGACCTTAAAACCACTCCGCCAAAGTCAAAAACCACTGCGTCGGGGCTGAAACCACTCCATCAAGCCTAAAACCACTCCGTCGGGGCTGAAACTAGTGCGTCAGGCCCAAAAGAACTCCGTCAGGGCCCAAACGACTCCACCAGTGCTGAAACCACTGCGCCAAGCCTGAAACCACTGCGTCGGGGCTGAAACCACTCCGCCAGGGCCAAAACTACTCGTCTGACCTTAAAACCACTCCATCAAGCCTAAAAGCACTGCGTCAGGGCAGAAGCCACTCCGTCGTTGCTGAAACCACTCTGCCGAGCCTAAAACCCCTCCGTCGGGGCTGAAACCACTCCTTGGTTGCTGAAGCCACTCTGCCAAGCCTAAAACCACTCCGCCGGGGCGAAAACCACTCCGTGGTTGCTGAAAGCACTCTGCCGAGCCTAAAAGCAGTGCGTCAGGGCTGAAACCACTCCATCAAGCCGAAAAGCAGTCCGTCGGGGCGGAAACCACTCCGCCAAGCCTGAAACCACTGCGTCGGGGCTGAAACCACTCCGCCAGGGCCAAAACCACTCTGCCAAGCCTAAAACCACTCCACCGGGGCGAAAAGCACTGCGTCGGGGCTGAAACCACTCCGCCGAGCCTAAAAGCAGTGTGTCAGGGCTGAAACCACTCTGCGAAGCCGAAAACCACTCTGCCGAGCCTAAAAGCACTGCGTCGGGGCTGAAACCACTCCGCCAAGCCTAAAACCACTGCATCAGGTGGAAAACCACTCCGCCAGGGCCAAAACCCCTCCGCTGACATTAAAACCATTCCGTCAGGGCTGGAACCACTCCGCCGAGCCTGAAACCACTGCGTCGGGGCTGAAACCACTGTGCTGGGGCGGAAACTGCTCGGTCAGGCTGTAAACCACTGCGTCAGGCCGAAAAGCACTCCACTAGGGCCAAAACGACTGCGTCGGGGCTGAAAGCGTTCCACCAGGGCTAAAACCACTCCGCCGACATTAAAACCACTGCGCCGAGCCTAAAAGCACTGCGTCGGGGCTGAAACCACTCCGCCGAGCCTGAAACCACTGCGTCAGGCCTAAAACCACTCCGCCGAGCCTAAAACAACTCCGTCAGGGCCAAAACCACTCCACCAGTGCTGAAACCACTCCGTCGGAGCTTAAACCCCTCCGTAAAGCCAAAAAGCACTGTTTCGGGGCTGAAACCCCTCCGTGAAGCCGAAAAGCACTGTGTCGGGGCTGAAACCCCTCCGTGAAGCTGAAAAGCACTGTGTCGGGGCTGAAACCCCTCCGTGAAGCCGAAAAGCACTGTGTCGGGGCTGAAACCCCTCCGTGAAGCCGAAAAGCACTGTGTCGGGGCTGAAACCCCTCCGTGAAGCCGAAAAGCACTGTGTCGGGGCTGAAACCCCTCCGTGAAGCCGAAAAGCACTGTGTCGGGGCTGAAACCCCTCCGTGAAGCCGAAAAGCACTGTGTCGGGGCTGAAACCCCTCCGTGAAGCCGAAAAGCACTGTGTCGGGGCTGAAACCCCTCCGTGAAGCCGAAAAGCACTGCGTCGGGGCTGAAACCACTCCGCCAGGGCCAAATCCACTCGGTCAGGGCTGAAACCACTCCATCAAACCTAAAAGCACTGCATCAGGCCAAAAACCACTCCGTCGGGGCTGAAACCACCGTGCCAGGGCCAAAACCAGTCTGCCAAGCCTAAAAGCACTGCATCAGGCCGAAAACCACTCCGTCGGGGCTGAAACCACTGCGTCAGGCCTAAAACCACTCCACCGATCCGAAAACAACTCCGTCGGGGCCAAAACCACTCCACCAGTACTGAAACCGCTCCGTCGGGGCTGAAACCCGTCCGTGAAGCCGAAAAGCACTGTGTCGGGGCTGAAACCCCTCCGTGAAGCCGAAAAGCACTGTGTCGGGGCTGAAACCCCTCCGTGAAGCCGAAAAGCACTGTGTCGGGGCTGAAACACCTCCGTGAAGCCGAAAAGCACTGTGTCGGGGCTGAAACGCCTCCGTGAAGCCGAAAAGCACTGTGTCGGGGCTGAAACCACTCCGCCAGGGCCAAAACCACTCGTCTGACCTTAAAACCACTCCTCCAAAGTCAAAAACCACTGCCTCGGGGCTGAAACCACTCCACCAGGGCCAAAACCACTCGTCTGACCTTAAAACCACTCCGCCAAAGTCAAAAACCACTGCGTCGGGGCTGAAACCACTCCATCAAGCCTAAAACCACTCCGTCGGGGCTGAAACTAGTGCGTCAGGCCCAAAAGAACTCCGTCAGGGCCCAAACGACTCCACCAGTGCTGAAACCACTGCGCCAAGCCTGAAACCACTGCGTCGGGGCTGAAACCACTCCGCCAGGGCCAAAACTACTCGTCTGACCTTAAAACCACTCCATCAAGCCTAAAAGCACTGCGTCAGGGCAGAAGCCACTCCGTCGTTGCTGAAACCACTCTGCCGAGCCTAAAACCCCTCCGTCGGGGCTGAAACCACTCCTTGGTTGCTGAAGCCACTCTGCCAAGCCTAAAACCACTCCGCCGGGGCGAAAACCACTCCGTGGTTGCTGAAAGCACTCTGCCGAGCCTAAAAGCAGTGCGTCAGGGCTGAAACCACTCCATCAAGCCGAAAAGCAGTCCGTCGGGGCGGAAACCACTCCGCCGAGCCTAAAAGCAGTGCGTCAGGGCTGAAACCACTCTGCCAGGGCCAAAACCCCTCCGCTGACATTAAAACCATTCCGTCAGGGCTGGAATCACTCCGCTGAGCATAAAACCACTGCGTCGGGGCTGAAACCACTGTGCTGGGGCAGAAACTGCGCCGTCAGGCTGTAAACCACTGCGTCAGGCCGAAAAGCACTCCACCAGGGCCAAAACCACTGCGTCGGGGCTGAAAGCATTCCACCAGGGCTAAAACCACTCCGCCGACATTAAAACCACTGCGCCAAGCCTAAAAGCACTGCGTCGGGGCTGAAACCACTCCGCCGAGCCTGAAACAACTCCGTCGGGGCTGAAACTAGTGCGTCAGGCCCAAAACAACTCCGTCAGGGCCCAAACCACTCCACCAGTGCTGAAACCACTCCATCAAGCCTAAAACCACTGCGTCGGGGCTGAAACCACTCCGCCGAGCCTGAAACCACTGCGTCAGGCCTGAAATCACTCTGCCGAGCCTGAAACCACTGCGTCAGGCCTAAAACCACTCCGCCGAGCCTAAAACAACTCTGTCAGGGCCAAAACCACTCGTCTGACCTTAAAACCACTCCATCAAGCCTAAAAGCACTGCGTCGGGGCAGAAACTGCTCGGTCAGGCTGAAAACCACTCCGCCGAGCCTGAAACCACTGCGTCAGGGCAGAAGCCACTCCGTGGTTGCTGAAAGCACTCCGCCGAGCCTAAAACCACTCCGCCAGGGCCAAAACCACTGCGTCAGGCCTTAAACCACTCCGCCGAGCCTAAAACAACTCCGTTGGGGCCAAAACCACTCCACCAGTGCTGAAACCGCTCAATCGGGGCTGAAACCCCTCCGTGAAGCCGAAAAGCACTGTGTCGGGGCTGAAACCCCTCCGTGAAGCCGAAAAGCACTGTGTCGGGGCTGAAACCCCTCCGTGAAGCCGAAAAGCACTGTGTCGGGGCTGAAACCCCTCCGTGAAGCCGAAAAGCACTGTGTCGGGGCTGAAACCCCTCCGCCGAGCCTGAAACCACTGCGTCAGGGCAGAAGCCACTCCGTGGTTGCTGAAACCACTCCGTCGAGCCTAAAACCACTCCGTCGGGGCTGAAACCAATCCGCCGGGGCCAAAATCACTCCGTCAGGGCTGAAACCACTGCGTCGGGGCTGAAACCACTCCGCCGAGCCTAAAAGCACTGCATCGGGGCTGAAACCACAGTGCCAGGGCGAAATCGACTCCGTCAGGGCTTAAACCACTCCATCAAGCCTAAAAGCACTGCGTCGGGGCTGAAACTAGTGCGTCAGGCCCAAAATAACTCCGTCGGGGCCAAAACCACTCCACCAGTGCTGAAACCACTCCGCCAAGCCTGAAACCACTGCGTCGGGGCTGAAACCACTCCGCCAGGGCCAAAACCACTCGTCTGACCTTAAAACCACTCCATCAAGCCTAAAAGCACTGCGTCGGGGCTGAAACCACTGCGTCAGGCTGAAAACCACTCCGCCGAGCCTGAAACCACTGCGTCAGGGCAGAAGCCACTCCGTGGTTGCTGAAACCACTCCGCCAGGGCCAAAACCACTCCGTCGGGGCTGAAACCACTCCATGGTTGCTGAAACCACTCCGCCGAGCCTAAAACCACTCCGCCAGGGCCAAAACCACTGCGTCGGGGCTGAAACCACACCGCCAGGGCCAAAACCACTGCGTCAGGCCTAAAACCACTCCGCCGAGCCTAAAACAACTCCGTCGGGGCCAAAACCACTCCACCAGTGCTGAAACCGCTCCGTCGGGCTGAAATCGCTCCGTGAAGCCAAAAAGCACTCTGTCGGGGTTGAATCCACTCCTACAAGCCGAACAGCACTGTGTCAGGGTTGAAACCACTCCGCCGAGCCTAAAAGCACTGCATCGGGGCTGAAACCACTCCGCCAGGGCCAAATCCAATCGGTCAGGGCTGAAACCACTCCATCAAACCTAAAAGCACTGCATCAGGCCGAAAACCACTCCGTCGGGGCTGAAACCACCGTGCCAGGGCCAAAACCAGTCTGGCAAACCTAAAAGCACTGCATCAGGCCGAAAACCACTCCATCGGGGCTGAAACCACCGTGCCAGGGCCAAAACCAGTCTGCCAAGCCTAAAACCACTGCGTCGGGGCGAAAACCACTCCGCCGGGGCTGAAACCACTCCGCCGAGCCTAAAAGCAGTGTGTCAGGGCTGAAACCACTCTGCCAAGCCTAAAACCACTCCGCTGACATTAAAACCACTGCGCCAAGCCTAAAAGCACTGCGTCGGGGTTGAAACCACTCCACCAAGCCTAAAAGCACTGCGTCAGGCCAAAAAGCACTCCACCAGGGCCAAAACCACTGCGTTGGGGCTGAAAGCGTTCCACCACGGCTAAAACCACTCCGCCGACATTAAAACCACTGCGCCAAGCCTGAAACCCCTCCGTCGGGGCTGAAACCACTCTGCCGAGCCTAAAAGCAGTGCGTCAGGGCTGAAACCACTCCGCCAAGCCTAAAACCACTGCATCAGGTGGAAAACCACTCCGCCAGGGCCAAAACCACACCGCTGACATGAAAACCATTCCGTCAGGGCTGGAACCACTCCGCCGAGCCTAAAACCTCTCCGTCGGGGCTGAAACCACTCCACCAAGCCTAAAAGCACTGCGTCGGGGCTGAAACCACTCCGCCAGGGCCAAAAGCACTGCGTCGGGGCTGAAACCACTCCGCCAGGGCCAAAACCATTCTCCCAAGCCTAAAACCACTCAGCCGGGGCGAAAAGCACTGCGTCGGGGCTGAAACCACTCCGCCGAGTCTAAAAGCAGTGCGTCAGGGCTGAAACCACTCCGCCAAGCCGAAAACCACTGCGTCAGGTGGAAAACCACACCGCCGAGCCTAAAAGCAGTGCGTCAGGGCTGAAACCACTCTGCCAAACCTAAAACCACTCCACCGAGGCGAAAACCACTCCGCCGGGGCTGAAACCACTCCGCCGAGCCTAAAAGCAGTGTGTCAGGGCTGAAACCACTCTGCCAAGCCTAAAAGCATTGCGTCAGGTGGAAACCACTCCGCCGAGCCTAGAACCACTCCACTGAGCCTAAAAGCACTGCATTGGGGCTGAAACCACTCTGCCAGGGCTAAAACGACTGCGTCGGGGCTGAAACCACTCCATCAAGCCTAAAACCACTGCGTCGGGGCTGAAACTAGTGCGTCAGGCCCAAAATAACTCCGTTGGGGCCAAAACCACTCCACCAGTGCTGAAACCACTCCGCCAAGCCTGAAACCAGTGCGTCGGGGCGGAAACCACTCCGGCAGGGCCAAAACCACTCGTCTGACCTTAAAACCACTCCATCAAGCCTAAAAGCACTGCGTCGGGGCTGAAACCACTCCGTCAGGCTGAAAACCACTCCGCCAAGCCTGAAACCACTGCGTCAGGGCAGAAGCCACTCCGTGGTTGCTGAAACCACTCCGCCAGGGCCAAAACCACTCCGTCGGGGCTGAAACCACTCCATGGTTGCTGAAACCACTCTGCCGAGCCTAAAACCACTCCGCCAGGGCCAAAACCACTGCGTCGGGGCTGAAACCACACCGCCAGGGCCAAAACCACTGCGTCAGGCCTAAAACCACTCCGCCGAGCCTAAAACAACTCCGTCGGGGCCAAAACCACTCCACCAGTGCTGAAACCACTCTGTCGGGGCTGAAACCCCTCCGTGAAGCCGAAAAGCACTGTGTCGGGGTTGAAACCACTCCGCCAGGGCCAAAAGCACTGCGTCGGGGCTGAAACCACTCCGCCAGGGCCATAACCATTCTCCCAAGCCTAAAACCACTCAGCCGGGGCGAAAAGCACTGCGTCGGGGCTGAAACCACTCCGCCGAGTCTAAAAGCAGTGCGTCAGGGCTGAAACCACTCCGCCAAGCCTAAAACCACTGCATCAGGTGGAAAACCACACCGCCGAGCCTAAAAGCAGTGCGTCAGGGCTGAAACCACTCTGCCAAACCTAAAACCACTCCACCGAGGCGAAAACCACTCCGCCGGGGCTGAAACCACTCCGCCGAGCCTAAAAGCAGTGTGTCAGGGCTGAAACCACTCTGCGAAGCCGAAAACCACTCTGCCGAGCCTAAAAGCACTGCATCGGGGCTGAAACCACTCCGCCAAGCCTAAAACCACTGCATCAGGTGGAAAACCACTCCGCCAGGGCCAAAACCCCTCCGCTGACATGAAAACCATTCCGTCAGGGCTGGAACCACTCCGCCGAGCCTAAAACCGCTCCGTCGGGGCTGAAACCACTGTGCTGGGGCGGAAACTGCTCGGTCAGGCTGTAAACCACTGCGTCAGGCCGAAAAGCACTCCACTAGGGCCAAAACGACTGCGTCGGGGCTGAAAGCGTTCCACCAGGGCTAAAACCACTCCGCCGACATTAAAACCACTGCGCCGAGCCTAAAAGCACTGCGTCGGGGCTGAAACCACTCCGCCAAGCCTAAAACCACTGCATCAGGTGGAAAACCACTCCGCCAGGGCCAAAACCCCTCCGCTGACATTAAAACCATTCCGTCAGGGCTGGAACCACTCCGCCGAGCCTGAAACCACTGCGTCAGGGCAGAAGCCACTCCGTTGTTGCTGAAACCACTCCGCCAGGGCCAAAACCACTCCGTCGGGTCGAAAACCACTGCGTTGGGGCTGAAACCACTCCGCCAAGCCTAAAACCACTGCATCAGGTGGAAAACCACTCCGCCAGGGCCAAAACCCCTCCGCTGACATGAAAAATATTCCGTCAGGGCTGGAACCACTCCGCCGAGCCTGAAACCACTGCGTCGGGGCTGAAACCACTGTGCTGGGGCGGAAACTGCTCGGTCAGGCTGTAAACCACTGCGTCAGGCCGAAAAGCACTCCACTAGGGCCAAAACGACTGCGTCGGGGCTGAAAGCGTTCCACCAGGGCTAAAACCACTCCGCCGACATTAAAACCACTGGGCCAAGCCTAAAAGCACTGCGTTGGGGTTGAAACCACTCCGCCAAGCCTAAAAGCACTGCGTCGGGGCTGAAACCACTCCGCCGAGCCTGAAACCACTGCGTCAGGCCTAAAACCACTCCGCCGAGCCTAAAACAACTCCGTCAGGGCCAAAACCACTCCACCAGTGCTGAAACCGCTCCGTCGGAGCTTAAACCCCTCCGTAAAGCCAAAAAGCACTGTGTCGGGGCTGAAACCCCTCCGTGAAGCTGAAAAGCACTGTGTCGGTGTTGAAACCACTCTGCCAAGCCGAAAAGCACTCTGTCGGGGTTGAAACCCCTCCGTGAAGCTGAAAAGCACTGTGTCGGGGCTGAAACCCCTCCGTGAAGCCGAAAAGCACTGTGTCGGGGCTGAAACCCCTCCGTGAAGCCGAAAAGCACTGTGTCGGGGCTGAAACCCCTCCGTGAAGCTGAAAAGCACTGTGTCGGGGCTGAAACCCCTCCGTGAAGCCGAAAAGCACTGTGTCGGGGCTGAAACCCCTCCGTGAAGCCGAAAAGCACTGTGTCGGGGCTGAAACCCCTCCGTGAAGCCGAAAAGCACTGCATCGGGGCTGAAACCACTCCGCCAGGGCCAAATCCACTCGGTCAGGGCTGAAACCACTCCATCAAACCTAAAAGCACTGCATCAGGCCAAAAACCACTCCGTCGGGGCTGAAACCACCGTGCCAGGGCCAAAACCAGTCTGCCAAGCCTAAAAGCACTGCATCAGGCCGAAAACCACTCCGTCGGGGCTGAAACCACTGCGTCAGGCCTAAAACCACTCCACCGATCCGAAAACAACTCCGTCGGGGCCAAAACCACTCCACCAGTACTGAAACCGCTCCGTCGGGGCTGAAACCCGTCCGTGAAGCCGAAAAGCACTGTGTCGGGGCTGAAACCCCTCCGTGAAGCCGAAAAGCACTGTGTCGGGGCTGAAACCCCTCCGTGAAGCCGAAAAGCACTGTGTCGGGGCTGAAACCCCTCCGTGAAGCCGAAAAGCACTGTGTCGGGGCTGAAACGCCTCCGTGAAGCCGAAAAGCACTGTGTCGGGGCTGAAACCACTCCGCCAGGGCCAAAACCACTCGTCTGACCTTAAAACCACTCCTCCAAAGTCAAAAACCACTGCCTCGGGGCTGAAACCACTCCACCAGGGCCAAAACCACTCGTCTGACCTTAAAACCACTCCGCCAAAGTCAAAAACCACTGCGTCGGGGCTGAAACCACTCCATCAAGCCTAAAACCACTCCGTCGGGGCTGAAACTAGTGCGTCAGGCCCAAAAGAACTCCGTCAGGGCCCAAACGACTCCACCAGTGCTGAAACCACTGCGCCAAGCCTGAAACCACTGCGTCGGGGCTGAAACCACTCCGCCAGGGCCAAAACTACTCGTCTGACCTTAAAACCACTCCATCAAGCCTAAAAGCACTGCGTCAGGGCAGAAGCCACTCCGTCGTTGCTGAAACCACTCTGCCGAGCCTAAAACCCCTCCGTCGGGGCTGAAACCACTCCTTGGTTGCTGAAGCCACTCTGCCAAGCCTAAAACCACTCCGCCGGGGCGAAAACCACTCCGTGGTTGCTGAAAGCACTCTGCCGAGCCTAAAAGCAGTGCGTCAGGGCTGAAACCACTCCATCAAGCCGAAAAGCAGTCCGTCGGGGCGGAAACCACTCCGCCGAGCCTAAAAGCAGTGCGTCAGGGCTGAAACCACTCTGCCAGGGCCAAAACCCCTCCGCTGACATTAAAACCATTCCGTCAGGGCTGGAATCACTCCGCTGAGCATAAAACCACTGCGTCGGGGCTGAAACCACTGTGCTGGGGCAGAAACTGCGCCGTCAGGCTGTAAACCACTGCGTCAGGCCGAAAAGCACTCCACCAGGGCCAAAACCACTGCGTCGGGGCTGAAAGCATTCCACCAGGGCTAAAACCACTCCGCCGACATTAAAACCACTGCGCCAAGCCTAAAAGCACTGCGTCGGGGCTGAAACCACTCCGCCGAGCCTGAAACAACTCCGTCGGGGCTGAAACTAGTGCGTCAGGCCCAAAACAACTCCGTCAGGGCCCAAACCACTCCACCAGTGCTGAAACCACTCCATCAAGCCTAAAACCACTGCGTCGGGGCTGAAACCACTCCGCCGAGCCTGAAACCACTGCGTCAGGCCTGAAATCACTCTGCCGAGCCTGAAACCACTGCGTCAGGCCTAAAACCACTCCGCCGAGCCTAAAACAACTCTGTCAGGGCCAAAACCACTCGTCTGACCTTAAAACCACTCCATCAAGCCTAAAAGCACTGCGTCGGGGCAGAAACTGCTCGGTCAGGCTGAAAACCACTCCGCCGAGCCTGAAACCACTGCGTCAGGGCAGAAGCCACTCCGTGGTTGCTGAAAGCACTCCGCCGAGCCTAAAACCACTCCGCCAGGGCCAAAACCACTGCGTCAGGCCTTAAACCACTCCGCCGAGCCTAAAACAACTCCGTTGGGGCCAAAACCACTCCACCAGTGCTGAAACCGCTCAATCGGGGCTGAAACCCCTCCGTGAAGCCGAAAAGCACTGTGTCGGGGCTGAAACCCCTCCGTGAAGCCGAAAAGCACTGTGTCGGGGCTGAAACCCCTCCGTGAAGCCGAAAAGCACTGTGTCGGGGCTGAAACCCCTCCGTGAAGCCGAAAAGCACTGTGTCGGGGCTGAAACCCCTCCGCCGAGCCTGAAACCACTGCGTCAGGGCAGAAGCCACTCCGTGGTTGCTGAAACCACTCCGTCGAGCCTAAAACCACTCCGTCGGGGCTGAAACCAATCCGCCGGGGCCAAAATCACTCCGTCAGGGCTGAAACCACTGCGTCGGGGCTGAAACCACTCCGCCGAGCCTAAAAGCACTGCATCGGGGCTGAAACCACAGTGCCAGGGCGAAATCGACTCCGTCAGGGCTTAAACCACTCCATCAAGCCTAAAAGCACTGCGTCGGGGCTGAAACTAGTGCGTCAGGCCCAAAATAACTCCGTCGGGGCCAAAACCACTCCACCAGTGCTGAAACCACTCCGCCAAGCCTGAAACCACTGCGTCGGGGCTGAAACCACTCCGCCAGGGCCAAAACCACTCGTCTGACCTTAAAACCACTCCATCAAGCCTAAAAGCACTGCGTCGGGGCTGAAACCACTGCGTCAGGCTGAAAACCACTCCGCCGAGCCTGAAACCACTGCGTCAGGGCAGAAGCCACTCCGTGGTTGCTGAAACCACTCCGCCAGGGCCAAAACCACTCCGTCGGGGCTGAAACCACTCCATGGTTGCTGAAACCACTCCGCCGAGCCTAAAACCACTCCGCCAGGGCCAAAACCACTGCGTCGGGGCTGAAACCACACCGCCAGGGCCAAAACCACTGCGTCAGGCCTAAAACCACTCCGCCGAGCCTAAAACAACTCCGTCGGGGCCAAAACCACTCCACCAGTGCTGAAACCGCTCCGTCGGGCTGAAATCGCTCCGTGAAGCCAAAAAGCACTCTGTCGGGGTTGAATCCACTCCTACAAGCCGAACAGCACTGTGTCAGGGTTGAAACCACTCCGCCGAGCCTAAAAGCACTGCATCGGGGCTGAAACCACTCCGCCAGGGCCAAATCCAATCGGTCAGGGCTGAAACCACTCCATCAAACCTAAAAGCACTGCATCAGGCCGAAAACCACTCCGTCGGGGCTGAAACCACCGTGCCAGGGCCAAAACCAGTCTGGCAAACCTAAAAGCACTGCATCAGGCCGAAAACCACTCCATCGGGGCTGAAACCACCGTGCCAGGGCCAAAACCAGTCTGCCAAGCCTAAAACCACTGCGTCGGGGCGAAAACCACTCCGCCGGGGCTGAAACCACTCCGCCGAGCCTAAAAGCAGTGTGTCAGGGCTGAAACCACTCTGCCAAGCCTAAAACCACTCCGCTGACATTAAAACCACTGCGCCAAGCCTAAAAGCACTGCGTCGGGGTTGAAACCACTCCACCAAGCCTAAAAGCACTGCGTCAGGCCAAAAAGCACTCCACCAGGGCCAAAACCACTGCGTTGGGGCTGAAAGCGTTCCACCACGGCTAAAACCACTCCGCCGACATTAAAACCACTGCGCCAAGCCTGAAACCCCTCCGTCGGGGCTGAAACCACTCTGCCGAGCCTAAAAGCAGTGCGTCAGGGCTGAAACCACTCCGCCAAGCCTAAAACCACTGCATCAGGTGGAAAACCACTCCGCCAGGGCCAAAACCACACCGCTGACATGAAAACCATTCCGTCAGGGCTGGAACCACTCCGCCGAGCCTAAAACCTCTCCGTCGGGGCTGAAACCACTCCACCAAGCCTAAAAGCACTGCGTCGGGGCTGAAACCACTCCGCCAGGGCCAAAAGCACTGCGTCGGGGCTGAAACCACTCCGCCAGGGCCAAAACCATTCTCCCAAGCCTAAAACCACTCAGCCGGGGCGAAAAGCACTGCGTCGGGGCTGAAACCACTCCGCCGAGTCTAAAAGCAGTGCGTCAGGGCTGAAACCACTCCGCCAAGCCGAAAACCACTGCGTCAGGTGGAAAACCACACCGCCGAGCCTAAAAGCAGTGCGTCAGGGCTGAAACCACTCTGCCAAACCTAAAACCACTCCACCGAGGCGAAAACCACTCCGCCGGGGCTGAAACCACTCCGCCGAGCCTAAAAGCAGTGTGTCAGGGCTGAAACCACTCTGCCAAGCCTAAAAGCATTGCGTCAGGTGGAAACCACTCCGCCGAGCCTAGAACCACTCCACTGAGCCTAAAAGCACTGCATTGGGGCTGAAACCACTCTGCCAGGGCTAAAACGACTGCGTCGGGGCTGAAACCACTCCATCAAGCCTAAAACCACTGCGTCGGGGCTGAAACTAGTGCGTCAGGCCCAAAATAACTCCGTTGGGGCCAAAACCACTCCACCAGTGCTGAAACCACTCCGCCAAGCCTGAAACCAGTGCGTCGGGGCGGAAACCACTCCGGCAGGGCCAAAACCACTCGTCTGACCTTAAAACCACTCCATCAAGCCTAAAAGCACTGCGTCGGGGCTGAAACCACTCCGTCAGGCTGAAAACCACTCCGCCAAGCCTGAAACCACTGCGTCAGGGCAGAAGCCACTCCGTGGTTGCTGAAACCACTCCGCCAGGGCCAAAACCACTCCGTCGGGGCTGAAACCACTCCATGGTTGCTGAAACCACTCTGCCGAGCCTAAAACCACTCCGCCAGGGCCAAAACCACTGCGTCGGGGCTGAAACCACACCGCCAGGGCCAAAACCACTGCGTCAGGCCTAAAACCACTCCGCCGAGCCTAAAACAACTCCGTCGGGGCCAAAACCACTCCACCAGTGCTGAAACCACTCTGTCGGGGCTGAAACCCCTCCGTGAAGCCGAAAAGCACTGTGTCGGGGTTGAAACCACTCCGCCAGGGCCAAAAGCACTGCGTCGGGGCTGAAACCACTCCGCCAGGGCCATAACCATTCTCCCAAGCCTAAAACCACTCAGCCGGGGCGAAAAGCACTGCGTCGGGGCTGAAACCACTCCGCCGAGTCTAAAAGCAGTGCGTCAGGGCTGAAACCACTCCGCCAAGCCTAAAACCACTGCATCAGGTGGAAAACCACACCGCCGAGCCTAAAAGCAGTGCGTCAGGGCTGAAACCACTCTGCCAAACCTAAAACCACTCCACCGAGGCGAAAACCACTCCGCCGGGGCTGAAACCACTCCGCCGAGCCTAAAAGCAGTGTGTCAGGGCTGAAACCACTCTGCGAAGCCGAAAACCACTCTGCCGAGCCTAAAAGCACTGCATCGGGGCTGAAACCACTCCGCCAAGCCTAAAACCACTGCATCAGGTGGAAAACCACTCCGCCAGGGCCAAAACCCCTCCGCTGACATGAAAACCATTCCGTCAGGGCTGGAACCACTCCGCCGAGCCTAAAACCGCTCCGTCGGGGCTGAAACCACTGTGCTGGGGCGGAAACTGCTCGGTCAGGCTGTAAACCACTGCGTCAGGCCGAAAAGCACTCCACTAGGGCCAAAACGACTGCGTCGGGGCTGAAAGCGTTCCACCAGGGCTAAAACCACTCCGCCGACATTAAAACCACTGCGCCGAGCCTAAAAGCACTGCGTCGGGGCTGAAACCACTCCGCCAAGCCTAAAACCACTGCATCAGGTGGAAAACCACTCCGCCAGGGCCAAAACCCCTCCGCTGACATTAAAACCATTCCGTCAGGGCTGGAACCACTCCGCCGAGCCTGAAACCACTGCGTCAGGGCAGAAGCCACTCCGTTGTTGCTGAAACCACTCCGCCAGGGCCAAAACCACTCCGTCGGGTCGAAAACCACTGCGTTGGGGCTGAAACCACTCCGCCAAGCCTAAAACCACTGCATCAGGTGGAAAACCACTCCGCCAGGGCCAAAACCCCTCCGCTGACATGAAAAATATTCCGTCAGGGCTGGAACCACTCCGCCGAGCCTGAAACCACTGCGTCGGGGCTGAAACCACTGTGCTGGGGCGGAAACTGCTCGGTCAGGCTGTAAACCACTGCGTCAGGCCGAAAAGCACTCCACTAGGGCCAAAACGACTGCGTCGGGGCTGAAAGCGTTCCACCAGGGCTAAAACCACTCCGCCGACATTAAAACCACTGCGCCAAGCCTAAAAGCACTGCGTTGGGGTTGAAACCACTCCGCCAAGCCTAAAAGCACTGCGTCGGGGCTGAAACCACTCCGCCGAGCCTGAAACCACTGCGTCAGGCCTAAAACCACTCCGCCGAGCCTAAAACAACTCCGTCAGGGCCAAAACCACTCCACCAGTGCTGAAACCGCTCCGTCGGAGCTTAAACCCCTCCGTAAAGCCAAAAAGCACTGTGTCGGGGCTGAAACCCCTCCGTGAAGCTGAAAAGCACTGTGTCGGGGCTGAAACGCCTCCGTGAAGCCGAAAAGCACTGTGTCGGGGCTGAAACGCCTCCGTGAAGCCGAAAAGCACTGTGTCGGGGCTGAAACCCCTCCGTGAAGCCGAAAAGCACTGTGTCGGGGCTGAAACCCCTCCGTGAAGCCGAAAAGCACTGCATCGGGGCTGAAACCCCTCCGCCAGGGCCAAATCCACTCGGTCAGGGCTGAAACCACTCCATCAAACCTAAAAGCACTGCATCAGGCCAAAAACCACTCCGTCGGGGCTGAAACCACCGTGCCAGGGCCAAAACCAGTCTGCCAAGCCTAAAAGCACTGCATCAGGCCGAAAACCACTCCGTCGGGGCTGAAACCACTGCGTCAGGCCTAAAACCACTCCACCGATCCGAAAACAACTCCGTCGGGGCCAAAACCACTCCACCAGTACTGAAACCGCTCCGTCGGGGCTGAAACCCGTCCGTGAAGCCGAAAAGCACTGTGTCGGGGCTGAAACCCCTCCGTGAAGCCGAAAAGCACTGTGTCGGGGCTGAAACCCCTCCGTGAAGCCGAAAAGCACTGTGTCGGGGCTGAAACCCCTCCGTGAAGCCGAAAAGCACTGTGTCGGGGCTGAAACGCCTCCGTGAAGCCGAAAAGCACTGTGTCGGGGCTGAAACCACTCCGCCAGGGCCAAAACCACTCGTCTGACCTTAAAACCACTCCTCCAAAGTCAAAAACCACTGCCTCGGGGCTGAAACCACTCCACCAGGGCCAAAACCACTCGTCTGACCTTAAAACCACTCCGCCAAAGTCAAAAACCACTGCGTCGGGGCTGAAACCACTCCATCAAGCCTAAAACCACTCCGTCGGGGCTGAAACTAGTGCGTCAGGCCCAAAAGAACTCCGTCAGGGCCCAAACGACTCCACCAGTGCTGAAACCACTGCGCCAAGCCTGAAACCACTGCGTCGGGGCTGAAACCACTCCGCCAGGGCCAAAACTACTCGTCTGACCTTAAAACCACTCCATCAAGCCTAAAAGCACTGCGTCAGGGCAGAAGCCACTCCGTCGTTGCTGAAACCACTCTGCCGAGCCTAAAACCCCTCCGTCGGGGCTGAAACCACTCCTTGGTTGCTGAAGCCACTCTGCCAAGCCTAAAACCACTCCGCCGGGGCGAAAACCACTCCGTGGTTGCTGAAAGCACTCTGCCGAGCCTAAAAGCAGTGCGTCAGGGCTGAAACCACTCCATCAAGCCGAAAAGCAGTCCGTCGGGGCGGAAACCACTCCGCCGAGCCTAAAAGCAGTGCGTCAGGGCTGAAACCACTCTGCCAGGGCCAAAACCCCTCCGCTGACATTAAAACCATTCCGTCAGGGCTGGAATCACTCCGCTGAGCATAAAACCACTGCGTCGGGGCTGAAACCACTGTGCTGGGGCAGAAACTGCGCCGTCAGGCTGTAAACCACTGCGTCAGGCCGAAAAGCACTCCACCAGGGCCAAAACCACTGCGTCGGGGCTGAAAGCATTCCACCAGGGCTAAAACCACTCCGCCGACATTAAAACCACTGCGCCAAGCCTAAAAGCACTGCGTCGGGGCTGAAACCACTCCGCCGAGCCTGAAACAACTCCGTCGGGGCTGAAACTAGTGCGTCAGGCCCAAAACAACTCCGTCAGGGCCCAAACCACTCCACCAGTGCTGAAACCACTCCATCAAGCCTAAAACCACTGCGTCGGGGCTGAAACCACTCCGCCGAGCCTGAAACCACTGCGTCAGGCCTGAAATCACTCTGCCGAGCCTGAAACCACTGCGTCAGGCCTAAAACCACTCCGCCGAGCCTAAAACAACTCTGTCAGGGCCAAAACCACTCGTCTGACCTTAAAACCACTCCATCAAGCCTAAAAGCACTGCGTCGGGGCAGAAACTGCTCGGTCAGGCTGAAAACCACTCCGCCGAGCCTGAAACCACTGCGTCAGGGCAGAAGCCACTCCGTGGTTGCTGAAAGCACTCCGCCGAGCCTAAAACCACTCCGCCAGGGCCAAAACCACTGCGTCAGGCCTTAAACCACTCCGCCGAGCCTAAAACAACTCCGTTGGGGCCAAAACCACTCCACCAGTGCTGAAACCGCTCAATCGGGGCTGAAACCCCTCCGTGAAGCCGAAAAGCACTGTGTCGGGGCTGAAACCCCTCCGTGAAGCCGAAAAGCACTGTGTCGGGGCTGAAACCCCTCCGGGAAGCCGAAAAGCACTGTGTCGGGGCTGAAACCCCTCCGGGAAGCCGAAAAGCACTGTGTCGGGGCTGAAACCCCTCCGCCGAGCCTGAAACCACTGCGTCAGGGCAGAAGCCACTCCGTGGTTGCTGAAACCACTCCGTCGAGCCTAAAACCACTCCGTCGGGGCTGAAACCAATCCGCCGGGGCCAAAATCACTCCGTCAGGGCTGAAACCACTGCGTCGGGGCTGAAACCACTCCGCCGAGCCTAAAAGCACTGCATCGGGGCTGAAACCACAGTGCCAGGGCGAAATCGACTCCGTCAGGGCTTAAACCACTCCATCAAGCCTAAAAGCACTGCGTCGGGGCTGAAACTAGTGCGTCAGGCCCAAAATAACTCCGTCGGGGCCAAAACCACTCCACCAGTGCTGAAACCACTCCGCCAAGCCTGAAACCACTGCGTCGGGGCTGAAACCACTCCGCCAGGGCCAAAACCACTCGTCTGACCTTAAAACCACTCCATCAAGCCTAAAAGCACTGCGTCGGGGCTGAAACCACTCCGTCAGGCTGAAAACCACTCCGCCGAGCCTGAAACCACTGCGTCAGGGCAGAAGCCACTCCGTGGTTGCTGAAACCACTCCGCCAGGGCCAAAACCACTCCGTCGGGGCTGAAACCACTCCATGGTTGCTGAAACCACTCCGCCGAGCCTAAAACCACTCCGCCAGGGCCAAAACCACTGCGTCGGGGCTGAAACCACACCGCCAGGGCCAAAACCACTGCGTCAGGCCTAAAACCACTCCGCCGAGCCTAAAACAACTCCGTCGGGGCCAAAACCACTCCACCAGTGCTGAAACCGCTCCGTCGGGCTGAAATCGCTCCGTGAAGCCAAAAAGCACTCTGTCGGGGTTGAATCCACTCCTACAAGCCGAACAGCACTGTGTCAGGGTTGAAACCACTCCGCCGAGCCTAAAAGCACTGCATCGGGGCTGAAACCACTCCGCCAGGGCCAAATCCACTCGGTCAGGGCTGAAACCACTCCATCAAACCTAAAAGCACTGCATCAGGCCGAAAACCACTCCGTCGGGGCTGAAACCACCGTGCCAGGGCCAAAACCAGTCTGGCAAACCTAAAAGCACTGCATCAGGCCGAAAACCACTCCATCGGGGCTGAAACCACCGTGCCAGGGCCAAAACCAGTCTGCCAAGCCTAAAACCACTGCGTCGGGGCGAAAACCACTCCGCCGGGGCTGAAACCACTCCGCCGAGCCTAAAAGCAGTGTGTCAGGGCTGAAACCACTCTGCCAAGCCTAAAACCACTCCGCTGACATTAAAACCACTGCGCCAAGCCTAAAAGCACTGCGTCGGGGTTGAAACCACTCCACCAAGCCTAAAAGCACTGCGTCAGGCCAAAAAGCACTCCACCAGGGCCAAAACCACTGCGTTGGGGCTGAAAGCGTTCCACCACGGCTAAAACCACTCCGCCGACATTAAAACCACTGCGCCAAGCCTGAAACCCCTCCGTCGGGGCTGAAACCACTCTGCCGAGCCTAAAAGCAGTGCGTCAGGGCTGAAACCACTCCGCCAAGCCTAAAACCACTGCATCAGGTGGAAAACCACTCCGCCAGGGCCAAAACCACACCGCTGACATGAAAACCATTCCGTCAGGGCTGGAACCACTCCGCCGAGCCTAAAACCTCTCCGTCGGGGCTGAAACCACTCCACCAAGCCTAAAAGCACTGCGTCGGGGCTGAAACCACTCCGCCAGGGCCAAAAGCACTGCGTCGGGGCTGAAACCACTCCGCCAGGGCCAAAACCATTCTCCCAAGCCTAAAACCACTCAGCCGGGGCGAAAAGCACTGCGTCGGGGCTGAAACCACTCCGCCGAGTCTAAAAGCAGTGCGTCAGGGCTGAAACCACTCCGCCAAGCCGAAAACCACTGCGTCAGGTGGAAAACCACACCGCCGAGCCTAAAAGCAGTGCGTCAGGGCTGAAACCACTCTGCCAAACCTAAAACCACTCCACCGAGGCGAAAACCACTCCGCCGAGCCTAAAAGCAGTGTGTCAGGGCTGAAACCACTCTGCCAAGCCTAAAAGCATTGCGTCAGGTGGAAACCACTCCGCCGAGCCTAGAACCACTCCACTGAGCCTAAAAGCACTGCATTGGGGCTGAAACCACTCTGCCAGGGCTAAAACGACTGCGTCGGGGCTGAAACCACTCCATCAAGCCTAAAACCACTGCGTCGGGGCTGAAACTAGTGCGTCAGGCCCAAAATAACTCCGTTGGGGCCAAAACCACTCCACCAGTGCTGAAACCACTCCGCCAAGCCTGAAACCACTGCGTCGGGGCGGAAACCACTCCGGCAGGGCCAAAACCACTCGTCTGACCTTAAAACCACTCCATCAAGCCTAAAAGCACTGCGTCGGGGCTGAAACCACTCCGTCAGGCTGAAAACCACTCCGCCAAGCCTGAAACCACTGCGTCAGGGCAGAAGCCACTCCGTGGTTGCTGAAACCACTCCGCCAGGGCCAAAACCACTCCGTCGGGGCTGAAACCACTCCATGGTTGCTGAAACCACTCTGCCGAGCCTAAAACCACTCCGCCAGGGCCAAAACCACTCCGCCGGGGCTGAAACCACACCGCCAGGGCCAAAACCACTGCGTCAGGCCTAAAACCACTCCGCCGAGCCTAAAACAACTCCGTCGGGGCCAAAACCACTCCACCAGTGCTGAAACCACTCTGTCGGGGCTGAAACCCCTCCGTGAAGCCGAAAAGCACTGTGTCGGGGTTGAAACCACTCCGCCAGGGCCAAAAGCACTGCGTCGGGGCTGAAACCACTCCGCCAGGGCCATAACCATTCTCCCAAGCCTAAAACCACTCAGCCGGGGCGAAAAGCACTGCGTCGGGGCTGAAACCACTCCGCCGAGTCTAAAAGCAGTGCGTCAGGGCTGAAACCACTCCGCCAAGCCTAAAACCACTGCATCAGGTGGAAAACCACACCGCCGAGCCTAAAAGCAGTGCGTCAGGGCTGAAACCACTCTGCCAAACCTAAAACCACTCCACCGAGGCGAAAACCACTCCGCCGGGGCTGAAACCACTCCGCCGAGCCTAAAAGCAGTGTGTCAGGGCTGAAACCACTCTGCGAAGCCGAAAACCACTCTGCCGAGCCTAAAAGCACTGCATCGGGGCTGAAACCACTCCGCCAAGCCTAAAACCACTGCATCAGGTGGAAAACCACTCCGCCAGGGCCAAAACCCCTCCGCTGACATGAAAACCATTCCGTCAGGGCTGGAACCACTCCGCCGAGCCTAAAACCGCTCCGTCGGGGCTGAAACCACTGTGCTGGGGCGGAAACTGCTCGGTCAGGCTGTAAACCACTGCGTCAGGCCGAAAAGCACTCCACTAGGGCCAAAACGACTGCGTCGGGGCTGAAAGCGTTCCACCAGGGCTAAAACCACTCCGCCGACATTAAAACCACTGCGCCGAGCCTAAAAGCACTGCGTCGGGGCTGAAACCACTCCGCCAAGCCTAAAACCACTGCATCAGGTGGAAAACCACTCCGCCAGGGCCAAAACCCCTCCGCTGACATTAAAACCATTCCGTCAGGGCTGGAACCACTCCGCCGAGCCTGAAACCACTGCGTCAGGGCAGAAGCCACTCCGTTGTTGCTGAAACCACTCCGCCAGGGCCAAAACCACTCCGTCGGGTCGAAAACCACTGCGTTGGGGCTGAAACCACTCCGCCAAGCCTAAAACCACTGCATCAGGTGGAAAACCACTCCGCCAGGGCCAAAACCCCTCCGCTGACATGAAAAATATTCCGTCAGGGCTGGAACCACTCCGCCGAGCCTGAAACCACTGCGTCGGGGCTGAAACCACTGTGCTGGGGCGGAAACTGCTCGGTCAGGCTGTAAACCACTGCGTCAGGCCGAAAAGCACTCCACTAGGGCCAAAACGACTGCGTCGGGGCTGAAAGCGTTCCACCAGGGCTAAAACCACTCCGCCGACATTAAAACCACTGCGCCAAGCCTAAAAGCACTGCGTTGGGGTTGAAACCACTCCGCCAAGCCTAAAAGCACTGCGTCGGGGCTGAAACCACTCCGCCGAGCCTGAAACCACTGCGTCAGGCCTAAAACCACTCCGCCGAGCCTAAAACAACTCCGTCAGGGCCAAAACCACTCCACCAGTGCTGAAACCGCTCCGTCGGAGCTTAAACCCCTCCGTAAAGCCAAAAAGCACTGTGTCGGGGCTGAAACCCCTCCGTGAAGCTGAAAAGCACTGTGTCGGGGCTGAAACCCCTCCGTGAAGCTGAAAAGCACTGTGTCGGGGCTGAAACCCCTCCGTGAAGCCGAAAAGCACTGTGTCGGGGCTGAAACCCCTCCGTGAAGCCGAAAAGCACTGTGTCGGGGCTGAAACCCCTCCGTGAAGCCGAAAAGCACTGCATCGGGGCTGAAACCCCTCCGCCAGGGCCAAATCCACTCGGTCAGGGCTGAAACCACTCCATCAAACCTAAAAGCACTGCATCAGGCCAAAAACCACTCCGTCGGGGCTGAAACCACCGTGCCAGGGCCAAAACCAGTCTGCCAAGCCTAAAAGCACTGCATCAGGCCGAAAACCACTCCGTCGGGGCTGAAACCACTGCGTCAGGCCTAAAACCACTCCACCGATCCGAAAACAACTCCGTCGGGGCCAAAACCACTCCACCAGTACTGAAACCGCTCCGTCGGGGCTGAAACCCGTCCGTGAAGCCGAAAAGCACTGTGTCGGGGCTGAAACCCCTCCGTGAAGCCGAAAAGCACTGTGTCGGGGCTGAAACCCCTCCGTGAAGCCGAAAAGCACTGTGTCGGGGCTGAAACCCCTCCGTGAAGCCGAAAAGCACTGTGTCGGGGCTGAAACCCCTCCGTGAAGCCGAAAAGCACTGTGTCGGGGCTGAAACGCCTCCGTGAAGCCGAAAAGCACTGTGTCGGGGCTGAAACGCCTCCGTGAAGCCGAAAAGCACTGTGTCGGGGCTGAAACCACTCCGCCAGGGCCAAAACCACTCGTCTGACCTTAAAACCACTCCTCCAAAGTCAAAAACCACTGCCTCGGGGCTGAAACCACTCCACCAGGGCCAAAACCACTCGTCTGACCTTAAAACCACTCCGCCAAAGTCAAAAACCACTGCGTCGGGGCTGAAACCACTCCATCAAGCCTAAAACCACTCCGTCGGGGCTGAAACTAGTGCGTCAGGCCCAAAAGAACTCCGTCAGGGCCCAAACGACTCCACCAGTGCTGAAACCACTGCGCCAAGCCTGAAACCACTGCGTCGGGGCTGAAACCACTCCGCCAGGGCCAAAACTACTCGTCTGACCTTAAAACCACTCCATCAAGCCTAAAAGCACTGCGTCAGGGCAGAAGCCACTCCGTCGTTGCTGAAACCACTCTGCCGAGCCTAAAACCCCTCCGTCGGGGCTGAAACCACTCCTTGGTTGCTGAAGCCACTCTGCCAAGCCTAAAACCACTCCGCCGGGGCGAAAACCACTCCGTGGTTGCTGAAAGCACTCTGCCGAGCCTAAAAGCAGTGCGTCAGGGCTGAAACCACTCCATCAAGCCGAAAAGCAGTCCGTCGGGGCGGAAACCACTCCGCCGAGCCTAAAAGCAGTGCGTCAGGGCTGAAACCACTCTGCCAGGGCCAAAACCCCTCCGCTGACATTAAAACCATTCCGTCAGGGCTGGAATCACTCCGCTGAGCATAAAACCACTGCGTCGGGGCTGAAACCACTGTGCTGGGGCAGAAACTGCGCCGTCAGGCTGTAAACCACTGCGTCAGGCCGAAAAGCACTCCACCAGGGCCAAAACCACTGCGTCGGGGCTGAAACCACTCCGCCGACATTAAAACCACTGCGCCAAGCCTAAAAGCACTGCGTCGGGGCTGAAACCACTCCGCCGAGCCTGAAACAACTCCGTCGGGGCTGAAACTAGTGCGTCAGGCCCAAAACAACTCCGTCAGGGCCCAAACCACTCCACCAGTGCTGAAACCACTCCATCAAGCCTAAAACCACTGCGTCGGGGCTGAAACCACTCCGCCGAGCCTGAAACCACTGCGTCAGGCCTGAAATCACTCTGCCGAGCCTGAAACCACTGCGTCAGGCCTAAAACCACTCCGCCGAGCCTAAAACAACTCTGTCAGGGCCAAAACCACTCGTCTGACCTTAAAACCACTCCATCAAGCCTAAAAGCACTGCGTCGGGGCAGAAACTGCTCGGTCAGGCTGAAAACCACTCCGCCGAGCCTGAAACCACTGCGTCAGGGCAGAAGCCACTCCGTGGTTGCTGAAAGCACTCCGCCGAGCCTAAAACCACTCCGCCAGGGCCAAAACCACTGCGTCAGGCCTTAAACCACTCCGCCGAGCCTAAAACAACTCCGTTGGGGCCAAAACCACTCCACCAGTGCTGAAACCGCTCAATCGGGGCTGAAACCCCTCCGTGAAGCCGAAAAGCACTGTGTCGGGGCTGAAACCCCTCCGTGAAGCCGAAAAGCACTGTGTCGGGGCTGAAACCCCTCCGGGAAGCCGAAAAGCACTGTGTCGGGGCTGAAACCCCTCCGGGAAGCCGAAAAGCACTGTGTCGGGGCTGAAACCCCTCCGCCGAGCCTGAAACCACTGCGTCAGGGCAGAAGCCACTCCGTGGTTGCTGAAACCACTCCGTCGAGCCTAAAACCACTCCGTCGGGGCTGAAACCAATCCGCCGGGGCCAAAATCACTCCGTCAGGGCTGAAACCACTGCGTCGGGGCTGAAACCACTCCGCCGAGCCTAAAAGCACTGCATCGGGGCTGAAACCACAGTGCCAGGGCGAAATCGACTCCGTCAGGGCTTAAACCACTCCATCAAGCCTAAAAGCACTGCGTCGGGGCTGAAACTAGTGCGTCAGGCCCAAAATAACTCCGTCGGGGCCAAAACCACTCCACCAGTGCTGAAACCACTCCGCCAAGCCTGAAACCACTGCGTCGGGGCTGAAACCACTCCGCCAGGGCCAAAACCACTCGTCTGACCTTAAAACCACTCCATCAAGCCTAAAAGCACTGCGTCGGGGCTGAAACCACTGCGTCAGGCTGAAAACCACTCCGCCGAGCCTGAAACCACTGCGTCAGGGCAGAAGCCACTCCGTGGTTGCTGAAACCACTCCGCCAGGGCCAAAACCACTCCGTCGGGGCTGAAACCACTCCATGGTTGCTGAAACCACTCCGCCGAGCCTAAAACCACTCCGCCAGGGCCAAAACCACTGCGTCGGGGCTGAAACCACACCGCCAGGGCCAAAACCACTGCGTCAGGCCTAAAACCACTCCGCCGAGCCTAAAACAACTCCGTCGGGGCCAAAACCACTCCACCAGTGCTGAAACCGCTCCGTCGGGCTGAAATCGCTCCGTGAAGCCAAAAAGCACTCTGTCGGGGTTGAATCCACTCCTACAAGCCGAACAGCACTGTGTCAGGGTTGAAACCACTCCGCCGAGCCTAAAAGCACTGCATCGGGGCTGAAACCACTCCGCCAGGGCCAAATCCACTCGGTCAGGGCTGAAACCACTCCATCAAACCTAAAAGCACTGCATCAGGCCGAAAACCACTCCGTCGGGGCTGAAACCACCGTGCCAGGGCCAAAACCAGTCTGGCAAACCTAAAAGCACTGCATCAGGCCGAAAACCACTCCATCGGGGCTGAAACCACCGTGCCAGGGCCAAAACCAGTCTGCCAAGCCTAAAACCACTGCGTCGGGGCGAAAACCACTCCGCCGGGGCTGAAACCACTCCGCCGAGCCTAAAAGCAGTGTGTCAGGGCTGAAACCACTCTGCCAAGCCTAAAACCACTCCGCTGACATTAAAACCACTGCGCCAAGCCTAAAAGCACTGCGTCGGGGTTGAAACCACTCCACCAAGCCTAAAAGCACTGCGTCAGGCCAAAAAGCACTCCACCAGGGCCAAAACCACTGCGTTGGGGCTGAAAGCGTTCCACCACGGCTAAAACCACTCCGCCGACATTAAAACCACTGCGCCAAGCCTGAAACCCCTCCGTCGGGGCTGAAACCACTCTGCCGAGCCTAAAAGCAGTGCGTCAGGGCTGAAACCACTCCGCCAAGCCTAAAACCACTGCATCAGGTGGAAAACCACTCCGCCAGGGCCAAAACCACACCGCTGACATTAAAACCATTCCGTCAGGGCTGGAACCACTCCGCCGAGCCTAAAACCTCTCCGTCGGGGCTGAAACCACTCCACCAAGCCTAAAAGCACTGCGTCGGGGCTGAAACCACTCCGCCAGGGCCAAAAGCACTGCGTCGGGGCTGAAACCACTCCGCCAGGGCCAAAACCATTCTCCCAAGCCTAAAACCACTCAGCCGGGGCGAAAAGCACTGCGTCGGGGCTGAAACCACTCCGCCGAGTCTAAAAGCAGTGCGTCAGGGCTGAAACCACTCCGCCAAGCCGAAAACCACTGCGTCAGGTGGAAAACCACACCGCCGAGCCTAAAAGCAGTGCGTCAGGGCTGAAACCACTCTGCCAAACCTAAAACCACTCCACCGAGGCGAAAACCACTCCGCCGGGGCTGAAACCACTCCGCCGAGCCTAAAAGCAGTGTGTCAGGGCTGAAACCACTCTGCCAAGCCTAAAAGCATTGCGTCAGGTGGAAACCACTCCGCCGAGCCTAGAACCACTCCACTGAGCCTAAAAGCACTGCATTGGGGCTGAAACCACTCTGCCAGGGCTAAAACGACTGCGTCGGGGCTGAAACCACTCCATCAAGCCTAAAACCACTGCGTCGGGGCTGAAACTAGTGCGTCAGGCCCAAAATAACTCCGTTGGGGCCAAAACCACTCCACCAGTGCTGAAACCACTCCGCCAAGCCTGAAACCACTGCGTCGGGGCTGAAACCACTCCGGCAGGGCCAAAACCACTCGTCTGACCTTAAAACCACTCCATCAAGCCTAAAAGCACTGCGTCGGGGCTGAAACCACTCCGTCAGGCTGAAAACCACTCCGCCAAGCCTGAAACCACTGCGTCAGGGCAGAAGCCACTCCGTGGTTGCTGAAACCACTCCGCCAGGGCCAAAACCACTCCGTCGGGGCTGAAACCACTCCATGGTTGCTGAAACCACTCTGCCGAGCCTAAAACCACTCCGCCAGGGCCAAAACCACTGCGTCAGGGCTGAAACCACACCGCCAGGGCCAAAACCACTGCGTCAGGCCTAAAACCACTCCGCCGAGCCTAAAACAACTCCGTCGGGGCCAAAACCACTCCACCAGTGCTGAAACCACTCTGTCGGGGCTGAAACCCCTCCGTGAAGCCGAAAAGCACTGTGTCGGGGTTGAAACCACTCCGCCAGGGCCAAAAGCACTGCGTCGGGGCTGAAACCACTCCGCCAGGGCCATAACCATTCTCCCAAGCCTAAAACCACTCAGCCGGGGCGAAAAGCACTGCGTCGGGGCTGAAACCACTCCGCCGAGTCTAAAAGCAGTGCGTCAGGGCTGAAACCACTCCGCCAAGCCTAAAACCACTGCGTCAGGTGGAAAACCACACCGCCGAGCCTAAAAGCAGTGCGTCAGGGCTGAAACCACTCTGCCAAGCCTAAAACCACTCCACCGAGGCGAAAACCACTCCGCCGGGGCTGAAACCACTCCGCCGAGCCTAAAAGCAGTGTGTCAGGGCTGAAACCACTCTGCGAAGCCGAAAACCACTCTGCCGAGCCTAAAAGCACTGCATCGGGGCTGAAACCACTCCGCCAAGCCTAAAACCACTGCATCAGGTGGAAAACCACTCCGCCAGGGCCAAAACCCCTCCGCTGACATGAAAACCATTCCGTCAGGGCTGGAACCACTCCGCCGAGCCTAAAACCGCTCCGTCGGGGCTGAAACCACTGTGCTGGGGCGGAAACTGCTCGGTCAGGCTGTAAACCACTGCGTCAGGCCGAAAAGCACTCCACTAGGGCCAAAACGACTGCGTCGGGGCTGAAAGCGTTCCACCAGGGCTAAAACCACTCCGCCGACATTAAAACCACTGCGCCGAGCCTAAAAGCACTGCGTCGGGGCTGAAACCACTCCGCCAAGCCTAAAACCACTGCATCAGGTGGAAAACCACTCCGCCAGGGCCAAAACCCCTCCGCTGACATTAAAACCATTCCGTCAGGGGTGGAACCACTCCGCCGAGCCTGAAACCACTGCGTCAGGGCAGAAGCCACTCCGTTGTTGCTGAAACCACTCCGCCAGGGCCAAAACCACTCCGTCGGGTCGAAAACCACTGCGTTGGGGCTGAAACCACTCCGCCAAGCCTAAAACCACTGCATCAGGTGGAAAACCACTCCGCCAGGGCCAAAACCCCTCCGCTGACATGAAAAATATTCCGTCAGGGCTGGAACCACTCCGCCGAGCCTGAAACCACTGCGTCGGGGCTGAAACCACTGTGCTGGGGCGGAAACTGCTCGGTCAGGCTGTAAACCACTGCGTCAGGCCGAAAAGCACTCCACTAGGGCCAAAACGACTGCGTCGGGGCTGAAAGCGTTCCACCAGGGCTAAAACCACTCCGCCGACATTAAAACCACTGCGCCAAGCCTAAAAGCACTGCGTTGGGGTTGAAACCACTCCGCCAAGCCTAAAAGCACTGCGTCGGGGCTGAAACCACTCCGCCGAGCCTGAAACCACTGCGTCAGGCCTAAAACCACTCCGCCGAGCCTAAAACAACTCCGTCAGGGCCAAAACCACTCCACCAGTGCTGAAACCGCTCCGTCGGAGCTTAAACCCCTCCGTAAAGCCAAAAAGCACTGTGTCGGGGCTGAAACCCCTCCGTGAAGCTGAAAAGCACTGTGTCGGGGCTGAAACCCCTCCGTGAAGCTGAAAAGCACTGTGTCGGGGCTGAAACCCCTCCGTGAAGCCGAAAAGCACTGTGTCGGGGCTGAAACCCCTCCGTGAAGCCGAAAAGCACTGTGTCGGGGCTGAAACCCCTCCGTGAAGCCGAAAAGCACTGTGTCGGGGCTGAAACCCCTCCGTGAAGCCGAAAAGCACTGTGTCGGGGCTGAAACCCCTCCGTGAAGCCGAAAAGCACTGTGTCGGGGCTGAAACCCCTCCGTGAAGCCGAAAAGCACTGCATCGGGGCTGAAACCACTCCGCCAGGGCCAAATCCACTCGGTCAGGGCTGAAACCACTCCATCAAACCTAAAAGCACTGCATCAGGCCAAAAACCACTCCGTCGGGGCTGAAACCACCGTGCCAGGGCCAAAACCAGTCTGCCAAGCCTAAAAGCACTGCATCAGGCCGAAAACCACTCCGTCGGGGCTGAAACCACTGCGTCAGGCCTAAAACCACTCCACCGATCCGAAAACAACTCCGTCGGGGCCAAAACCACTCCACCAGTACTGAAACCGCTCCGTCGGGGCTGAAACCCGTCCGTGAAGCCGAAAAGCACTGTGTCGGGGCTGAAACCCCTCCGTGAAGCCGAAAAGCACTGTGTCGGGGCTGAAACCCCTCCGTGAAGCCGAAAAGCACTGTGTCGGGGCTGAAACGCCTCCGTGAAGCCGAAAAGCACTGTGTCGGGGCTGAAACGCCTCCGTGAAGCCGAAAAGCACTGTGTCGGGGCTGAAACCACTCCGCCAGGGCCAAAACCACTCGTCTGACCTTAAAACCACTCCTCCAAAGTCAAAAACCACTGCCTCGGGGCTGAAACCACTCCACCAGGGCCAAAACCACTCGTCTGACCTTAAAACCACTCCGCCAAAGTCAAAAACCACTGCGTCGGGGCTGAAACCACTCCATCAAGCCTAAAACCACTCCGTCGGGGCTGAAACTAGTGCGTCAGGCCCAAAAGAACTCCGTCAGGGCCCAAACGACTCCACCAGTGCTGAAACCACTGCGCCAAGCCTGAAACCACTGCGTCGGGGCTGAAACCACTCCGCCAGGGCCAAAACTACTCGTCTGACCTTAAAACCACTCCATCAAGCCTAAAAGCACTGCGTCAGGGCAGAAGCCACTCCGTCGTTGCTGAAACCACTCTGCCGAGCCTAAAACCCCTCCGTCGGGGCTGAAACCACTCCTTGGTTGCTGAAGCCACTCTGCCAAGCCTAAAACCACTCCGCCGGGGCGAAAACCACTCCGTGGTTGCTGAAAGCACTCTGCCGAGCCTAAAAGCAGTGCGTCAGGGCTGAAACCACTCCATCAAGCCGAAAAGCAGTCCGTCGGGGCGGAAACCACTCCGCCGAGCCTAAAAGCAGTGCGTCAGGGCTGAAACCACTCTGCCAGGGCCAAAACCCCTCCGCTGACATTAAAACCATTCCGTCAGGGCTGGAATCACTCCGCTGAGCATAAAACCACTGCGTCGGGGCTGAAACCACTGTGCTGGGGCAGAAACTGCGCCGTCAGGCTGTAAACCACTGCGTCAGGCCGAAAAGCACTCCACCAGGGCCAAAACCACTGCGTCGGGGCTGAAAGCATTCCACCAGGGCTAAAACCACTCCGCCGACATTAAAACCACTGCGCCAAGCCTAAAAGCACTGCGTCGGGGCTGAAACCACTCCGCCGAGCCTGAAACAACTCCGTCGGGGCTGAAACTAGTGCGTCAGGCCCAAAACAACTCCGTCAGGGCCCAAACCACTCCACCAGTGCTGAAACCACTCCATCAAGCCTAAAACCACTGCGTCGGGGCTGAAACCACTCCGCCGAGCCTGAAACCACTGCGTCAGGCCTGAAATCACTCTGCCGAGCCTGAAACCACTGCGTCAGGCCTAAAACCACTCCGCCGAGCCTAAAACAACTCTGTCAGGGCCAAAACCACTCGTCTGACCTTAAAACCACTCCATCAAGCCTAAAAGCACTGCGTCGGGGCAGAAACTGCTCGGTCAGGCTGAAAACCACTCCGCCGAGCCTGAAACCACTGCGTCAGGGCAGAAGCCACTCCGTGGTTGCTGAAAGCACTCCGCCGAGCCTAAAACCACTCCGCCAGGGCCAAAACCACTGCGTCAGGCCTTAAACCACTCCGCCGAGCCTAAAACAACTCCGTTGGGGCCAAAACCACTCCACCAGTGCTGAAACCGCTCAATCGGGGCTGAAACCCCTCCGTGAAGCCGAAAAGCACTGTGTCGGGGCTGAAACCCCTCCGTGAAGCCGAAAAGCACTGTGTCGGGGCTGAAACCCCTCCGGGAAGCCGAAAAGCACTGTGTCGGGGCTGAAACCCCTCCGGGAAGCCGAAAAGCACTGTGTCGGGGCTGAAACCCCTCCGCCGAGCCTGAAACCACTGCGTCAGGGCAGAAGCCACTCCGTGGTTGCTGAAACCACTCCGTCGAGCCTAAAACCACTCCGTCGGGGCTGAAACCAATCCGCCGG
Source organism: Struthio camelus (assembly GCF_040807025.1). Taxonomy (NCBI): domain Eukaryota; kingdom Metazoa; phylum Chordata; class Aves; order Struthioniformes; family Struthionidae; genus Struthio; species Struthio camelus. The sequence continues at coordinate 11,723,457 of NC_090946.1, read as the reverse complement.
GGCCAAAATCACTCCGTCAGGGCTGAAACCACTGCGTCGGGGCTGAAACCACTCCGCCGAGCCTAAAAGCACTGCATCGGGGCTGAAACCACAGTGCCAGGGCGAAATCGACTCCGTCAGGGCTTAAACCACTCCATCAAGCCTAAAAGCACTGCGTCGGGGCTGAAACTAGTGCGTCAGGCCCAAAATAACTCCGTCGGGGCCAAAACCACTCCACCAGTGCTGAAACCACTCCGCCAAGCCTGAAACCACTGCGTCGGGGCTGAAACCACTCCGCCAGGGCCAAAACCACTCGTCTGACCTTAAAACCACTCCATCAAGCCTAAAAGCACTGCGTCGGGGCTGAAACCACTGCGTCAGGCTGAAAACCACTCCGCCGAGCCTGAAACCACTGCGTCAGGGCAGAAGCCACTCCGTGGTTGCTGAAACCACTCCGCCAGGGCCAAAACCACTCCGTCGGGGCTGAAACCACTCCATGGTTGCTGAAACCACTCCGCCGAGCCTAAAACCACTCCGCCAGGGCCAAAACCACTGCGTCGGGGCTGAAACCACACCGCCAGGGCCAAAACCACTGCGTCAGGCCTAAAACCACTCCGCCGAGCCTAAAACAACTCCGTCGGGGCCAAAACCACTCCACCAGTGCTGAAACCGCTCCGTCGGGCTGAAATCGCTCCGTGAAGCCAAAAAGCACTCTGTCGGGGTTGAATCCACTCCTACAAGCCGAACAGCACTGTGTCAGGGTTGAAACCACTCCGCCGAGCCTAAAAGCACTGCATCGGGGCTGAAACCACTCCGCCAGGGCCAAATCCACTCGGTCAGGGCTGAAACCACTCCATCAAACCTAAAAGCACTGCATCAGGCCGAAAACCACTCCGTCGGGGCTGAAACCACCGTGCCAGGGCCAAAACCAGTCTGGCAAACCTAAAAGCACTGCATCAGGCCGAAAACCACTCCATCGGGGCTGAAACCACCGTGCCAGGGCCAAAACCAGTCTGCCAAGCCTAAAACCACTGCGTCGGGGCGAAAACCACTCCGCCGGGGCTGAAACCACTCCGCCGAGCCTAAAAGCAGTGTGTCAGGGCTGAAACCACTCTGCCAAGCCTAAAACCACTCCGCTGACATTAAAACCACTGCGCCAAGCCTAAAAGCACTGCGTCGGGGTTGAAACCACTCCACCAAGCCTAAAAGCACTGCGTCAGGCCAAAAAGCACTCCACCAGGGCCAAAACCACTGCGTTGGGGCTGAAAGCGTTCCACCACGGCTAAAACCACTCCGCCGACATTAAAACCACTGCGCCAAGCCTGAAACCCCTCCGTCGGGGCTGAAACCACTCTGCCGAGCCTAAAAGCAGTGCGTCAGGGCTGAAACCACTCCGCCAAGCCTAAAACCACTGCATCAGGTGGAAAACCACTCCGCCAGGGCCAAAACCACACCGCTGACATTAAAACCATTCCGTCAGGGCTGGAACCACTCCGCCGAGCCTAAAACCTCTCCGTCGGGGCTGAAACCACTCCACCAAGCCTAAAAGCACTGCGTCGGGGCTGAAACCACTCCGCCAGGGCCAAAAGCACTGCGTCGGGGCTGAAACCACTCCGCCAGGGCCAAAACCATTCTCCCAAGCCTAAAACCACTCAGCCGGGGCGAAAAGCACTGCGTCGGGGCTGAAACCACTCCGCCGAGTCTAAAAGCAGTGCGTCAGGGCTGAAACCACTCCGCCAAGCCGAAAACCACTGCGTCAGGTGGAAAACCACACCGCCGAGCCTAAAAGCAGTGCGTCAGGGCTGAAACCACTCTGCCAAACCTAAAACCACTCCACCGAGGCGAAAACCACTCCGCCGGGGCTGAAACCACTCCGCCGAGCCTAAAAGCAGTGTGTCAGGGCTGAAACCACTCTGCCAAGCCTAAAAGCATTGCGTCAGGTGGAAACCACTCCGCCGAGCCTAGAACCACTCCACTGAGCCTAAAAGCACTGCATTGGGGCTGAAACCACTCTGCCAGGGCTAAAACGACTGCGTCGGGGCTGAAACCACTCCATCAAGCCTAAAACCACTGCGTCGGGGCTGAAACTAGTGCGTCAGGCCCAAAATAACTCCGTTGGGGCCAAAACCACTCCACCAGTGCTGAAACCACTCCGCCAAGCCTGAAACCACTGCGTCGGGGCGGAAACCACTCCGGCAGGGCCAAAACCACTCGTCTGACCTTAAAACCACTCCATCAAGCCTAAAAGCACTGCGTCGGGGCTGAAACCACTGCGTCAGGCTGAAAACCACTCCGCCAAGCCTGAAACCACTGCGTCAGGGCAGAAGCCACTCCGTGGTTGCTGAAACCACTCCGCCAGGGCCAAAACCACTCCGTCGGGGCTGAAACCACTCCATGGTTGCTGAAACCACTCTGCCGAGCCTAAAACCACTCCGCCAGGGCCAAAACCACTGCGTCGGGGCTGAAACCACACCGCCAGGGCCAAAACCACTGCGTCAGGCCTAAAACCACTCCGCCGAGCCTAAAACAACTCCGTCGGGGCCAAAACCACTCCACCAGTGCTGAAACCACTCTGTCGGGGCTGAAACCCCTCCGTGAAGCCGAAAAGCACTGTGTCGGGGTTGAAACCACTCCGCCAGGGCCAAAAGCACTGCGTCGGGGCTGAAACCACTCCGCCAGGGCCATAACCATTCTCCCAAGCCTAAAACCACTCAGCCGGGGCGAAAAGCACTGCGTCGGGGCTGAAACCACTCCGCCGAGTCTAAAAGCAGTGCGTCAGGGCTGAAACCACTCCGCCAAGCCTAAAACCACTGCATCAGGTGGAAAACCACACCGCCGAGCCTAAAAGCAGTGCGTCAGGGCTGAAACCACTCTGCCAAACCTAAAACCACTCCACCGAGGCGAAAACCACTCCGCCGGGGCTGAAACCACTCCGCCGAGCCTAAAAGCAGTGTGTCAGGGCTGAAACCACTCTGCGAAGCCGAAAACCACTCTGCCGAGCCTAAAAGCACTGCATCGGGGCTGAAACCACTCCGCCAAGCCTAAAACCACTGCATCAGGTGGAAAACCACTCCGCCAGGGCCAAAACCCCTCCGCTGACATGAAAACCATTCCGTCAGGGCTGGAACCACTCCGCCGAGCCTAAAACCGCTCCGTCGGGGCTGAAACCACTGTGCTGGGGCGGAAACTGCTCGGTCAGGCTGTAAACCACTGCGTCAGGCCGAAAAGCACTCCACTAGGGCCAAAACGACTGCGTCGGGGCTGAAAGCGTTCCACCAGGGCTAAAACCACTCCGCCGACATTAAAACCACTGCGCCGAGCCTAAAAGCACTGCGTCGGGGCTGAAACCACTCCGCCAAGCCTAAAACCACTGCATCAGGTGGAAAACCACTCCGCCAGGGCCAAAACCCCTCCGCTGACATTAAAACCATTCCGTCAGGGCTGGAACCACTCCGCCGAGCCTGAAACCACTGCGTCAGGGCAGAAGCCACTCCGTGGTTGCTGAAACCACTCCGCCAGGGCCAAAACCACTCCGTCGGGTCGAAAACCACTGCGTTGGGGCTGAAACCACTCCGCCAAGCCTAAAACCACTGCATCAGGTGGAAAACCACTCCGCCAGGGCCAAAACCACACCGCTGACATGAAAACCATTCCGTCGGGGCTGGAACCACTCCGCCGAGCCTAAAAGCACTGCGTCGGGGCTGAAACCACTCCGCCAGGGCCAAAAGCACTGCGTCGGGGCTGAAACCACTCCGCCAGGGCCAAAAGCACTGCGTCGGGGCTGAAACCACTCCGCCAGGGCCATAACCATTCTCCCAAGCCTAAAACCACTCAGCCGGGGCGAAAAGCACTGCGTCGGGGCTGAAACCACTCCGCCGAGTCTAAAAGCAGTGCGTCAGGGCTGAAACCACTCCGCCAAGCCGAAAACCACTGCGTCAGGTGGAAAACCACACCGCCGAGCCTAAAAGCAGTGCGTCAGGGCTGAAACCACTCTGCCAAACCTAAAACCACTCCACCGAGGCGAAAACCACTCCGCCGGGGCTGAAACCACTCCGCCGAGCCTAAAAGCAGTGTGTCAGGGCTGAAACCACTCTGCGAAGCCGAAAACCACTCTGCCGAGCCTAAAAGCACTGCATCGGGGCTGAAACCACTCCGCCAAGCCTAAAACCACTGCATCAGGTGGAAAACCACTCCGCCAGGGCCAAAACCCCTCCGCTGACATTAAAACCATTCCGTCAGGGGTGGAACCACTCCGCCGAGCCTGAAACCACTGCGTCAGGGCAGAAGCCACTCCGTTGTTGCTGAAACCACTCCGCCAGGGCCAAAACCACTCCGTCGGGTCGAAAACCACTGCGTTGGGGCTGAAACCACTCCGCCAAGCCTAAAACCACTGCATCAGGTGGAAAACCACTCCGCCAGGGCCAAAACCCCTCCGCTGACATGAAAAATATTCCGTCAGGGCTGGAACCACTCCGCCGAGCCTGAAACCACTGCGTCGGGGCTGAAACCACTGTGCTGGGGCGGAAACTGCTCGGTCAGGCTGTAAACCACTGCGTCAGGCCGAAAAGCACTCCACTAGGGCCAAAACGACTGCGTCGGGGCTGAAAGCGTTCCACGAGGGCTAAAACCACTCCGCCGACATTAAAACCACTGCGCCGAGCCTAAAAGCACTGCGTCGGGGCTGAAACCACTCCGCCGAGCCTGAAACCACTGCGTCAGGCCTAAAACCACTCCGCCGAGCCTAAAACAACTCCGTCAGGGCCAAAACCACTCCACCAGTGCTGAAACCACTCCGTCGGAGCTTAAACCCCTCCGTAAAGCCAAAAAGCACTGTGTCGGGGCTGAAACCCCTCCGTGAAGCCGAAAAGCACTGTGTCGGGGCTGAAACCCCTGCGTGAAGCTGAAAAGCACTGTGTCGGGGCTGAAACCCCTCCGTGAAGCCGAAAAGCACTGCATCGGGGCAGAAACCACTCTGCCAGGGCCAAAACCAGTGCGTCGGGGCTGGAACCACTCCGCCGAGGCCAAAACCACTGCGTCGGGGCTGGAACCACTCCGCCGAGGCCAAAACCACTGCGTCGGGGCTGGAACCACTCCATCAAGCCTAAAACCACTCCGTCGGGGCTGAAACTAGTGCGTCAGGCCCAAAACAACTCCGTCAGGGCCAAAACCACTCCACCAGGGCTGAAACCACTCCACCAAGCCTGAAACCAGTGCGACGGGGCTGAAACCACTCCACCAGTGCTGAAACCACTCTGCCAAGCCTAAAACCACTCCATCAAGCCTAAAAGCAGTGCGTCGGGGCTGAAACCACTCCGCCAAACCTAAAACCACTGCATCAGGTGGAAAACCACTCCGCCAGGGCCAAAACCCCTCCGCTGACATTAAAACCATTCCGTCAGGGCTGGAACCACTCCGCCGAGCCTGAAACCACTGCGTCAGGGCAGAAGCCACTCCGTTGTTGCTGAAACCACTCCGCCAGGGCCAAAACCACTCCGTCGGGTCGAAAACCACTGCGTTGGGGCTGAAACCACTCCGCCAAGCCTAAAACCACTGCGTCAGGTGGAAAACCACACCGCCGAGCCTAAAAGCAGTGCGTCAGGGCTGAAACCACTCTGCCAAGCCTAAAAGCACTCCACTGAGGCGAAAACCACTGCGTCGGGGCTGAAACCACTCCGCCGAGCCTAAAAGCAGTGTGTCATGGCTGAAACCCCTCCGTGAAGCCGAAAAGCACTCTGTCGGGTCTGAAACCCCTCCGTGAAGCCTAAAAGCATTGCGTCAGGTGGAAAACCACTCCGCCGAGCCTAGAACCACTCCACTGAGCCTAAAAGCACTGCATTGGGGCTGAAACCACTCTGCCAGGGCTAAAACGACTGCGTCGGGGCTGAAACCACTCCATCAAGCCGAAAAGCACTGCGTCGGGGCTGAAACTAGTGCGTCAGGCCCAAAACAACTCCGTCGGGGCCAAAACCACTCCACCAGTGCTGAAACCACTCCACCAAGCCTGAAACCACTGCTTTGGGGCTGAAACCACTCCGCCAGGGCCAAAACCACTCGGCTGACCTTAAAACCACTCCATCAAGCCTAAAAGCACTGCGTCGGGGCAGAAACTGCTCCGTCAGGCTGAAAACCACTCCGCCGAGCCTGAAACCACTGCGTCAGGGCAGAAGCCACTCGGTCGTTGCTGAAACCACTCCGCCGAGCCTGAAACCACACCGCCAGGGCCAAAACCACTGCGTCAGGCCTTAAACCACTCCGCCGAGCCTAAAACAACTCCGTCAGGGCCAAAACCACTCCACCAGTGCTGAAACCGCTCCGTTGGGGCTGAAACCCCTCCGTGAAGCCGAAAAGCACTGTGTCGAGGCTGAAACCCCTCCGTGAAGCCGAAAAGCACTGTGTCGGGGCTGAAACCCCTCCGGGAAGCTGAAAAGCACTCTGTCGGGGCTGAAACCACTCCGCCGAGCCGAAAAGCACTGCGTCGGGGTTGAAACCACTCCGCCGAGCCGAAAAGCACTGTGTCGGGGTTGAAACCCCTCCGTGAAGCCGAAAAGCACTGTGTCGGGGCTGAAACCACTCCGCCAGGGCCAAAACCACTCGTCTGACCTTAAAACCACTCCTCCAAAGTCAAAAACCACTGCCTCGGGGCTGAAACCACTCCACCAGGGCCAAAACCACTCGTCTGACCTTAAAACCACTCCGCCAAAGTCAAAAACCACTGCGTCGGGGCTGAAACCACTCCATCAAGCCTAAAACCACTCCGTCGGGGCTGAAACTAGTGCGTCAGGCCCAAAAGAACTCCGTCAGGGCCCAAACGACTCCACCAGTGCTGAAACCACTGCGCCAAGCCTGAAACCACTGCGTCGGGGCTGAAACCACTCCGCCAGGGCCAAAACTACTCGTCTGACCTTAAAACCACTCCATCAAGCCTAAAAGCACTGCGTCAGGGCAGAAGCCACTCCGTCGTTGCTGAAACCACTCTGCCGAGCCTAAAACCCCTCCGTCGGGGCTGAAACCACTCCTTGGTTGCTGAAGCCACTCTGCCAAGCCTAAAACCACTCCGCCGGGGCGAAAACCACTCCGTGGTTGCTGAAAGCACTCTGCCGAGCCTAAAAGCAGTGCGTCAGGGCTGAAACCACTCCATCAAGCCGAAAAGCAGTCCGTCGGGGCGGAAACCACTCCGCCGAGCCTAAAAGCAGTGCGTCAGGGCTGAAACCACTCTGCCAGGGCCAAAACCCCTCCGCTGACATTAAAACCATTCCGTCAGGGCTGGAATCACTCCGCTGAGCATAAAACCACTGCGTCGGGGCTGAAACCACTGTGCTGGGGCAGAAACTGCGCCGTCAGGCTGTAAACCACTGCGTCAGGCCGAAAAGCACTCCACCAGGGCCAAAACCACTGCGTCGGGGCTGAAAGCATTCCACCAGGGCTAAAACCACTCCGCCGACATTAAAACCACTGCGCCAAGCCTAAAAGCACTGCGTCGGGGCTGAAACCACTCCGCCGAGCCTGAAACAACTCCGTCGGGGCTGAAACTAGTGCGTCAGGCCCAAAACAACTCCGTCAGGGCCCAAACCACTCCACCAGTGCTGAAACCACTCCATCAAGCCTAAAACCACTGCGTCGGGGCTGAAACCACTCCGCCGAGCCTGAAACCACTGCGTCAGGCCTGAAATCACTCTGCCGAGCCTGAAACCACTGTGTCAGGCCTAAAACCACTCCGCCGAGCCTAAAACAACTCTGTCAGGGCCAAAACCACTCGTCTGACCTTAAAACCACTCCATCAAGCCTAAAAGCACTGCGTCGGGGCAGAAACTGCTCGGTCAGGCTGAAAACCACTCCGCCGAGCCTGAAACCACTGCGTCAGGGCAGAAGCCACTCCGTGGTTGCTGAAAGCACTCCGCCGAGCCTAAAACCACTCCGCCAGGGCCAAAACCACTGCGTCAGGCCTTAAACCACTCCGCCGAGCCTAAAACAACTCCGTTGGGGCCAAAACCACTCCACCAGTGCTGAAACCGCTCAATCGGGGCTGAAACCCCTCCGTGAAGCCGAAAAGCACTGTGTCGGGGCTGAAACCCCTCCGTGAAGCCGAAAAGCACTGTGTCGGGGCTGAAACCCCTCCGGGAAGCCGAAAAGCACTGTGTCGGGGCTGAAACCCCTCCGGGAAGCCGAAAAGCACTGTGTCGGGGCTGAAACCCCTCCGCCGAGCCTGAAACCACTGCGTCAGGGCAGAAGCCACTCCGTGGTTGCTGAAACCACTCCGTCGAGCCTAAAACCACTCCGTCGGGGCTGAAACCAATCCGCCGGGGCCAAAATCACTCCGTCAGGGCTGAAACCACTGCGTCGGGGCTGAAACCACTCCGCCGAGCCTAAAAGCACTGCATCGGGGCTGAAACCACAGTGCCAGGGCGAAATCGACTCCGTCAGGGCTTAAACCACTCCATCAAGCCTAAAAGCACTGCGTCGGGGCTGAAACTAGTGCGTCAGGCCCAAAATAACTCCGTCGGGGCCAAAACCACTCCACCAGTGCTGAAACCACTCCGCCAAGCCTGAAACCACTGCGTCGGGGCTGAAACCACTCCGCCAGGGCCAAAACCACTCGTCTGACCTTAAAACCACTCCATCAAGCCTAAAAGCACTGCGTCGGGGCTGAAACCACTGCGTCAGGCTGAAAACCACTCCGCCGAGCCTGAAACCACTGCGTCAGGGCAGAAGCCACTCCGTGGTTGCTGAAACCACTCCGCCAGGGCCAAAACCACTCCGTCGGGGCTGAAACCACTCCATGGTTGCTGAAACCACTCCGCCGAGCCTAAAACCACTCCGCCAGGGCCAAAACCACTGCGTCGGGGCTGAAACCACACCGCCAGGGCCAAAACCACTGCGTCAGGCCTAAAACCACTCCGCCGAGCCTAAAACAACTCCGTCGGGGCCAAAACCACTCCACCAGTGCTGAAACCGCTCCGTCGGGCTGAAATCGCTCCGTGAAGCCAAAAAGCACTCTGTCGGGGTTGAATCCACTCCTACAAGCCGAACAGCACTGTGTCAGGGTTGAAACCACTCCGCCGAGCCTAAAAGCACTGCATCGGGGCTGAAACCACTCCGCCAGGGCCAAATCCAATCGGTCAGGGCTGAAACCACTCCATCAAACCTAAAAGCACTGCATCAGGCCGAAAACCACTCCGTCGGGGCTGAAACCACCGTGCCAGGGCCAAAACCAGTCTGGCAAACCTAAAAGCACTGCATCAGGCCGAAAACCACTCCATCGGGGCTGAAACCACCGTGCCAGGGCCAAAACCAGTCTGCCAAGCCTAAAACCACTGCGTCGGGGCGAAAACCACTCCGCCGGGGCTGAAACCACTCCGCCGAGCCTAAAAGCAGTGTGTCAGGGCTGAAACCACTCTGCCAAGCCTAAAACCACTCCGCTGACATTAAAACCACTGCGCCAAGCCTAAAAGCACTGCGTCGGGGTTGAAACCACTCCACCAAGCCTAAAAGCACTGCGTCAGGCCAAAAAGCACTCCACCAGGGCCAAAACCACTGCGTTGGGGCTGAAAGCGTTCCACCACGGCTAAAACCACTCCGCCGACATTAAAACCACTGCGCCAAGCCTGAAACCCCTCCGTCGGGGCTGAAACCACTCTGCCGAGCCTAAAAGCAGTGCGTCAGGGCTGAAACCACTCCGCCAAGCCTAAAACCACTGCATCAGGTGGAAAACCACTCCGCCAGGGCCAAAACCACACCGCTGACATGAAAACCATTCCGTCAGGGCTGGAACCACTCCGCCGAGCCTAAAACCTCTCCGTCGGGGCTGAAACCACTCCACCAAGCCTAAAAGCACTGCGTCGGGGCTGAAACCACTCCGCCAGGGCCAAAAGCACTGCGTCGGGGCTGAAACCACTCCGCCAGGGCCAAAACCATTCTCCCAAGCCTAAAACCACTCAGCCGGGGCGAAAAGCACTGCGTCGGGGCTGAAACCACTCCGCCGAGTCTAAAAGCAGTGCGTCAGGGCTGAAACCACTCCGCCAAGCCGAAAACCACTGCGTCAGGTGGAAAACCACACCGCCGAGCCTAAAAGCAGTGCGTCAGGGCTGAAACCACTCTGCCAAACCTAAAACCACTCCACCGAGGCGAAAACCACTCCGCCGGGGCTGAAACCACTCCGCCGAGCCTAAAAGCAGTGTGTCAGGGCTGAAACCACTCTGCCAAGCCTAAAAGCATTGCGTCAGGTGGAAACCACTCCGCCGAGCCTAGAACCACTCCACTGAGCCTAAAAGCACTGCATTGGGGCTGAAACCACTCTGCCAGGGCTAAAACGACTGCGTCGGGGCTGAAACCACTCCATCAAGCCTAAAACCACTGCGTCGGGGCTGAAACTAGTGCGTCAGGCCCAAAATAACTCCGTTGGGGCCAAAACCACTCCACCAGTGCTGAAACCACTCCGCCAAGCCTGAAACCACTGCGTCGGGGCGGAAACCACTCCGGCAGGGCCAAAACCACTCGTCTGACCTTAAAACCACTCCATCAAGCCTAAAAGCACTGCGTCGGGGCTGAAACCACTGCGTCAGGCTGAAAACCACTCCGCCAAGCCTGAAACCACTGCGTCAGGGCAGAAGCCACTCCGTGGTTGCTGAAACCACTCCGCCAGGGCCAAAACCACTCCGTCGGGGCTGAAACCACTCCATGGTTGCTGAAACCACTCTGCCGAGCCTAAAACCACTCCGCCAGGGCCAAAACCACTGCGTCGGGGCTGAAACCACACCGCCAGGGCCAAAACCACTGCGTCAGGCCTAAAACCACTCCGCCGAGCCTAAAACAACTCCGTCGGGGCCAAAACCACTCCACCAGTGCTGAAACCACTCTGTCGGGGCTGAAACCCCTCCGTGAAGCCGAAAAGCACTGTGTCGGGGTTGAAACCACTCCGCCAGGGCCAAAAGCACTGCGTCGGGGCTGAAACCACTCCGCCAGGGCCATAACCATTCTCCCAAGCCTAAAACCACTCAGCCGGGGCGAAAAGCACTGCGTCGGGGCTGAAACCACTCCGCCGAGTCTAAAAGCAGTGCGTCAGGGCTGAAACCACTCCGCCAAGCCTAAAACCACTGCATCAGGTGGAAAACCACACCGCCGAGCCTAAAAGCAGTGCGTCAGGGCTGAAACCACTCTGCCAAACCTAAAACCACTCCACCGAGGCGAAAACCACTCCGCCGGGGCTGAAACCACTCCGCCGAGCCTAAAAGCAGTGTGTCAGGGCTGAAACCACTCTGCGAAGCCGAAAACCACTCTGCCGAGCCTAAAAGCACTGCATCGGGGCTGAAACCACTCCGCCAAGCCTAAAACCACTGCATCAGGTGGAAAACCACTCCGCCAGGGCCAAAACCCCTCCGCTGACATGAAAACCATTCCGTCAGGGCTGGAACCACTCCGCCGAGCCTAAAACCGCTCCGTCGGGGCTGAAACCACTGTGCTGGGGCGGAAACTGCTCGGTCAGGCTGTAAACCACTGCGTCAGGCCGAAAAGCACTCCACTAGGGCCAAAACGACTGCGTCGGGGCTGAAAGCGTTCCACCAGGGCTAAAACCACTCCGCCGACATTAAAACCACTGCGCCGAGCCTAAAAGCACTGCGTCGGGGCTGAAACCACTCCGCCAAGCCTAAAACCACTGCATCAGGTGGAAAACCACTCCGCCAGGGCCAAAACCCCTCCGCTGACATTAAAACCATTCCGTCAGGGCTGGAACCACTCCGCCGAGCCTGAAACCACTGCGTCAGGGCAGAAGCCACTCCGTTGTTGCTGAAACCACTCCGCCAGGGCCAAAACCACTCCGTCGGGTCGAAAACCACTGCGTTGGGGCTGAAACCACTCCGCCAAGCCTAAAACCACTGCATCAGGTGGAAAACCACTCCGCCAGGGCCAAAACCACACCGCTGACATGAAAACCATTCCGTCGGGGCTGGAACCACTCCGCCGAGCCTAAAAGCACTGCGTCGGGGCTGAAACCACTCCGCCAGGGCCAAAAGCACTGCGTCGGGGCTGAAACCACTCCGCCAGGGCCAAAAGCACTGCGTCGGGGCTGAAACCACTCCGCCAGGGCCATAACCATTCTCCCAAGCCTAAAACCACTCAGCCGGGGCGAAAAGCACTGCGTCGGGGCTGAAACCACTCCGCCGAGTCTAAAAGCAGTGCGTCAGGGCTGAAACCACTCCGCCAAGCCGAAAACCACTGCGTCAGGTGGAAAACCACACCGCCGAGCCTAAAAGCAGTGCGTCAGGGCTGAAACCACTCTGCCAAACCTAAAACCACTCCACCGAGGCGAAAACCACTCCGCCGGGGCTGAAACCACTCCGCCGAGCCTAAAAGCAGTGTGTCAGGGCTGAAACCACTCTGCGAAGCCGAAAACCACTCTGCCGAGCCTAAAAGCACTGCATCGGGGCTGAAACCACTCCGCCAAGCCTAAAACCACTGCATCAGGTGGAAAACCACTCCGCCAGGGCCAAAACCCCTCCGCTGACATTAAAACCATTCCGTCAGGGGTGGAACCACTCCGCCGAGCCTGAAACCACTGCGTCAGGGCAGAAGCCACTCCGTTGTTGCTGAAACCACTCCGCCAGGGCCAAAACCACTCCGTCGGGTCGAAAACCACTGCGTTGGGGCTGAAACCACTCCGCCAAGCCTAAAACCACTGCATCAGGTGGAAAACCACTCCGCCAGGGCCAAAACCCCTCCGCTGACATGAAAAATATTCCGTCAGGGCTGGAACCACTCCGCCGAGCCTGAAACCACTGCGTCGGGGCTGAAACCACTGTGCTGGGGCGGAAACTGCTCGGTCAGGCTGTAAACCACTGCGTCAGGCCGAAAAGCACTCCACTAGGGCCAAAACGACTGCGTCGGGGCTGAAAGCGTTCCACGAGGGCTAAAACCACTCCGCCGACATTAAAACCACTGCGCCGAGCCTAAAAGCACTGCGTCGGGGCTGAAACCACTCCGCCGAGCCTGAAACCACTGCGTCAGGCCTAAAACCACTCCGCCGAGCCTAAAACAACTCCGTCAGGGCCAAAACCACTCCACCAGTGCTGAAACCACTCCGTCGGAGCTTAAACCCCTCCGTAAAGCCAAAAAGCACTGTGTCGGGGCTGAAACCCCTCCGTGAAGCCGAAAAGCACTGTGTCGGGGCTGAAACCCCTGCGTGAAGCTGAAAAGCACTGTGTCGGGGCTGAAACCCCTCCGTGAAGCCGAAAAGCACTGCATCGGGGCAGAAACCACTCTGCCAGGGCCAAAACCAGTGCGTCGGGGCTGGAACCACTCCGCCGAGGCCAAAACCACTGCGTCGGGGCTGGAACCACTCCGCCGAGGCCAAAACCACTGCGTCGGGGCTGGAACCACTCCATCAAGCCTAAAACCACTCCGTCGGGGCTGAAACTAGTGCGTCAGGCCCAAAACAACTCCGTCAGGGCCAAAACCACTCCACCAGGGCTGAAACCACTCCACCAAGCCTGAAACCAGTGCGACGGGGCTGAAACCACTCCACCAGTGCTGAAACCACTCTGCCAAGCCTAAAACCACTCCATCAAGCCTAAAAGCAGTGCGTCGGGGCTGAAACCACTCCGCCAAACCTAAAACCACTGCATCAGGTGGAAAACCACTCCGCCAGGGCCAAAACCCCTCCGCTGACATTAAAACCATTCCGTCAGGGCTGGAACCACTCCGCCGAGCCTGAAACCACTGCGTCAGGGCAGAAGCCACTCCGTTGTTGCTGAAACCACTCCGCCAGGGCCAAAACCACTCCGTCGGGTCGAAAACCACTGCGTTGGGGCTGAAACCACTCCGCCAAGCCTAAAACCACTGCGTCAGGTGGAAAACCACACCGCCGAGCCTAAAAGCAGTGCGTCAGGGCTGAAACCACTCTGCCAAGCCTAAAAGCACTCCACTGAGGCGAAAACCACTGCGTCGGGGCTGAAACCACTCCGCCGAGCCTAAAAGCAGTGTGTCATGGCTGAAACCCCTCCGTGAAGCCGAAAAGCACTCTGTCGGGTCTGAAACCCCTCCGTGAAGCCTAAAAGCATTGCGTCAGGTGGAAAACCACTCCGCCGAGCCTAGAACCACTCCACTGAGCCTAAAAGCACTGCATTGGGGCTGAAACCACTCTGCCAGGGCTAAAACGACTGCGTCGGGGCTGAAACCACTCCATCAAGCCGAAAAGCACTGCGTCGGGGCTGAAACTAGTGCGTCAGGCCCAAAACAACTCCGTCGGGGCCAAAACCACTCCACCAGTGCTGAAACCACTCCACCAAGCCTGAAACCACTGCTTTGGGGCTGAAACCACTCCGCCAGGGCCAAAACCACTCGGCTGACCTTAAAACCACTCCATCAAGCCTAAAAGCACTGCGTCGGGGCAGAAACTGCTCCGTCAGGCTGAAAACCACTCCGCCGAGCCTGAAACCACTGCGTCAGGGCAGAAGCCACTCGGTCGTTGCTGAAACCACTCCGCCGAGCCTGAAACCACACCGCCAGGGCCAAAACCACTGCGTCAGGCCTTAAACCACTCCGCCGAGCCTAAAACAACTCCGTCAGGGCCAAAACCACTCCACCAGTGCTGAAACCGCTCCGTTGGGGCTGAAACCCCTCCGTGAAGCCGAAAAGCACTGTGTCGAGGCTGAAACCCCTCCGTGAAGCCGAAAAGCACTGTGTCGGGGCTGAAACCCCTCCGGGAAGCTGAAAAGCACTCTGTCGGGGCTGAAACCACTCCGCCGAGCCGAAAAGCACTGCGTCGGGGTTGAAACCACTCCGCCGAGCCGAAAAGCACTGTGTCGGGGTTGAAACCCCTCCGTGAAGCCGAAAAGCACTGTGTCGGGGTTGAAACCACTCCGCCAAGCCGAAAAGCACTCTGTCGGGGTTGAAACCACTCCGCCAAGCCGAAAAGCACTGTGTCGGGGCTGAAACCACTCCGCCAGGGCCAAAACCACTCGGCTGACCTTAAAACCACTCCATCAAGCCTAAAAGCACTGCGTCGGGGCTGAAACTGCTCCACCGAGCCTAAAAGCAGTGCGTCAGGGCTGAAACCACTCTGCCAAGCCGAAAAGCAGTGCGTCAGGGCTGAAACCACTCCGCCAGGGCCAAAACCACAGCGTTGAGGCTGAAACCACTCCGCCGAGCCTAAAAGCACTGCATCGGGGCTGAAACCACAGTGCCAGGGCCAAATCCACTCCGTCGGGGCTGAAACCACTCCATCAAACCTAAAAGCTCTGCATCAGGCCGAAAACCACTCCACCGGGGCCAAAACCACTGCGTCGGGGCTGAAAGCGTTCCACCAGGGCTAAAACCACTCCGTCGACATTAAAACCACTGCGCCACGCCTAAAACCACTGCGTCAGGCCGAAAACCACTCCGCCGAGCCTGAAACCACTGCGTCAGGCCTAAAACCTCTCCGCCGAGCCGAAAACAACTCCGTCGGGGCCAAAACCACTCCACCAGTGCTGAAACCGCTCCGTCGGGGCTGAAACCCCTCCATGAAGCCGAAAAGCACTGTGTCGGGGCTGAAACCACTCATACAAGCCGAAAAGCACTGTGTCGGGGCTGAAACCACTCCGCCAGGGCCAAATCCACTCGGTCAGGGCTGAAACCACTCCATCAAACCTAAAAGCACTGCATCAGGCCGAAAACCACTCCGTCGGGGCTGAAACCACCGTGCCAGGGCCAAAACCAGTCTGCCAAGCCTAAAACCACTGCGTCAGGGCGAAAACCACTCCGCCGGGGCTTAAACCACTCCGCCGAGCCTAAAAGCAGAGCGTCGGGGCTGAAACCACTCCGCCGAGCCTAAAAGCAGTGCGTCAGGGCTGAAACCACTCTGCCAAGCCTAAAACCACTCCACCGACATTAAAACCATTCCGCCAAGCCTAAAACCACTCTGTCGGGGCTGAAACCACTCCGCCGAGCCTGAAACCACTGCGTCAGGCCTGAAACCACTCCGCCAGGGCCAAAACCACTGCGTCAGGCCTAAAACCACTCCGCCGAGCCTAAAACAACTCCGTCGGGGCCAAAACCACTCCACCAGTGCTGAAACCGCCCCGTCGGGGCTGAAACCCCTCCGTGAAGCCGAAAAGCACTGTGTCGCGGCTGAAACCCCTCCGTGAAGCTGAAAAGCACTGCATCGGGGCTGAAACCACTCCGCCACGGCCAAAACCACTCGTCTGACCTTAAAAGCCGTCCGCCGAGCCTAAAAGCACTGTGTCGGGGCTGAAACCACTCCGCCAGGGCCCAAACCACTCGGCTGACCTTAAAACCACTCCATCAAGCCTAAAAGCACTGCGTCGGGGCTGAAACTGCTCCGTCAGGCTGAAAACCACTCCGCCAAGGCCAAAACTGTTCCGTCGGGGCGGAAACCACTCCGTCGAGCCTAAAAGTATGTGTCAGGGCTGAAACCTCTCCGCCAGGGCAAAAACCACTCTGCCAAGCCTAAAACCACTCTGCCGGGGCGAAAACCACAGCGTCGGGTCTGAAAGCACTCCGCCGAGCCTAAAAGCAGTGCGTCAGGGCTGAAACCACTCCGCCAAGCCTAAAAGCACTGCGCCGAGGCGAAAACCACTCCGTCGGGGCTGAAACCCCTCCACCGAGCCTAAAACCACTGCGTTGGGGCTGAAACCACTCCACCGAGGCGAAAAGCAGTGCGTCGGGGCTGAAAGCACTGTGCTGGGGCGGAAACTGCTCCGTCAGGCTGAGAACCACTCCGCCAAGGCCAAAACTGTTCCGTTGAGGCGGAAACCACTCCGTCGAGCCTAAAAGCAGTGTGTCAGGGCTGAAACCTCTCCGCCAGGGCCAAAACCACTCTGCCAAGCCTAAAACCACTCCACCGGGGCGAAAACCACTGCGTCGGGTCTGAAAGCACTCCGCCGAGCCTAAAAGCAGTGCGTCAGGGCTGAAACCACTCTGCCAAGCCTAAAACCACTCCGCCGGGGCGAAAACCACTCCGTCGGGGCTGAAACCCCTCCACCGAGTCTAAAAGCACTGCGTCAGGCCTGAAACCACTCCGCCGAGGCGAAAACCAGTCCGTCGGGCCTGAAACCACTCCGCCGAGGCAAAAACCACTGCGTCGGGGCTGAAACCACTCCGCCGAGGCGAAAACCACTGCGTCGGGGCTGAAACCACTCCGCCGAGCCTAAAACCCCTCCGTCGGGGCTGAAACCACTGTGCCGGGGCGGAAACTGCTCCGTCAGGCTGTAAGCCAGTGCGTCAGGCCGAAAAGCACTCCACCGGGGCCAAAACCACTGCGTCGGAGCTGAAAGCGTTCCACGAGGGCTAAAACCACTCCGCCGACATTAAAACCACTGTGCCAAGCCTAAAAGCACTGCGTCGGGGCTGAAACTACTCCGCCGAGCCTAAAAGCACTGCATCGGGGCTGAAACCACAGTGACAGGGCCAAATCCACTTCGTCAGGGCTGAAACCCGTCCGTGAAGCCGAAAAGCACTGCATCAGGCCGAAAACCACTCCGTCGGGGCTGAAACCACTGCGTCAGGCCTAAAACCACTCCACCGAGCCTAAAACAACTCCGTCGGGGCCAAAACCACTCCACCAGTGCTGAAACCGCTCCGTTGGGGCTGAAACCCCCTCCGTGAAGCCGAAAAGCACTGTGTCGGGGCTGAAACCCCTCCGTGAAGCCGAAAAGCACTGTGTCGGGGCTGAAACCCCTCCGCGAAGCCGAAAAGCACTGTGTCGGGGCTGAAACCCCTCCGCCGAGCCGAAAAGCACTGTGTCGGGGCTGAAACCCCTCCGCCGAGCCGAAAAGCACTGTGTCGGGGCTGAAACCCCTCCGCCGAGCCGAAAAGCACTGTGTCGGGGCTGAAACCCCTCCGCCGAGCCAAAAAGCACTGTGTCGGGGCTGAAACCCCTCCGTGAAGCCGAAAAGCACTGTGTCGGGGCTGAAACCCCTCCGCCGAGCCGAAAAGCACTGTGTCGGGGCTGAAACCCCTCCGCCGAGCCGAAAAGCACTGTGTCGGGGCTGAAACCCCTCCGCCGAGCCGAAAAGCACTGTGTCGGGGCTGAAACCCCTCCGCCGAGCCGAAAAGCACTGTGTCGGGGCTGAAACCCCTCCGCCGAGCCGAAAAGCACTGTGTCGGGGCTGAAACCCCTCCGCCGAGCCGAAAAGCACTGTGTCGGGGCTGAAACCCCTCCGCCGAGCCGAAAAGCACTCTGTCGGGGCTGAAACCCCTCCGCCGAGCCGAAAAGCACTCTGTCGGGGTTGAAACCACTCCGCCGAGCCGAAAAGCACTCTGTCGGGGTTGAAACCACTCCGCCGAGCCGAAAAGCACTGCATTGGGGCTGAAACCACTCCGCCAGGGCCAAATCCACTCGGTCAGGGCTGAAACCACTCCATCAAACCTAAAAGCACTGCATCAGGCCGAAAACCACTCCGTCGGGGCTGAAACCACCGTGCCAGGGCCAAAACCAGTCTGCCAAGCCTAAAACCACTGCGTCAGGGCGAAAACCACTCCGCCGGGGCTGAAACCACTCCGCCGAGCCTAAAAGCAGTGCGTCAGGGCTGAAACCACTCTGCCAAGCCTAAAACCACTCCACCGACATTAAAACCATTCCGCCAAGCCTAAAACCACTCTGTCGGGGCTGAAACCACTCCGCCGAGCCTGAAACCACTGCGTCAGGCCTGAAACCACTCCGCCAGGGCCAAAACCACTGCGTCGAGCCTAAAACGACTCTGCCGAGCCTAAAACAACTCCGTCGGGGCCAAAACCACTCCACCAGTGCTGAAACCGCCCCGTCGGGGCTGAAACCCCTCCGTGAAGCCGAAAAGCACTGTGTCGGGGCTGAAACCCCTGCGTGAAGCCGAAAAGCACTGTGTCGGGGCTGAAACCCCTCCGTGAAGCCGAAAAGCACTGTGTCGGGGCTGAAACCCCTCCGTGAAGCCGAAAAGCACTGTGTCGGGGCTGAAACCCCTCCGTGAAGCCGAAAAGCACTGTGTCGGGGCTGAAACCCCTCGGTGAAGCCGAAAAGCACTGTGTCGGGGCTGAAACCCCTCCGTGAAGCCGAAAAGCACTGTGTCGGGGCTGAAACCCCTCCGTGAAGCCGAAAAGCACTGTGTCGGGGCTGAAACCCCTCCGTGAAGCCGAAAAGCACTGTGTGGGGCTGAAACCCCTCCGTGAAGCCGAAAAGCACTGTGTCGGGGCTGAAACCACTCCGCCAGGGCCAAAAGCACTGCGTCGGGGCTGAAACCACTCCGACAGGGCCATAACCATTCTCCCAAGCCTAAAACCACTCAGCCGGGGCGAAAAGCACTGCGTCGGGGCTGAAACCACTCCGCCGAGTCTAAAAGCAGTGCGTCAGGGCTGAAACCACTCCGCCAAGCCTAAAACCACTGCGTCAGGTGGAAAACCACACCGCCGAGCCTAAAAGCAGTGCGTCAGGGCTGAAACCACTCTGCCAAGCCTAAAACCACTCCACCGAGGCGAAAACCACTCCGCTGGGGCTGAAACCACTCCGCCGAGCCTAAAAGCAGTGTGTCAGGGCTGAAACCACTCTGCGAAGCCGAAAACCACTCTGCCGAGCCTAAAAGCACTGCATCGGGGCGGAAACCACTCCGCCAAGCCTAAAACCACTGCATCAGGTGGAAAACCACTCCGCCAGGGCCAAAACCCCTCCGCTGACATGAAAACCATTCCGTCAGGGCTGGAACCACTCCGCCGAGCCTAAAACCGCTCCGTCGGGGCTGAAACCACTGTGCTGGGGCGGAAACTGCTCGGTCAGGCTGTAAACCACTGCGTCAGGCCGAAAAGCACTCCACTAGGGCCAAAACGACTGCGTCGGGGCTGAAAGCGTTCCACCAGGGCTAAAACCACTCCGCCGACATTAAAACCACTGCGCCGAGCCTAAAAGCACTGCGTCGGGGCTGAAACCACTCCGCCAAGCCTAAAACCACTGCATCAGGTGGAAAACCACTCCGCCAGGGCCAAAACCCCTCCGCTGACATTAAAACCATTCCGTCAGGGCTGGAACCACTCCGCCGAGCCTGAAACCACTGCGTCAGGGCAGAAGCCACTCCGTTGTTGCTGAAACCACTCCGCCAGGGCCAAAACCACTCCGTCGGGTCGAAAACCACTGCGTTGGGGCTGAAACCACTCCGCCAAGCCTAAAACCACTGCATCAGGTGGAAAACCACACCGCCGAGCCTAAAAGCAGTGCGTCAGGGCTGAAACCACTCTGCCAAGCCTAAAAGCACTCCACTGAGGCGAAAACCACTCCGTCGGGGCTGAAACCACTCCGCCGAGCCTAAAAGCAGTGTGTCATGGCTGAAACCCCTCCGTGAAGCCTAAAAGCATTGCGTCAGGTGGAAAACCACTCCGCCGAGCCTAGAACCACTCCACTGAGCCTAAAAGCACTGCATTGGGGCTGAAACCACTCCGCCAGAGCCAAAACGACTGCGTCGGGGCTGAAACCACTCCATCAAGCCTAAAACCACTGCGTCGGGGCTGAAACTAGTGCGTCAGGCCCAAAATAACTCCGTCGGGGCCAAAACCACTCCACCAGTGCTGAAACCACTCCACCAAGCCTGAAACCACTGCTTTGGGGCTGAAACCACTCCGCCAGGGCCAAAACCACTCGGCTGACCTTAAAACCACTCCATCAAGCCTAAAAGCACTGCGTCGGGGCAGAAACTGCTCCGTCAGGCTGAAAACCACTCCGCCGAGCCTGAAACCACTGCGTCAGGGCAGAAGCCACTCGGTCGTTGCTGAAACCACTCCGCCGAGCCTGAAACCACACCGCCAGGGCCAAAACCACTGCGTCAGGCCTTAAACCACTCCGCCGAGCCTAAAACAACTCCGTCAGGGCCAAAACCACTCCACCAGTGCTGAAACCGCTCCGTTGGGGCTGAAACCCCTCCGTGAAGCCGAAAAGCACTGTGTCGAGGCTGAAACCCCTCCGTGAAGCCGAAAAGCACTGTGTCGGGGCTGAAACCCCTCCGTGAAGCTGAAAAGCACTCTGTCGGGGCTGAAACCACTCCGCCGAGCCGAAAAGCACTGCGTCGGGGTTGAAACCACTCCGCCGAGCCGAAAAGCACTGTGTCGGGGTTGAAACCACTCCGCCGAGCCGAAAAGCACTGTGTCGGGGTTGAAACCACTCCGCCGAGCCGAAAAGCACTGTGTCGGGGTTGAAACCACTCCGCCAAGCCGAAAAGCACTGTGTCGGGGCTGAAACCACTCCGCCAGGGCCAAAACCACTCGTCTGACCTTAAAACCACTCCATCAAGCCTAAAAGCACTGCGTCGGGGCTGAAACTGCTCCACCGAGCCTAAAAGCAGTGCGTCAGGGCTGAAACCACTCTGCCAAGCCGAAAAGCAGTGCGTCAGGGCTGAAACCACTCCGCCAGGGCCAAAACCACAGCGTTGAGGCTGAAACCACTCCGCCGAGCCTAAAAGCACTGCATCGGGGCTGAAACCACAGTGCCAGGGCCAAATCCACTCCATCGGGGCTGAAACCACTCCATCAAACCTAAAAGCTCTGCATCAGGCCGAAAACCACTCCGTCGGGGCTGAAACCACTGCGTCAGGCCTAAAACCACTCCGCCGAGCCTAAAACAACTCCGTCAGGGCCAAAACCACTCCACCAGTGCTGAAACCGCTCCGTTGGGGCTGAAACCCCTCCGTGAAGCCGAAAAGCACTGTGTCGAGGCTGAAACCCCTCCGTGAAGCCGAAAAGCACTGTGTCGGGGCTGAAACCCCTCCGTGAAGCCGAAAAGCACTGTGTCGGGGTTGAAACCACTCCGCCGAGCCGAAAAGCACTGTGTCGGGGTTGAAACCACTCCGCCGAGCCGAAAAGCACTGTGTCGGGGTTGAAACCACTCCGCCGAGCCGAAAAGCACTGTGTCGGGGTTGAAACCACTCCGCCAAGCCGAAAAGCACTGTGTCGGGGCTGAAACCACTCCGCCAGGGCCAAAACCACTCGGCTGACCTTAAAACCACTCCATCAAGCCTAAAAGCACTGCGTCGGGGCTGAAACTGCTCCACCGAGCCTAAAAGCAGTGCGTCAGGGCTGAAACCACTCTGCCAAGCCGAAAAGCAGTGCGTCAGGGCTGAAACCACTCCGCCAGGGCCAAAACCACAGCGTTGAGGCTGAAACCACTCCGCCGAGCCTAAAAGCACTGCATCGGGGCTGAAACCACAGTGCCAGGGCCAAATCCACTCCGTCGGGGCTGAAACCACTCCATCAAACCTAAAACCACTGCATCAGGCCGAAAACCACTCCGTCGGGGCTGAAACCACTGTGCTGGGGCGGAAACTGCTCCGTCAGGCTGTAAACCCCTGCGTCAGGCCGAAAAGCACTCCACCGGGGCCAAAACCACTGCGTCGGGGCTGAAAGCGTTCCACCAGGGCTAAAACCACTCCGCCGACATTAAAACCACTGCGCCACGCCTAAAACCACTGCGTCAGGCCGAAAACCACTCCGCCGAGCCTGAAAGCACTGCGTCAGGCCTGAAACCACTCCGCCGAGCCTAAAACAACTCCGTCGGGGCCAAAACCACTCCACCAGTGCTGAAACCGCTCCGTCGGGGCTGAAACCCCTCCGTGAAGCCGAAAAGCACTGTGTCGGGGCTGAAACCCCTCCGTGAAGCCGAAAAGCACTCCGTCGGGGCTGAAACTACTCCGCCGAGCCTAAAAGCACTGCATCGGGGCTGAAACCACAGTGACAGGGCCAAATCCACTTCGTCAGGGCTGAAACCCGTCCGTGAAGCCGAAAAGCACTGCATCAGGCCGAAAACCACTCCGTCGGGGCTGAAACCACTGCGTCAGGCCTAAAACCACTCCACCGAGCCTAAAACAACTCCGTCGGGGCCAAAACCACTCCACCAGTGCTGAAACCGCTCCGTCGGGGCTGAAACCCCTCCGTGAAGCCGAAAAGCACTGTGTCGGGGCTGAAACCCCTGCGTGAAGCCGAAAAGCACTGTGTCGGGGCTGAAACCCCTCCGTGAAGCCGAAAAGCACTGTGTCGGGGCTGAAACCCCTCCGTGAAGCCGAAAAGCACTGTGTCGGGGCTGAAACCCCTCCGTGAAGCCGAAAAGCACTGTGTCGGGGCTGAAACCCCTCCGTGAAGCCGAAAAGCTCTGTGTCGGGGCTGAAACCCCTCCGTGAAGCCGAAAAGCACTGTGTCGGGGCTGAAACCCCTCCGTGAAGCCGAAAAGCACTGTGTCGGGGCTGAAACCCCTCCGTGAAGCCGAAAAGCACTGTGTGGGGCTGAAACCCCTCCGTGAAGCCGAAAAGCACTGTGTCGGGGCTGAAACCACTCCGCCAGGGCCAAAAGCACTGCGTCGGGGCTGAAACCACTCCGACAGGGCCATAACCATTCTCCCAAGCCTAAAACCACTCAGCCGGGGCGAAAAGCACTGCGTCGGGGCTGAAACCACTCCGCCGAGTCTAAAAGCAGTGCGTCAGGGCTGAAACCACTCCGCCAAGCCTAAAACCACTGCGTCAGGTGGAAAACCACACCGCCGAGCCTAAAAGCAGTGCGTCAGGGCTGAAACCACTCCGCCAAGCCTAAAACCACTCCACCGAGGCGAAAACCACTCCGCTGGGGCTGAAACCACTCCGCCGAGCCTAAAAGCAGTGTGTCAGGGCTGAAACCACTCTGCGAAGCCGAAAACCACTCTGCCGAGCCTAAAAGCACTGCATCGGGGCGGAAACCACTCCGCCAAGCCTAAAACCACTGCATCAGGTGGAAAACCACTCCGCCAGGGCCAAAACCCCTCCGCTGACATGAAAACCATTCCGTCAGGGCTGGAACCACTCCGCCGAGCCTAAAACCGCTCCGTCGGGGCTGAAACCACTGTGCTGGGGCGGAAACTGCTCGGTCAGGCTGTAAACCACTGCGTCAGGCCGAAAAGCACTCCACTAGGGCCAAAACGACTGCGTCGGGGCTGAAAGCGTTCCACCAGGGCTAAAACCACTCCGCCGACATTAAAACCACTGCGCCGAGCCTAAAAGCACTGCGTCGGGGCTGAAACCACTCCGCCAAGCCTAAAACCACTGCATCAGGTGGAAAACCACTCCGCCAGGGCCAAAACCCCTCCGCTGACATTAAAACCATTCCGTCAGGGCTGGAACCACTCCGCCGAGCCTGAAACCACTGCGTCAGGGCAGAAGCCACTCCGTTGTTGCTGAAACCACTCCGCCAGGGCCAAAACCACTCCGTCGGGTCGAAAACCACTGCGTTGGGGCTGAAACCACTCCGCCAAGCCTAAAACCACTGCGTCAGGTGGAAAACCACACCGCCGAGCCTAAAAGCAGTGCGTCAGGGCTGAAACCACTCTGCCAAGCCTAAAAGCACTCCACTGAGGCGAAAACCACTGCGTCGGGGCTGAAACCACTCCGCCGAGCCTAAAAGCAGTGTGTCATGGCTGAAACCCCTCCGTGAAGCCTAAAAGCATTGCGTCAGGTGGAAAACCACTCCGCCGAGCCTAGAACCACTCCACTGAGCCTAAAAGCACTGCATTGGGGCTGAAACCACTCTGCCAGGGCTAAAACGACTGCGTCGGGGCTGAAACCACTCCATCAAGCCTAAAACCACTGCGTCGGGGCTGAAACTAGTGCGTCAGGCCCAAAATAACTCCGTCGGGGCCAAAACCACTCCACCAGTGCTGAAACCACTCCACCAAGCCTGAAACCACTGCTTTGGGGCTGAAACCACTCCGCCAGGGCCAAAACCACTCGGCTGACCTTAAAACCACTCCATCAAGCCTAAAAGCACTGCGTCGGGGCAGAAACTGCTCCGTCAGGCTGAAAACCACTCCGCCGAGCCTGAAACCACTGCGTCAGGGCAGAAGCCACTCGGTCGTTGCTGAAACCACTCCGCCGAGCCTGAAACCACACCGCCAGGGCCAAAACCACTGCGTCAGGCCTTAAACCACTCCGCCGAGCCTAAAACAACTCCGTCAGGGCCAAAACCACTCCACCAGTGCTGAAACCGCTCCGTTGGGGCTGAAACCCCTCCGTGAAGCCGAAAAGCACTGTGTCGAGGCTGAAACCCCTCCGTGAAGCCGAAAAGCACTGTGTCGGGGCTGAAACCCCTCCGTGAAGCCGAAAAGCACTGTGTCGGGGCTGAAACCCCTCCGCCGAGCCGAAAAGCACTGTGTCGGGGTTGAAACCACTCCGCCGAGCCGAAAAGCACTGTGTCGGGGTTGAAACCACTCCGCCGAGCCGAAAAGCACTGTGTCGGGGTTGAAACCACTCCGCCGAGCCGAAAAGCACTGTGTCGGGGTTGAAACCACTCCGCCGAGCCGAAAAGCACTGTGTCGGGGTTGAAACCACTCCGCCAAGCTGAAAAGCACTGTGTCGGGGCTGAAACCCACTCCGCCAGGGCCAAAACCACTCGGCTGACCTTAAAACCACTCCATCAAGCCTAAAAGCACTGCGTCGGGGCTGAAACTGCTCCACCGAGCCTAAAAGCAGTGCGTCAGGGCTGAAACCACTCTGCCAAGCCGAAAAGCAGTGCGTCAGGGCTGAAACCACTCCGCCAGGGCCAAAACCACAGCGTTGAGGCTGAAACCACTCCGCCGAGCCTAAAAGCACTGCATCGGGGCTGAAACCACAGTGCCAGGGCCAAATCCACTCCGTCGGGGCTGAAACCACTCCATCAAACCTAAAACCACTGCGTCAGGCCTAAAACCACTCCGCCGAGCCTAAAACAACTCCGTCAGGGCCAAAACCACTCCACCAGTGCTGAAACCGCTCCGTTGGGGCTGAAACCCCTCCGTGAAGCCGAAAAGCACTGTGTCGAGGCTGAAACCCCTCCATGAAGCCGAAAAGCACTGTGTCGGGGCTGAAACCCCTCCGTGAAGCCGAAAAGCACTGTGTCGGGGTTGAAACCACTCCGCCGAGCCGAAAAGCACTGTGTCGGGGTTGAAACCACTCCGCCGAGCCGAAAAGCACTGTGTCGGGGTTGAAACCACTCCGCCGAGCCGAAAAGCACTGTGTCGGGGTTGAAACCACTCCGCCGAGCCGAAAAGCACTGTGTCGGGGTTGAAACCACTCCGCCGAGCCGAAAAGCACTGTGTCGGGGCTGAAACCACTCCCCCAGGGCCAAAACCACTCGGCTGACCTTAAAACCACTCCATCAAGCCTAAAAGCACTGCGTCGGGGCTGAAACTGCTCCACCGAGCCTAAAAGCAGTGCGTCAGGGCTGAAACCACTCTGCCAAGCCGAAAAGCAGTGCGTCAGGGCTGAAACCACTCCGCCAGGGCCAAAACCACAGCGTTGAGGCTGAAACCACTCCGCCGAGCCTAAAAGCACTGCATCGGGGCTGAAACCACAGTGCCAGGGCCAAATCCACTCCGTCGGGGCTGAAACCACTCCATCAAACCTAAAAGCTCTGCATCAGGCCGAAAACCACTCCGTCGGGGCTGAAACCACTGTGCTGGGGCGGAAACTGCTCCGTCAGGCTGTAAACCCCTGCGTCAGGCCGAAAAGCACTCCACCGGGGCCAAAACCACTGCGTCGGGGCTGAAAGCGTTTCACGAGGGCTAAAACCACTCCGTCGACATTAAAACCACTGCGCCACGCCTAAAACCACTGCGTCAGGCCGAAAACCACTCCGCCGAGCCTGAAACCACTGCGTCAGGCCTAAAACCTCTCCGCCGAGCCGAAAACAACTCCGTCGGGGCCAAAACCACTCCACCAGTGCTGAAACCACTCCGTCGGGGCTGAAACCCCTCCATGAAGCCGAAAAGCACTGTGTCGGGGCTGAAACCACTCATACAAGCCTAAAACCACTCTGTCGGGGCTGAAACCACTCCGCCGAGCCTGAAACCACTGCGTCAGGCCTGAAACCACTCCGCCAGGGCCAAAACCACTGCGTCAGGCCTAAAACCACTCCGCCGAGCCTAAAACAACTCCGTCGGGGCCAAAACCACTCCACCAGTGCTGAAACCGCCCCGTCGGGGCTGAAACCCCTCCGTGAAGCCGAAAAGCACTGTGTCGGGGCTGAAACCCCTGCGTGAAGCCGAAAAGCACTGCATCGGGGCTGAAACCACTCCGCCACGGCCAAAACCACTCGTCTGACCTTAAAAGCCGTCCGCCGAGCCTAAAAGCACTGTGTCGGGGCTGAAACCACTCCGCCAGGGCCAAAACCACTCGGCTGACCTTAAAACCACTCCATCAAGCCTAAAAGCACTGCGTCGGGGCTGAAACTGATCCGTCAGGCTGAAAACCACTCCGCCAAGGCCAAAACTGTTCCGTCGGGGCGGAAACCACTCCGTCGAGCCTAAAAGTATGTGTCAGGGCTGAAACCTCTCCGCCAGGGCAAAAACCACTCTGCCAAGCCTAAAACCACTCCGCCGGGGCGAAAACCACAGCGTCGGGTCTGAAAGCACTCCGCCGAGCCTAAAAGCAGTGCGTCAGGGCTGAAACCACTCCGCCAAGCCTAAAAGCACTGCGCCGAGGCGAAAACCACTGCGTTGGGGCTGAAACCCCTCCACCGAGTCTAAAAGCACTGCGTCAGGCCTGAAACCACTCCGCCGAGGCGAAAACCACTCCGTCGGGGCTGAAACCACTCCGCCGAGGCAAAAACCACTGCGTCGGGGCTGAAACCACTCCGCCGAGGCGAAAACCACTGCGTCGGGGCTGAAACCACTCCGCCGAGGCGAAAACCACTGCGTCGGGGCTGAAACCACTCCGCCGAGCCTAAAACCCCTCCGTCGGGGCTGAAACCACTGTGCCGGGGCGGAAACTGCTCCGTCAGGCTGTAAACCAGTGCGTCAGGCCGAAAAGCACTCCACCGGGGCCAAAACCACTGCGTCGGAGCTGAAAGCGTTCCACGAGGGCTAAAACCACTCCGCCGACATTAAAACCACTGTGCCAAGCCTAAAAGCACTGCGTCGGGGCTGAAACCACTCCGCCGAGCCTGAAAGCACTGCGTCAGGCCTGAAACCACTCCGCCGAGCCTAAAACAACTCCGTCGGGGCCAAAACCACTCCACCAGTGCTGAAACCGCTCCGTCGGGGCTGAAACCCCTCCGTGAAGCCGAAAAGCACTGTGTCGGGGCTGAAACCCCTCCGTGAAGCCGAAAAGCACTGTGTCGGGGCTGAAACTACTCCGCCGAGCCTAAAAGCACTGCATCGGGGCTGAAACCACAGTGACAGGGCCAAATCCACTTCGTCAGGGCTGAAACCCGTCCGTGAAGCCGAAAAGCACTGCATCAGGCCGAAAACCTCTCCGCCGAGCCTGAAACCACTGCGTCAGGCCTAAAACCTCTCCGCCGAGCCGAAAACAACTCCGTCGGGGCCAAAACCACTCCACCAGTGCTGAAACCGCTCCGTCGGGGCTGAAACCCCTCCATGAAGCCGAAAAGCACTGTGTCGGGGCTGAAACCACTCATACAAGCCGAAAAGCACTGTGTCGGGGCTGAAACCACTCCGCCAGGGCCAAATCCACTCGGTCAGGGCTGAAACCACTCCATCAAACCTAAAAGCACTGCATCAGGCCAAAAACCACTCCGTCGGGGCTGAAACCACCGTGCCAGGGCCAAAACCAGTCTGCCAAGCCTAAAACCACTGCGTCAGGGCGAAAACCACTCCGCCGGGGCTTAAACCACTCCGCCGAGCCTAAAAGCAGAGCGTCGGGGCTGAAACCACTCCACCGAGCCTAAAAGCAGTGCGTCAGGGCTGAAACCACTCTGCCAAGCCTAAAACCACTCCACCGACATTAAAACCATTCCGCCAAGCCTAAAACCACTCTGTCGGGGCTGAAACCACTCCGCCGAGCCTGAAACCACTGCGTCAGGCCTGAAACCACTCCGCCAGGGCCAAAACCACTGCGTCAGGCCTAAAACCACTCCGCCGAGCCTAAAACAACTCCGTCGGGGCCAAAACCACTCCACCAGTGCTGAAACCGCCCCGTCGGGGCTGAAACCCCTCCGTGAAGCCGAAAAGCACTGTGTCGGGGCTGAAACCCCTGCGTGAAGCCGAAAAGCACTGCATCGGGGCTGAAACCACTCCGCCACGGCCAAAACCACTCGTCTGACCTTAAAAGCCGTCCGCCGAGCCTAAAAGCACTGTGTCGGGGCTGAAACCACTCCGCCAGGGCCAAAACCACTCGGCTGACCTTAAAACCACTCCATCAAGCCTAAAAGCACTGCGTCGGGGCAGAAACTGCTCCGTCAGGCTGAAAACCACTCCGCCAAGGCCAAAACTGTTCCGTCGGGGCGGAAACCACTCCGTCGAGCCTAAAAGTATGTGTCAGGGCTGAAACCTCTCCGCCAGGGCAAAAACCACTCTGCCAAGCCTAAAACCACTCCGCCGGGGCGAAAACCACAGCGTCGGGTCTGAAAGCACTCCGCCGAGCCTAAAAGCAGTGCGTCAGGGCTGAAACCACTCCGCCAAGCCTAAAAGCACTGCGCCGAGGCGAAAACCACTCCGTCGGGGCTGAAACCACTCCGCCGAGCCTAAAACCACTGCGTTGGGGCTGAAACCACTCCACCGAGGCGAAAAGCAGTGCGTCGGGGCTGAAAGCACTGTGCTGGGGCGGAAACTGCTCCGTCAGGCTGAGAACCACTCCGCCAAGGCCAAAACTGTTCCGTTGAGGCGGAAACCACTCCGTCGAGCCTAAAAGCAGTGTGTCAGGGCTGAAACCTCTCCGCCAGGGCCAAAACCACTCTGCCAAGCCTAAAACCACTCCACCGGGGCGAAAACCACAGCGTCGGGTCTGAAAGCACTCCGCCGAGCCTAAAAGCAGTGCGTCAGGGCTGAAACCACTCTGCCAAGCCTAAAACCACTCCGCCGGGGCGAAAACCACTCCGTCGGGGCTGAAACCCCTCCACCGAGTCTAAAAGCACTGCGTCAGGCCTGAAACCACTCCGCCGAGGCGAAAACCAGTCCGTTGGGCCTGAAACCACTCCGCCGAGGCAAAAACCACTGCGTCGGGGCTGAAACCACTCCGCCGAGGCGAAAACCACTGCGTCGGGGCTGAAACCACTCCGCCGAGCCTAAAACCCCTCCGTCGGGGCTGAAACCACTGTGCCGGGGCGGAAACTGCTCCGTCAGGCTGTAAACCAGTGCGTCAGGCCGAAAAGCACTCCACCGGGGCCAAAACCACTGCGTCGGAGCTGAAAGCGTTCCACGAGGGCTAAAACCACTCCGCCGACATTAAAACCACTGTGCCAAGCCTAAAAGCACTGCGTCGGGGCTGAAACCACTCCGCCGAGCCTGAAAGCACTGCGTCAGGCCTGAAACCACTCCGCCGAGCCTAAAACAACTCCGTCGGGGCCAAAACCACTCCACCAGTGCTGAAACCGCTCCGTCGGGGCTGAAACCCCTCCGTGAAGCCGAAAAGCACTGTGTCGGGGCTGAAACCCCTCCGTGAAGCCGAAAAGCACTCCGTCGGGGCTGAAACTACTCCGCCGAGCCTAAAAGCACTGCATCGGGGCTGAAACCACAGTGACAGGGCCAAATCCACTTCGTCAGGGCTGAAACCCGTCCGTGAAGCCGAAAAGCACTGCATCAGGCCGAAAACCACTCCGTCGGGGCTGAAACCACTGCGTCAGGCCTAAAACCACTCCACCGAGCCTAAAACAACTCCGTCGGGGCCAAAACCACTCCACCAGTGCTGAAACCGCTCCGTCGGGGCTGAAACCCCTCCGTGAAGCCGAAAAGCACTGTGTTGGGGCTGAA
The DNA here is from genome assembly GCF_040807025.1 of Struthio camelus. Taxonomy (NCBI): domain Eukaryota; kingdom Metazoa; phylum Chordata; class Aves; order Struthioniformes; family Struthionidae; genus Struthio; species Struthio camelus. The sequence continues at coordinate 11,692,835 of NC_090946.1, read as the reverse complement.
ACCCCTCCGTGAAGCCGAAAAGCACTGTGTCGGGGCTGAAACCCCTCCGTGAAGCCGAAAAGCACTGTGTCGGGGCTGAAACCCCTCCGTGAAGCCGAAAAGCACTGTGTCGGGGCTGAAACCCCTCCGCCGAGCCAAAAAGCACTGTGTCGGGGCTGAAACCCCTCCGCCGAGCCAAAAAGCACTGTGTCGGGGCTGAAACCCCTCCGCCGAGCCAAAAAGCACTGTGTCGGGGCTGAAACCCCTCCGCCGAGCCGAAAAGCACTGTGTCGGGGCTGAAACCCCTCCGTGAAGCCGAAAAGCACTGTGTCGGGGCTGAAACCCCTCCGCCGAGCCGAAAAGCACTGTGTCGGGGCTGAAACCCCTCCGCCGAGCCAAAAAGCACTGTGTCGGGGTTGAAACCCCTCCGCCGAGCCAAAAAGCACTGTGTCGGGGCTGAAACCCCTCCGCCGAGCCAAAAAGCACTGTGTCGGGGCTGAAACCCCTCCGCCGAGCCAAAAAGCACTGTGTCGGGGCTGAAACCCCTCCGCCGAGCCGAAAAGCACTGTGTCGGGGCTGAAACCCCTCCGCCGAGCCGAAAAGCACTGTGTCGGGGCTGAAACCCCTCCGCCGAGCCGAAAAGCACTGTGTCGGGGCTGAAACCCCTCCGCCGAGCCGAAAAGCACTGTGTCGGGGCTGAAACCCCTCCGCCGAGCCGAAAAGCACTGTGTCGGGGCTGAAACCCCTCCGCCGAGCCGAAAAGCACTCTGTCGGGGTTGAAACCACTCCGCCGAGCCGAAAAGCACTCTGTCGGGGTTGAAACCACTCCGCCGAGCCGAAAAGCACTGCATCGGGGCTGAAACCACTCCGCCAGGGCCAAATCCACTCGGTCAGGGCTGAAACCACTCCATCAAACCTAAAAGCACTGCATCAGGCCGAAAACCACTCCGTCGGGGCTGAAACCACCATGCCAGGGCCAAAACCAGTCTGCCAAGCCTAAAACCACTGCGTCAGGGCGAAAACCACTCCGCCGGGGCTTAAACCACTCCGCCGAGCCTAAAAGCAGAGCGTCGGGGCTGAAACCACTCCGCCGAGCCTAAAAGCAGTGCGTCAGGGCTGAAACCACTCTGCCAAGCCTAAAACCACTCCACCGACATTAAAACCATTCCGCCAAGCCTAAAACCACTCTGTCGGGGCTGAAACCACTCCGCCGAGCCTGAAACCACTGCGTCAGGCCTGAAACCACTCCGCCAGGGCCAAAACCACTGCGTCAGGCCTAAAACGACTCTGCCGAGCCTAAAACAACTCCGTCGGGGCCAAAACCACTCCACCAGTGCTGAAACCGCCCCGTCGGGGCTGAAACCCCTCCGTGAAGCCGAAAAGCACTGTGTCGCGGCTGAAACCCCTGCGTGAAGCCGAAAAGCACTGTGTCGGGGCTGAAACCCCTCCGTGAAGCCGAAAAGCACTGTGTCGGGGCTGAAACCCCTCCGTGAAGCCGAAAAGCACTGTGTCGGGGCTGAAACCCCTCCGTGAAGCCGAAAAGCACTGTGTCGGGGCTGAAACCCCTCCGTGAAGCCGAAAAGCACTGTGTCGGGGCTGAAACCCCTCCGTGAAGCCGAAAAGCACTGTGTCGGGGCTGAAACCCCTCCGTGAAGCCGAAAAGCACTGTGTCGGGGCTGAAACCACTCCGCTAAGCCGAAAAGCACTGTGTCGGGGTTGAAACCCCTCCGCTAAGCCGAAAAGCACTGTGTCGGGGTTGAAACCACTCCGTGAAGCCGAAAAGCACTCTGTCAGGGTTGAAACCACTCCGCCAGGGCCAAAACCACTCGTCTGACCTTAAAACCACTCCATCAAGCCTAAAAGCACTGCGTCGGGGCAGAAACTGCTCCGTCAGGCTGAAAACCACTCCGCCGAGCCTGAAACCACTGCGTCAGGGCAGAAGCCACTCGGTCGTTGCTGAAACCACTCCGCCGAGCCTGAAACCACACCGCCAGGGCCAAAACCACTGCGTCGGGGCTGAAACCACACCGCCAGGGCCAAAACCACTGCGTCAGGCCTTAAACCACTCCGCCGAGCCTAAAACAACTCCGTCAGGGCCAAAACCACTCCACCAGTGCTGAAACCGCTCCGTTGGGGCTGAAACCCCTCCGTGAAGCCGAAAAGCACTGTGTCGAGGCTGAAACCCCTCCGTGAAGCCGAAAAGCACTGTGTCGAGGCTGAAACCCCTCCGTGAAGCCGAAAAGCACTGTGTCGGGGCTGAAACCCCTCCGTGAAGCCGAAAAGCACTGTGTCGGGGCTGAAACCCCTCCGTGAAGCCGAAAAGCACTGTGTCGGGGTTGAAACCACTCCGCCGAGCCGAAAAGCACTGTGTCGGGGTTGAAACCACTCCGCCGAGCCTAAAAGCACTGTGTCGGGGTTGAAACCCCTCCGTGAAGCCGAAAAGCACTGTGTCGAGGCTGAAACCCCTCCGTGAAGCCGAAAAGCACTGTGTCGAGGCTGAAACCCCTCCGTGAAGCCGAAAAGCACTGTGTCGGGGCTGAAACCCCTCCGTGAAGCCGAAAAGCACTGTGTCGGGGCTGAAACCCCTCCGTGAAGCCGAAAAGCACTGTGTCGGGGCTGAAACCCCTCCGTGAAGCCGAAAAGCACTGTGTCGGGGTTGAAACCACTCCGCCGAGCCGAAAAGCACTGTGTCGGGGTTGAAACCACTCCGCCGAGCCGAAAAGCACTGTGTCGGGGTTGAAACCACTCCGCCGAGCCGAAAAGCACTGTGTCGGGGTTGAAACCACTCCGCCAAGCCGAAAAGCACTGTGTCGGGGCTGAAACCACTCCGCCAGGGCCAAAACCACTCGGCTGACCTTAAAACCACTCCATCAAGCCTAAAAGCACTGCGTCGGGGCTGAAACTGCTCCACCGAGCCTAAAAGCAGTGCGTCAGGGCTGAAACCACTCTGCCAAGCCGAAAAGCAGTGCGTCAGGGCTGAAACCACTCCGCCAGGGCCAAAACCACAGCGTTGAGGCTGAAACCACTCCACCGAGCCTAAAAGCACTGCATCGGGGCTGAAACCACAGTGCCAGGGCCAAATCCACTCCGTCGGGGCTGAAACCACTCCATCAAACCTAAAACCACTGCATCAGGCCGAAAACCACTCCGTCGGGGCTGAAACCACTGCGTCAGGCCTAAAACCACTCCGCCGAGCCTAAAACAACTCCGTCAGGGCCAAAACCACTCCACCAGTGCTGAAACCGCTCCGTTGGGGCTGAAACCCCTCCGTGAAGCCGAAAAGCACTGTGTCGAGGCTGAAACCCCTCCATGAAGCCGAAAAGCACTGTGTCGGGGCTGAAACCCCTCCGTGAAGCCGAAAAGCACTGTGTCGGGGTTGAAACCACTCCGCCGAGCCGAAAAGCACTGTGTCGGGGTTGAAACCACTCCGCCGAGCCGAAAAGCACTGTGTCGGGGTTGAAACCACTCCGCCGAGCCGAAAAGCACTGTGTCGGGGTTGAAACCACTCCGCCGAGCCGAAAAGCACTGTGTCGGGGTTGAAACCACTCCGCCAAGCCGAAAAGCACTGTGTCGGGGCTGAAACCACTCCGCCAGGGCCAAAACCACTCGGCTGACCTTAAAACCACTCCATCAAGCCTAAAAGCACTGCGTCGGGGCTGAAACTGCTCCACCGAGCCTAAAAGCAGTGCGTCAGGGCTGAAACCACTCTGCCAAGCCGAAAAGCAGTGCGTCAGGGCTGAAACCACTCCGCCAGGGCCAAAACCACAGCGTTGAGGCTGAAACCACTCCGCCGAGCCTAAAAGCACTGCATCGGGGCTGAAACCACAGTGCCAGGGCCAAATCCACTCCGTCGGGGCTGAAACCACTCCATCAAACCTAAAACCACTGCATCAGGCCGAAAACCACTCCGTCGGGGCTGAAACCACTGTGCTGGGGCGGAAACTGCTCCGTCAGGCTGTAAACCCCTGCGTCAGGCCGAAAAGCACTCCACCGGGGCCAAAACCACTGCGTCGGGGCTGAAAGCGTTCCACCAGGGCTAAAACCACTCCGTCGACATTAAAACCACTGCGCCACGCCTAAAACCACTGCGTCAGGCCGAAAACCACTCCGCCGAGCCTGAAACCACTGCGTCAGGCCTAAAACCTCTCCGCCGAGCCGAAAACAACTCCGTCGGGGCCAAAACCACTCCACCAGTGCTGAAACCGCTCCGTCGGGGCTGAAACCCCTCCATGAAGCCGAAAAGCACTGTGTCGGGGCTGAAACCACTCATACAAGCCTAAAACCACTCTGTCGGGGCTGAAACCACTCCGCCGAGCCTGAAACCACTGCGTCAGGCCTGAAACCACTCCGCCAGGGCCAAAACCACTGCGTCAGGCCTAAAACCACTCCGCCGAGCCTAAAACAACTCCGTCGGGGCCAAAACCACTCCACCAGTGCTGAAACCGCTCCGTCGGGGCTGAAACCCCTCCGTGAAGCCGAAAAGCACTGTGTCGGGGCTGAAACCCCTCCGTGAAGCCGAAAAGCACTGTGTTGGGGTTGAAACCGCTCCGCCAAGCCGAAAAGCACTGTGTCGGGGTTGAAACCACTCCGCCGAGCCGAAAAGCACTCTGTCGGGGTTGAAACCCCTCCGTGAAGCCGAAAAGCACTGTGTCGCGGCTGAAACCCCTGCGTGAAGCTGAAAAGCACTGCATCGGGGCTGAAACCACTCCGCCACGGCCAAAACCACTCGTCTGACCTTAAAAGCCGTCCGCCGAGCCTAAAAGCACTGTGTCGGGGCTGAAACCACTCCGCCAGGGCCCAAACCACTCGGCTGACCTTAAAACCACTCCATCAAGCCTAAAAGCACTGCGTCGGGGCTGAAACTGATCCGTCAGGCTGAAAACCACTCCGCCAAGGCCAAAACTGTTCCGTCGGGGCGGAAACCACTCCGTCGAGCCTAAAAGTATGTGTCAGGGCTGAAACCTCTCCGCCAGGGCAAAAACCACTCTGCCAAGCCTAAAACCACTCCGCCGGGGCGAAAACCACAGCGTCGGGTCTGAAAGCACTCCGCCGAGCCTAAAAGCAGTGCGTCAGGGCTGAAACCACTCCGCCAAGCCTAAAAGCACTGCGCCGAGGCGAAAACCACTCCGTCGGGGCTGAAACCCCTCCACCGAGCCTAAAACCACTGCGTTGGGGCTGAAACCACTCCGCCGAGGCGAAAACCACTCCGTCGGGGCTGAAACCACTCCGCCGAGGCAAAAACCACTGCGTCGGGGCGGAAACCACTCCGCCGAGGCGAAAACCACTGCGTCGGGGCGGAAACCACTCCGCCGAGGCGAAAACCACTGCGTCGGGGCTGAAACCACTCCGCCGAGCCTAAAACCCCTCCGTCGGGGCTGAAACCACTGTGCCGGGGCGGAAACTGCTCCGTCAGGCTGTAAACCAGTGCGTCAGGCCGAAAAGCACTCCACCGGGGCCAAAACCACTGCGTCGGAGCTGAAAGCGTTCCACGAGGGCTAAAACCACTCCGCCGACATTAAAACCACTGTGCCAAGCCTAAAAGCACTGCGTCGGGGCTGAAACCACTCCGCCGAGCCTGAAAGCACTGCGTCAGGCCTGAAACCACTCCGCCGAGCCTAAAACAACTCCGTCGGGGCCAAAACCACTCCACCAGTGCTGAAACCGCTCCGTCGGGGCTGAAACCCCTCCGTGAAGCCGAAAAGCACTGTGTCGGGGCTGAAACCCCTCCGTGAAGCCGAAAAGCACTCCGTCGGGGCTGAAACTACTCCGCCGAGCCTAAAAGCACTGCATCGGGGCTGAAACCACAGTGACAGGGCCAAATCCACTTCGTCAGGGCTGAAACCCGTCCGTGAAGCCGAAAAGCACTGCATCAGGCCGAAAACCTCTCCGCCGAGCCTGAAACCACTGCGTCAGGCCTAAAACCTCTCCGCCGAGCCGAAAACAACTCCGTCGGGGCCAAAACCACTCCACCAGTGCTGAAACCGCTCCGTCGGGGCTGAAACCCCTCCATGAAGCCGAAAAGCACTGTGTCGGGGCTGAAACCACTCATACAAGCCGAAAAGCACTGTGTCGGGGCTGAAACCACTCCGCCAGGGCCAAATCCACTCGGTCAGGGCTGAAACCACTCCATCAAACCTAAAAGCACTGCATCAGGCCAAAAACCACTCCGTCGGGGCTGAAACCACCGTGCCAGGGCCAAAACCAGTCTGCCAAGCCTAAAACCACTGCGTCAGGGCGAAAACCACTCCGCCGGGGCTTAAACCACTCCGCCGAGCCTAAAAGCAGTGCGTTGGGGCTGAAACCACTCCGCCGAGCCTAAAAGCAGTGCGTCAGGGCTGAAACCACTCTGCCAAGCCTAAAACCACTCCACCGACATTAAAACCATTCCGCCAAGCCTAAAACCACTCTGTCGGGGCTGAAACCACTCCGCCGAGCCTGAAACCACTGCGTCAGGCCTGAAACCACTCCGCCAGGGCCAAAACCACTGCGTCAGGCCTAAAACCACTCCGCCGAGCCTAAAACAACTCCGTCGGGGCCAAAACCACTCCACCAGTGCTGAAACCGCCCCGTCGGGGCTGAAACCCCTCCGTGAAGCCGAAAAGCACTGTGTCGCGGCTGAAACCCCTGCGTGAAGCCGAAAAGCACTGCATCGGGGCTGAAACCACTCCGCCACGGCCAAAACCACTCGTCTGACCTTAAAAGCCGTCCGCCGAGCCTAAAAGCACTGTGTCGGGGCTGAAACCACTCCGCCAGGGCCCAAACCACTCGGCTGACCTTAAAACCACTCCATCAAGCCTAAAAGCACTGCGTCGGGGCAGAAACTGCTCCGTCAGGCTGAAAACCACTCCGCCAAGGCCAAAACTGTTCCGTCGGGGCGGAAACCACTCCGTCGAGCCTAAAAGTATGTGTCAGGGCTGAAACCTCTCCGCCAGGGCAAAAACCACTCTGCCAAGCCTAAAACCACTCCGCCGGGGCGAAAACCACAGCGTCGGGTCTGAAAGCACTCCGCCGAGCCTAAAAGCAGTGCGTCAGGGCTGAAACCACTCCGCCAAGCCTAAAAGCACTGCGCCGAGGCGAAAACCACTCCGTCGGGGCTGAAACCACTCCGCCGAGCCTAAAACCACTGCGTTGGGGCTGAAACCACTCCACCGAGGCGAAAAGCAGTGCGTCGGGGCTGAAAGCACTGTGCTGGGGCGGAAACTGCTCCGTCAGGCTGAGAACCACTCCGCCAAGGCCAAAACTGTTCCGTTGAGGCGGAAACCACTCCGTCGAGCCTAAAAGCAGTGTGTCAGGGCTGAAACCTCTCCGCCAGGGCGAAAACCACTCTGCCAAGCCTAAAACCACTCCACCGGGGCGAAAACCACTGCGTCGGGTCTGAAAGCACTCCGCCGAGCCTAAAAGCAGTGCGTCAGGGCTGAAACCACTCTGCCAAGCCTAAAACCACTCCGCCGGGGCGAAAACCACTCCGTCGGGGCTGAAACCCCTCCACCGAGTCTAAAAGCACTGCGTCAGGCCTGAAACCACTCCGCCGAGGCGAAAACCACTCCGTCGGGGCTGAAACCACTCCGCCGAGGCAAAAACCACTGCGTCGGGGCTGAAACCACTCCGCCGAGGCGAAAACCACTGCGTCGGGGCTGAAACCACTCCGCCGAGCCTAAAACCCCTCCGTCGGGGCTGAAACCACTGTGCCGGGGCGGAAACTGCTCCGTCAGGCTGTAAACCAGTGCGTCAGGCCGAAAAGCACTCCACCGGGGCCAAAACCACTGCGTCGGAGCTGAAAGCGTTCCACGAGGGCTAAAACCACTCCGCCGACATTAAAACCACTGTGCCAAGCCTAAAAGCACTGCGTCGGGGCTGAAACCACTCCGCCGAGCCTGAAAGCACTGCGTCAGGCCTGAAACCACTCCGCCGAGCCTAAAACAACTCCGTCGGGGCCAAAACCACTCCACCAGTGCTGAAACCGCTCCGTCGGGGCTGAAACCCCTCCGTGAAGCCGAAAAGCACTGTGTCGGGGCTGAAACCCCTCCGTGAAGCCGAAAAGCACTCCGTCGGGGCTGAAACTACTCCGCCGAGCCTAAAAGCACTGCATCGGGGCTGAAACCACAGTGACAGGGCCAAATCCACTTCGTCAGGGCTGAAACCCGTCCGTGAAGCCGAAAAGCACTGCATCAGGCCGAAAACCACTCCGTCGGGGCTGAAACCACTGCGTCAGGCCTAAAACCACTCCACCGAGCCTAAAACAACTCCGTCGGGGCCAAAACCACTCCACCAGTGCTGAAACCGCTCCGTCGGGGCTGAAACCCCTCCGTGAAGCCGAAAAGCACTGTGTCGGGGCTGAAACCCCTCCGTGAAGCCGAAAAGCACTGTGTCGGGGCTGAAACCCCTCCGTGAAGCCGAAAAGCACTGTGTCGGGGCTGAAACCCCTCCGTGAAGCCGAAAAGCACTGTGTCGGGGCTGAAACCCCTCCGCCGAGCCAAAAAGCACTGTGTCGGGGCTGAAACCCCTCCGCCGAGCCAAAAAGCACTGTGTCGGGGCTGAAACCCCTCCGCCGAGCCAAAAAGCACTGTGTCGGGGCTGAAACCCCTCCGTGAAGCCGAAAAGCACTGTGTCGGGGCTGAAACCCCTCCGCCGAGCCGAAAAGCACTGTGTCGGGGCTGAAACCCCTCCGCCGAGCCGAAAAGCACTGTGTCGGGGCTGAAACCCCTCCGCCGAGCCGAAAAGCACTGTGTCGGGGCTGAAACCCCTCCGCCGAGCCGAAAAGCACTGCGTCGGGGCTGAAACCCCTCCGCCGAGCCGAAAAGCACTGTGTCGGGGCTGAAACCCCTCCGCCGAGCCGAAAAGCACTGTGTCGGGGCTGAAACCCCTCCGCCGAGCCGAAAAGCACTCTGTCGGGGTTGAAACCACTCCGCCGAGCCGAAAAGCACTGCATTGGGGCTGAAACCACTCCGCCAGGGCCAAATCCACTCGGTCAGGGCTGAAACCACTCCATCAAACCTAAAAGCACTGCATCAGGCCGAAAACCACTCCGTCGGGGCTGAAACCACCGTGCCAGGGCCAAAACCAGTCTGCCAAGCCTAAAACCACTGCGTCAGGGCGAAAACCACTCCGCCGGGGCTGAAACCACTCCGCCGAGCCTAAAAGCAGAGCGTCGGGGCTGAAACCACTCCGCCGAGCCTAAAAGCAGTGCGTCAGGGCTGAAACCACTCTGCCAAGCCTAAAACCACTCCACCGACATTAAAACCATTCCGCCAAGCCTAAAACCACTCTGTCGGGGCTGAAACCACTCCGCCGAGCCTGAAACCACTGCGTCAGGCCTGAAACCACTCCGCCAGGGCCAAAACCACTGCATCAGGCCTAAAACGACTCTGCCGAGCCTAAAACAACTCCGTCGGGGCCAAAACCACTCCACCAGTGCTGAAACCGCCCCGTCGGGGCTGAAACCCCTGCGTGAAGCCGAAAAGCACTGTGTCGGGGCTGAAACCCCTGCGTGAAGCCGAAAAGCACTGTGTCGGGGCTGAAACCCCTCCGTGAAGCCGAAAAGCACTGTGTCGGGGCTGAAACCCCTCCGTGAAGCCGAAAAGCACTGTGTCAGGCCTGAAACCCCTCCGTGAAGCCGAAAAGCACTGTGTCGGGGCTGAAACCCCTCCGTGAAGCCGAAAAGCACTGTGTCGGGGCTGAAACCCCTCCGTGAAGCCGAAAAGCACTGTGTCGGGGCTGAAACCCCTCCGTGAAGCCGAAAAGCACTGTGTCGGGGCTGAAACCCCTCCGTGAAGCCGAAAAGCACTGTGTCGGGGCTGAAACCCCTCCGCCAAGCCTAAAAGCACTCTGTCGGGGTTTAAACCCCTCCGCCAAGCCGAAAAGCACTGTGTCGGGGTTGAAACCCCTCCGCCAAGCCAAAAAGGACTGTGTCGGGGTTGAAACCACTCCGTGAAGCCGAAAAGCACTCTGTCAGGGTTGAAACCACTCCGCCAGGGCCAAAACCACTCGTCTGACCTTAAAACCACTCCATCAAGCCTAAAAGCACTGCGTCGGGGCAGAAACTGCTCCGTCAGGCTGAAAACCACTCCGCCGAGCCTGAAACCACTGCGTCAGGGCAGAAGCCACTCGGTCGTTGCTGAAACCACTCCGCCGAGCCTGAAACCACACCGCCAGGGCCAAAACCACTCCGTCGGGGCTGAAACCACACCGCCAGGGACAAAACCACTGCGTCAGGCCTTAAACCACTCCGCCGAGCCTAAAACAACTCCGTCAGGGCCAAAACCACTCCACCAGTGCTGAAACCGCTCCGTTGGGGCTGAAACCCCTCCTTGAAGCCGAAAAGCACTGTGTCGAGGCTGAAACCCCTCCGTGAAGCCGAAAAGCACTGTGTCGGGGCTGAAACCCCTCCGTGAAGCCGAAAAGCACTGTGTCGGGGTTGAAACCACTCCGCCGAGCCGAAAAGCACTGTGTCGGGGTTGAAACCACTCCACCGAGCCGAAAAGCACTGTGTCGGGGCTGAAACCACTCCGCCAAGCCGAAAAGCACTGTGTCGGGGTTGAAACCACTCCGCCAAGCCGAAAAGCACTGTGTCGGGGCTGAAACCACTCCGCCAGGGCCAAAACCACTCGGCTGACCTTAAAACCACTCCATCAAGCCTAAAAGCACTGCGTCGGGGCTGAAACTGCTCCACCGAGCCTAAAAGCAGTGCGTCAGGGCTGAAACCACTCTGCCAAGCCGAAAAGCAGTGCGTCAGGGCTGAAACCACTCCGCCAGGGCCAAAACCACAGCGTTGAGGTTGAAACCACTCCGCCGAGCCTAAAAGCACTGCATCGGGGCTGAAACCACAGTGCCAGGGCCAAATCCACTCCGTCGGGGCTGAAACCACTCCATCAAACCTAAAACCACTGCATCAGGCCGAAAACCACTCCGTCGGGGCTGAAACCACTGCGTCAGGCCTAAAACCACTCCACCGAGCCTAAAACAACTCAGTCAGGGCCAAAACCACTCCACCAGTGCTGAAACCGCTCCGTTGGGGCTGAAACCCCTCCGTGAAGCCGAAAAGCACTGTGTCGGGGCTGAAACCCCTCCGTGAAGCCGAAAAGCACTGTGTCGGGGCTGAAACCCCTCCGCGAAGCCGAAAAGCACTGTGTCGGGGCTGAAACCCCTCCATGAAGCCGAAAAGCACTGTGTCGGGGTTGAAACCACTCCGCCGAGCCGAAAAGCACTGTGTCGGGGTTGAAACCACTCCGCCGAGCCGAAAAGCACTGTGTCGGGGTTGAAACCACTCCGCCGAGCCGAAAAGCACTGTGTCGGGGTTGAAACCACTCCGCCGAGCCGAAAAGCACTGTGTCGGGGTTGAAACCACTCCGCCGGGGCCGAAAAGCACTCTGTCGGGGTTGAAACCACTCCGCCAAGCCGAAAAGCACTGTGTCGGGGCTGAAACCACTCCGCCAGGGCCAAAACCACTCGGCTGACCTTAAAACCACTCCATCAAGCCTAAAAGCACTGCGTCGGGGCTGAAACTGCTCCACCGAGCCTAAAAGCAGTGCGTCAGGGCTGAAACCACTCCGCCAGGGCCAAAACCACAGCGTTGAGGCTGAAACCACTCCGCCGAGCCTAAAAGCACTGCATCGGGGCTGAAACCACAGTGCCAGGGCCAAATCCACTCCGTCGGGGCTGAAACCACTCCATCAAACCTAAAACCACTGCATCAGGCCGAAAACCACTCCGTCGGGGCTGAAACCACTGTGCTGGGGCGGAAACTGCTCCGTCAGGCTGTAAACCCCTGCGTCAGGCCGAAAAGCACTCCACCGGGGCCAAAACCACTGCGTCGGGGCTGAAAGCGTTCCACCAGGGCTAAAACCACTCCGTCGACATTAAAACCACTGCGCCACGCCTAAAACCACTGCGTCAGGCCGAAAACCACTCCGCCGAGCCTGAAACCACTGCGTCAGGCCTAAAACCTCTCCGCCGAGCCGAAAACAACTCCGTCGGGGCCAAAACCACTCCACCAGTGCTGAAACCGCTCCGTCGGGGCTGAAACCCCTCCATGAAGCCGAAAAGCACTGTGTCGGGGCTGAAACCACTCATACAAGCCGAAAAGCACTGTGTCGGGGCTGAAACCACTCCGCCAGGGCCAAATCCACTCGGTCAGGGCTGAAACCACTCCATCAAACCTAAAAGCACTGCATCAGGCCAAAAACCACTCCGTCGGGGCTGAAACCACCGTGCCAGGGCCAAAACCAGTCTGCCAAGCCTAAAACCACTGCGTCAGGGCGAAAACCACTCCGCCGGGGCTGAAACCACTCCGCCGAGCCTAAAAGCAGTGCGTCGGGGCTGAAACCACTCCGCCGAGCCTAAAAGCAGTGCGTCAGGGCTGAAACCACTCTGCCAAGCCTAAAACCACTCCACCGACATTAAAACCATTCCGCCAAGCCTAAAACCACTCTGTCGGGGCTGAAACCACTCCGCCGAGCCTGAAACCACTGCGTCAGGCCTGAAACCACTCCGCCAGGGCCAAAACCACTGCGTCAGGCCTAAAACCACTCCGCCGAGCCTAAAACAACTCCGTCGGGGCCAAAACCACTCCACCAGTGCTGAAACCGCCCCGTCGGGGCTGAAACCCCTCCGTGAAGCCGAAAAGCACTGTGTCGGGGCTGAAACCCCTGCGTGAAGCTGAAAAGCACTGCATCGGGGCTGAAACCACTCCGCCACGGCCAAAACCACTCGTCTGACCTTAAAAGCCGTCCGCCGAGCCTAAAAGCACTGTGTCGGGGCTGAAACCACTCCGCCAGGGCCCAAACCACTCGGCTGACCTTAAAACCACTCCATCAAGCCTAAAAGCACTGCGTCGGGGCTGAAACTGATCCGTCAGGCTGAAAACCACTCCGCCAAGGCCAAAACTGTTCCGTCGGGGCGGAAACCACTCCGTCGAGCCTAAAAGTATGTGTCAGGGCTGAAACCTCTCCGCCAGGGCAAAAACCACTCTGCCAAGCCTAAAACCACTCCGCCGGGGCGAAAACCACAGCGTCGGGTCTGAAAGCACTTCGCCGAGCCTAAAAGCAGTGCGTCAGGGCTGAAACCACTCCGCCAAGCCTAAAAGCACTGCGCCGAGGCGAAAACCACTCCGTCGGGGCTGAAACCACTCCGCCGAGCCTAAAACCACTGCGTTGGGGCTGAAACCACTCCACCGAGGCGAAAAGCAGTGCGTCGGGGCTGAAAGCACTGTGCTGGGGCGGAAACTGCTCCGTCAGGCTGAGAACCACTCCGCCAAGGCCAAAACTGTTCCGTTGAGGCGGAAACCACTCCGTCGAGCCTAAAAGCAGTGTGTCAGGGCTGAAACCTCTCCGCCAGGGCCAAAACCACTCTGCCAAGCCTAAAACCACTCCACCGGGGCGAAAACCACTGCGTCGGGTCTGAAAGCACTCCGCCGAGCCTAAAAGCAGTGCGTCAGGGCTGAAACCACTCTGCCAAGCCTAAAACCACTCCGCCGGGGCGAAAACCACTCCGTCGGGGCTGAAACCCCTCCACCGAGTCTAAAAGCACTGCGTCAGGCCTGAAACCACTCCGCCGAGGCGAAAACCAGTCCGTCGGGCCTGAAACCACTCCGCCGAGGCAAAAACCACTGCGTCGGGGCTGAAACCACTCCGCCGAGGCGAAAACCACTGCGTCGGGGCTGAAACCACTCCGCCGAGCCTAAAACCCCTCCGTCGGGGCTGAAACCACTGTGCCGGGGCGGAAACTGCTCCGTCAGGCTGTAAGCCAGTGCGTCAGGCCGAAAAGCACTCCACCGGGGCCAAAACCACTGCGTCGGAGCTGAAAGCGTTCCACGAGGGCTAAAACCACTCCGCCGACATTAAAACCACTGTGCCAAGCCTAAAAGCACTGCGTCGGGGCTGAAACCACTCCGCCGAGCCTGAAAGCACTGCGTCAGGCCTGAAACCACTCCGCCGAGCCTAAAACAACTCCGTCGGGGCCAAAACCACTCCACCAGTGCTGAAACCGCCCCGTCGGGGCTGAAACCCCTCCGTGAAGCCGAAAAGCACTGTGTCGGGGCTGAAACCCCTCCGTGAAGCCGAAAAGCACTCCGTCGGGGCTGAAACCACTCCGCCGAGCCTAAAAGCAGTGCGTCAGGGCTGAAACCACAGTGACAGGGCCAAATCCACTTCGTCAGGGCTGAAACCCGTCCGTGAAGCCGAAAAGCACTGCATCAGGCCGAAAACCACTCCGTCGGGGCTGAAACCACTGCGTCAGGCCTAAAACCACTCCACCGAGCCTAAAACAACTCCGTCGGGGCCAAAACCACTCCACCAGTGCTGAAACCGCTCCGTCGGGGCTGAAACCCCTCCGTGAAGCCGAAAAGCAGTGCGTCGGGGTTGAAACCCCTCCGTGAAGCCGAAAAGCAGTGCGTCGGGGCTGAAACCCCTCTGTGAAACCAAGGCCAAAACCACTCGTCTGACCTTAAAACCACTCCGCCGAGCCTAAAAGCAGTGCGTCAGGGCTGAAACCACTGCGCCAAGCCTAAAACCACTCCACCGTGGCAAAAACCACTGCGTCGGGGCTGAAACCCCTCCGCCGAGCCTAAAAGCAGTGCGTCAGGGCTGAAACCACTGTGCTGGGGCGGAAACTGCTCCGTCAGGCTGTAAACCACTGCGTCAGGCCGAAAAGCACTCCGCCAGGGCCAAAACCACTGCGTCGGGGCTGAAAGCGTTTCACGAGGGCTAAAATCACTCCGCCGACATTAAAACCACTGCGCCAAGCCTAAAAGCACTGCGTCGGGGCTGAAACCACTCCGCCGAGCCTGAAACCACTGCGTCAGGCCTGAAACCACTCCACCAGTGCTGAAACCGCTCCGTCGGGGCGGAAACCACTCCACCAGGGCCAAAAGCACTCGGCTGACCTTAAAACCGCTCCATCAAGCCTAAAACCATTCCGTCAGGGCTGGAACCACTCCGCCGAGCCTAAAACCACTCCGTCGGGGCTGAAACCACTGTGCTGGGGCGGAAACTGCTCCGTCAGGCTGTAAACCACTGCGTCAGGCCGAAAAGCACTCCACCAGGGCCAAAACCACTGCGTCGGGGCTGAAAGCGTTCCACGAGGGCTAAAACCACTCTGTCGACATTAAAACCACTGCGCCAAGCCTAAAAGCACTGCGTCGGGGCTGAAACCACTCCGCCGAGCCTGAAACCACTGCGTCAGGCCTAAAACCACTCCGCCGAGCCTAGAACCACTCCACTGAGCCTAAAAGCACTGCATTGGGGCTGAAACCACTCTGCCAGGGCTAAAACGACTGCGTCGGGGCTGAAACCACTCCATCAAGCCAAAAACCACTCCGTCGGGGCTGAAACTAGTGCGTCAGGCCCAAAATAACTCCGTCGGGGCCAAAACCACTCCACCAGTGCTGAAACCACTCCACCAAGCCTGAAACCAGTGCGTCGGGGCTGAAACCACTCCGGCAGGGCCAAAACCACTCGGCTGACCTTAAAACCACTCCATCAAGCCTAAAAGCACTGCGTCAGGGCAGAAACTGCTCCGTCAGGCTGAAAACCACTCCGGCGAGCCTAAAACCCCTCCGTCGGGGCTGAAACCACTGTGCTGGGGCGGAAACTGCTCCGTCAGGCTCTAAACCACTGCGTCAGGCCGAAAAGCACTCCACCGGGGCCAAAACCACTGCGTCGGGGCTGAAAGCGTTCCACCAGGGCTAAAACCACTCCGTCGCCATTAAAACCACTGCGCCAAGCCTGAAAGCACTGCGTCGGGGCTGAAACCACTCCGCCGAGCCTGAAACCACTGCGTCAGGCCTAAAACCACTCCACCAAGCCTAAAACAACTCCGTCGGGGCCAAAACCACTCCACCAGTGCTGAAACCACTCTGTCCGGGCTGAAACCCCTCCGTAAAGCCGAAAAGCCCTCCGCCGAGACTAAAACCACGGCGTCGGGGCTGAAACCACGGCGTCGGGGCTGAAACCACGGCGTCGGGGCTGAAACCACGGCGTCGGGGCTGAAACCACGGCGTCGGGGCTGAAACCACGGCGTCGGGGCTGAAACCACGGCGTCGGGGCTGAAACCACGGCGTCGGGGCTGAAACCACGGCGTCGGGGCTGAAACCACTGCGTCGGGGCTGAAAACCACTCCGCCGAGCCTGAAACCACTCCGCCGAGCCTAAAACCACTCCGCCGAGCCTAAAACAACTCCGTCTGCGCCAAAACCACTGCATCAGGCAGAAAACCACTCCATCGGGGCAGAAACCACTCCACCGAGCTGAGAACGGACAACCTGCGCGTGTCGGTGTAGGAGACTGGGGAACATCCGTGTGCCTTTTGGTGCATCGGGGCAGCCTCAGAGTGTGGTTGTAGGAGGCCGGAGAGCCTCCGCGTGCCTTTTGGTTCGGCCAGGCAGCCTCCACGTGCCTTTGTGAGCGTCCGGGCAGCCTCCGCAGGCCTTTGGGTGCGGCCGGGCAGCCTCGGAGTGTCGTTCTAGCAGGCTGGGGAGCCTCCACGTGTCTTTCTAGGAGAGCGGGCAGCCTCGGAGTGTGGTTGTAGGAGGCCGGAGAGCCTCCGCATACCTTTTGGTTCGGCCAGGCAGCCTCCACGCGCCTTTGTGAGCGTCTGGGCAGCCTCCACGTGCCTTTGGGTGCGGCCGGGCAGCCTCCGAGTGTTGTTCTAGGAGAGCGGGCAGCATCCTCGTGCCTTTGTGTGTGCGGCCAGGCAGCCAGGAAGCCTTGGCGTGTCGTAGGAGAGCAGGCAGCCTCTGAGTGTCGTTCTAGGAGGCCAGGCAGCCTCGGAGTGTCATTGTAGGAGAGCGGGGAGCCTCCGCGTGTCGTTGCAGGAAACCGAGCAGCGTCCACGAACCTTGCAGTGTGGCCAGGGAGCGTCCGAGTATCGTTGTAGGAGAGCGGGCAGCATCCGCGTGCCCTTGGGTGCGGCCAGGCAGCCTCCGCGTGTCGCTCGAGGAGGCCGGGCAGCCTCCGCGTTCCTTCTGGTGCGGCTGGGGAGCCTCTGCCTGCCTTTCAGTGCGGCCAGGGAGCCTGCGAGTGTCATCCTAAGAGGCCGAGGAGCCTCTAAATGTCGTTCTAGGAAGCTGAGGAGCCTCCGCGTGTCGTTCTAGGAAGCCAGGAAACGTGCACGTGCGTTTGGGTGCAGCTGGGCAACCTGCGAGTGTTGTTCTAGGAGACCGGGCAGCCTTGGAGCGTCATTCTTGGAAGCCAGGCAGCCTCCGAGTGTCATTTCAGTCGACCGGTCCGGCTCCGCGTGCCTTTGGGTGCGGCCGTGCAGCCTCTGAACTTCGTTCTAGAGACCGGGGAGCCTCGGAGCGTTGTTCTAGGAAGCGGAGGATCCTCTGTGTGCTTTTTGGAGCAGCCGGGGAGCATCTAGTTTTGTTCTAGGAAGCCGGGTATCCTCCGCGTGCCTTTGGGTGCGGCCAGAGAGCCTCCTCGTCCCTTTCGGTGCAGCCGGGGAGGCTGTGCATGTCGTTCTAGGAGAGTGGGCAGCATCCGAGTGTCGCCTTCGAGTCAGGGGAGCATCCGCGTGTCGTCGTAGGAGACCGGGCAGCTTCCGAGGATCGTCGTAGGAGACCGGGCAGCCTCGGAGTGTCGTTGTAGGAGGCTGAGGAGCCTCCGACTGCCTTTGGGTGCGGCCAGGGAGCCTCCGAGTGTCGTTCTACAAGATCGGGGAGCGTCAGAGTGTCGTTCTGGTGAGTTGGGGATCCTCCGCGCGCCTTCGAGTGCGGCCGTGGAGCCCCCGCGTGCCTTTGGGTGCGGCCTGGACAGCTTCGTATCAGGCTCTGCGTGCTCGGACGGCCTTGTGGCAGGCTCTGCAGGCTTGGGCGAGCTTGGAGGGGCTCTGCGGTCTCATTGGGGCTCTTTTGGAGGTGGCCCGGCCGAGGCCCTCCGTGTGCCCTCTGGGGTGCCGCACACTCCTGGGGGTGGTTTTTGGCCCCATCCCAGCCCCCTTGGTCTGTCTGTTGTGGTGCCTCTGAGTCATTTGGTGCCTTTTGGGGCACCTGCGACCCCTCGGGGTGGCTTTGGGGGTGCCCAGACCCCATGTTGTGCTTTTGCGTTGTCCGTGACCCCTCGGTGTGCGTTTGTGCCCTCCGCAGGGCTCTTCAGGTGCCCCGTGGTGCTGCCCAGACCCGTCGCTGCCCCTCTGGGGACGCCCCAGAGCCCTCGTGGTGCCCGCTGGTGCTCCCCAGGGCGTTCAGTGTGCCTCTGGGTGCTGCGCTGGCGTCTTGGGGGCCTTTGGGGGTGGCCCGGCCGTATGGGTGTGCTCTGGGAGGGCAGCCGGAGCCCTGGGTGTGCTTTGTGGTGTCCGCTGGGTGCCTTGGTGTGGGGTCGGTGGCTGCCTGGAGGCGTTTGTGGTGCCGTTAGGGTTGCCGGTGGCCCTTGGAAGGGGGTTGGGGCGCTCGTCGGAGGCCTCGTGGCCCCTTTGGGGGTGTCCTGGGCCCTCGGGGGTGTCTTTTGGTGCTGGCCAGGGCTTGTGAGGTGCGTGTGGTTGCTCGCAGAGGCCTGGCTGTGCCTTGTGGTGCCTCTGCGGCCCCTGGTTGTGGCTCTCCTGGTGGCCCAGGGAGCTCGGTGGGCGTGTTGGTGCGTCGCGGGTGCCTGCCCGTGCCTTTTGGTGCGCCCAGGGCCCTCGGGGTGCGTGGAGGGGGGGCCCGCAGTGCCCTCAGGGTGCGTGTGGGTGTGCCGTGGAGATGTCTGGTGGGCCT
The DNA here is from genome assembly GCF_040807025.1 of Struthio camelus. Lineage (NCBI taxonomy): Eukaryota > Metazoa > Chordata > Aves > Struthioniformes > Struthionidae > Struthio > Struthio camelus. Next base: position 11,674,175 of record NC_090946.1, on the reverse strand, counting down.
CTTGGGGTGCTTAGAGGTGCTGAGTGTGCCTTTTGGTGTGCGCTGGGCCCCTTGGTGTGGCTTTTGGGGCAGCCCAGGGCTGTGGATGTGGCTTTTGGGGCACTGCAGAGCCATGTCGTGTGCTTGTTGGTAGGTCCCAGGCGGGTTGTTGTGGCTTTTGGGGTGCCCCTGGCCCCACGTTGGGCTTTTCGGAGAGGCCTGGCGCCCTCAGCAGTTTTCTCCTGCTGCCCCGGGCTCCTCGGTGGGCGTTTCGGAGCAGCCTGAGCCCCGAGTGGGGCTGTGGGTGCTCCCCGGTGCCCCCGTTGCGCGTTTGGGGCTGCCCTGGAGCCCTCGGTGTCACTTTTGGCGCCCCGCAGAGTGTTTGCCGCGTCTTTCAGGGCTTTCCTGGCCTCTCGCTGTGCTGCTCGGGCCGCGCGGACCCCCCGGTGTTTCTTTCGGAGTGCCTCAGCCCCTCGGTGTGCCGTCCGGGGTGCCCGGGGCCCCTTGGTGTGCTTTTTGGGGGCCCCTAGACCCCTTGGTGTGCTTTTCAGTGCCTGCTGGTCCCCTTGCTGTGCCTTTTGGTGCGCCCCAGAGCTCGGGATGCGGCTTTTGGGGCACCGCAGACCCATTTCTTGTCCTTTTAGGTATGTCCTGGACCTGTTGGTGTGTATTTTGGGGTCCCCTGGGCCCCCTTTGGAGTGCCTTTCCTGCACCCCAGAGCAATGGGGGGGGTGCTTTGTGTGGTGCTCTGCTTCCCCCAAGTGCCTTTCAGGGTGCCCCTGACCCCTCGAGTTGCCTTTCAGGGTGCCCCTGGCCCCTCAGTGTGGCTTTTGGGGCACCCTGCACCCCTAGGAGATGCCTTTTGGGGCACCCCAGAGCACTTGGGGTGCTCTTCAGGGTGCTCTAGCCACCTCGGGTGCTTTTTCTGGAGCCCCGCTGTAGCTCTTTGAGAGCTCTCTAGGCTTCAGTTTGCCTTTTGAAGCGTCTGAGATGTTTCTGCTCGCCTGTGGGGATGTGCTGGAGCCCTGGGGTTTGCTTTTTGGCTCCCCAGAGCCTTGGGGGTGGTTTGTTTGTTTGTTTGTTTGTGTTTTTCCCCTTCCAGAGCACCTCGGAGCCCTCCGTTTGGTTCCTCGGCCCGCCGCTCGCTTCTCCGTGCGCCCCCGGCTCCTCGGGTTGCCTTTCGGAGCGCCCTCGATGCTTGGATTGTCTTGTGGGGCACCCCAGAGCCCCCCCCCCAACACTGCACCCCGCTGGCTTCACCCCAGCCAGGCGGGGAGGGGCTCGTGCAGCACCTGCAGGCAGGCAGGAGGCAGAGGAGTTTGGCAGCGATCCCCTTGCCCTGCCCAGCACCAGGAGGAGGAAGAGGAGGGAGCCGCGGTCCTGTGCCCGCGGAGCCCTCTCCGGCCGGGCAGCGCCCGGCAGCTCAGCCGTCAGCAGCCGGGCAGAGGACGGGCCACCAAGGGCTCTTGTCTTTCCCTTGCAGCCCGCCCGGCCCTGCGGCAGCGCCAGCGGAGTCAGCGAGACGGCCGGGCCCGGCCCCCAGCCCCCAGGGACCCGATCCCGGAGCCCAAGGGGGAGAGCAGCCTCCTCTCCAGGGAGAGCAGCGTTGCCGGCCCGGCCGGGCCCCCAGGCGGTGGAGAAAGCAGCCACGGCCGCTGCGGGGCCATCTAGGTCCCCGGGGCCCCGACCTTTCCGCGGCTGGACGTGGGCGTTCCTCGTGACAGCCAAGGTTTGGGCGTCAACTCGGCTGGGGGCACGTGGCCGAGCAGCGAGGGCGCCCCAGGCACAGCGAGGCCGCGGCGCTTTTTTGCCCCGAGCAGCTCCCTGGAGCGGGAGCGGCTCCAGTGGGGCCAGGCCTGCCCCTGCCCCCCGGGGGAGCCGGGCGGGTCGAGGCCGGCCCCCGACACCCACCCCTGCCCTTAAAGGCAGGCTTGGGAGACTGTCAGAGTCTTCAAGCCTCAGGGTGCTCTTCAAGTAGCTTGGAGGTCCTTAATTTCTTCCCAAGTCCCTCAGTGTAACTGGAAGACCAACCTCAGGGACTCAGCCCACCTGGGAGACCTCTCTTCTGCAGGGCTCCCAGGTCAGCTGCGTTCCTTACAAGTCCCTAGGGGCTGTCAGAGTCTTAAAGTCTCTGGGGGCTCTGAAGGGAACCAGGAGGCACTGAGGAAGACATTAAGGAGCTCCAAGTACCTGGAAGACCAACCTCAGGGAGTCCGCCCACCTGGGAGACCTTTCTTCTTCAGGTCTCCCAGTTGGGCTGAGTCCCTGAGGTGGTTCTTCCAGTAACTTGGAGAGCCCCCAGAGACTTGAAGACTCTGAAAGTCTCCCAGCCCTGCCTTTAAGGGCAGTGGTGGGCGTCGGGGGCAGGCCTGGACCCGATTGGCTCCCCCGGGGGGCAGGGGCCGGCCTGGCCCAATGGGGGCCCTGGAGGCCCCTGGGCTCCCTAGCCTAAGAGACTTGTGTGGGGACAGAAATTCAGCAAGGCTTTTTTGCCCCCACACAAGTCTCTTAGGCTAGGGAGCCCAGGGGCCTCCAGGGCCCCCATTGGCTCCCGGGGGGGGGTGTGGCCCAATGGGGGCCAGGCCTGGCCCCCACGCCCCCCACTGCCCTTAAAGGCAAGGTGGAGAGGCTTTAAGGCTCTTCAAGTCTCTGGGGGCTCTTCAGGGAACTTGGAGTCCCTCAATTTCTTCCCAAGGAACTCCCAGTTACTTGGAGAACCACCTCAGGGACTCAGCTGAACTGGGAGAACTGAAGAAGAGAGGTCTCCCAGGGGGGCTGAGTCCCTGAGGTGGTTCTCCAAGTTACACTGAGGGACTTGGGAAGAAGTTAAGGGACTCCAAGTTCCCTGAAGAGCCCCCAGAGACTTGAAGAGCCTTAAAGCCTCTCCACCTTGCCTTTAAGGGCAGCAGGGGCAGGCCTCAGCCCAGACCCCCCCACTCCCCAGCCTCAGGGCTTTGGTGGGGGCACAAAAAAGCCCTGCCCAGCGGCTGCCCCCACACAAAGCCCTGAGGCCAAGGAGCGCTCGCTGCTCCCTCGTCGCCCCGGCCTTCCCCGCTGCCTCCCGGGCTGGAGCTGGGCTGCCAGGGCCCCTGCTCAAAGAAAGGGCCAACCTGGGGGCGAGGAGAAACAGCCCCTTGGGACAGGAGCTCTTCCCCGAGCAGGGAGAACGCAGCCTTCGGCAAGCTGCGAGCAGGCGTGAACAGAGACCGCGCACAGAACACAGCACGTGGCACCTCGCCTCAGCTGGGGCTCGCGCCAAGTTTTATTGCCCAGAGCCCAAACACCTTCGCGCGGTGCCACCGTGCCCGAGTCCCACTTGGCGCTTCCTGGGGAGCAGGACGAGCTGGCAGGCGCAGGCCGCCTTCCTGCTGCGGCAGCTCCTGGAGGGGTGCGTGAAGGCCAAAGCCGGATTCTTGCTCCTTCGGGTGGTGAGGGGGGGGGGTCTCTGGGAAAGCAGGTCACTTCCTCAGTGCAGCTGGAGTCTGAAGCTGGGGCCCCAAAGAGCTGCGGGAGGGGTGGGCAAGAGACGAAAGAGCAGCTCTTGCCAGCAACCAGCACCTAGGAAAACAAAACAGAGCTCTTAAGAAAGAGCAGGACCAGGCACTTTCCCCTCTCTCAACACTCGGGCCCGACCCCGCGTCCCCCCCAGGGAGCGGGCGCTGGGGCTCTGCGCGCTGCGGCTCTGCCTTCTGGCCTTCAGCGCATCCACAGAGCACGGCTCCTGCTGAAAACAGAGCAGAAACGCACACAACTAGTGGCCCCAAATATTAAAAAACAATACTACTACTAATAATGAAATAAATCAAAACCAGAGCCATAGCTTGTCTGGCACCTACCAGGCCTCAAAGGTCTCGGAAGGAGCCCGAGCGCCGCTGCTCTCTGTGTGCTGCCAGGGATGGGCAAAAAGCCTCTTCCTCCCATACGCAGCTCATACGCATTTCTCCTCCTCCTTCGTGTGCAAGGCGACAACGCTGAACACCAAGAGGCCTCCCTTCAGGGAGAAGGCGCCGGCACAGTACAGAAATGCCAAGGGGACACAACGTTCCTACTGCGTGGGCTGCAGGGGACGCCCAGACACCTAGAAAAGGAGAGACCCTCTCTCGAGTCTGGCACTGCACCACAACACAGCAACAGCAGCTCTTGCACACAACTCACACTCCCTCTCCTGTATTAGTGCCCGTGGCTTCCCTGAAAAGGCAAGGGAGCTCTTGAGGTTCTGCCCCAAATCACTGCTTTCCTCCTTAGCTAAAAGCTCGCAGACATGTCCCACCTCGTTTTCCAGCGCCACGTTCTCTACTCTGCAAGAAACAGTTGCACAATGCAACTCTCCGCAACACCAAGACTCTCCGGGCTGCCTTTCGCAGCAACTGCCCAACAGCTCCCCAAAAAGGGGCAGCCACAAGCACAGGTTGTTGGGAAGCCCAGGCCGGGAGCTTGCTAAACAACTCCAAAAAGCAAAGCCAAAGAGAAGCAAGTCCAAAGTCCTCCAGCCCCTCCTACGCTCCAGGACACTGCAGCCCAGCCAGAGCTGTCCCAGAGAGCCCCTTCCCCTGGCACGAGACATTCCCACCGGCCTTACCTGCGGAGAGGAGCCCCGGGGAGCGTAACCCAGTCGGTCATGACCTACTGGGAACTGAAACACCCCACAGCCCTCCGGCAGCGGGAGCTGCACGCCCCAGTTGCCCCCGCAGACAGACAAAGCGGCCACGTTGAGCTGAGCCAGGCAACAGAAAACACAACCGAGAAACACAACCGAGCTCTCAGTGAGCACGTCAGCTCTCAGCAGCCACAAAGGAAGCAGACAGAGATCTTGCAGAGACAGGACACAGCTCCCACTACGCTTCTCAGCTCCCCAGGCAGCTGAAACCCCAAAACAGCCTCGCCAGTAAAACACATCTTCTACTTATACGCTTCACAGGCAAGGAGATGGTTTTTCCCCCTGGCCAAATGATACGCTCCGATTCCACTTTCTACAGCAAAGGCTGAAAGCTCTGCACGGGCTCCACTGCCGGCGCTCGCTCCTCCGCGGCGCCCGCCGGTGCTGCCAGCAGCTCGCGGCCGGCACCATCGCGCACGTCCCGCTCGGTCCCGCCGCGCTGCCAACGGTGCTGCCACAACCGTTGCGCGTTGCCCAGGCGAGAGCGACCGGCCGCCCCGACCGCCTCCCCGCGCCCGGCCCGGCCCCCCCGCCGCCCCCGAGCCCGGCTGCGCCACGACCCGCCGCGCGTCCCGCAGCCTGCCGCTCTCCAGCAGCGCCGCGCCACCGCACCAGACAGGACGCGACGCGACGCGACGCGACGGGACCCGGCCGCCGCCGCCAGGCGCCACCACACAGCCGGCCACCCCGCCGCCATCTTCGCCGCCGGCCGCTCGCTCCCCCCTCCCCCGGCCAGAGGCGGGAGCGGGGCGCCAATCAGCGGCGGGCGGCGCGCAGGCGCCCTCCAATGGCCGAGAGGCAGCTGGCCCGGCCGGCCAATCCCCGCGGCGGCCCGGGCGGAGGGCGGGAGGGAGCGGAGAGAGGCCGGAGATGGCGTCCGGCGGCCGTGGGCGCCGCCGAGCGGGCGGGCGGGCGGCGGGGCGGGGTCTGCCGGCGCCAGGGACGCGGTCCCCGCTGTCCCCCCTCAGTGTCCCCCTCGCTGTCCCCCCGTCCCCGCCAAGCTCGTGTGGGCCCTTGCCGGGCTCTATGGACTTCCATGGGCCTGCACGGGGCTCTGTGGACTCCTACAGAGCTGTTTGGGGCTCTACAGGCTTGTACACCCCCATGCTGAGCACATATGGGCCCGTGCCGAGCTCTGTGGGCTGGTACCTGAGAAAAAACTTCTTCACTGTGAGGGTGACAGAGCATTGGAACAGGTTGCCCAGAGAGGTGGTGGAGTCTCCTTCGCTGGAGATCTTCAAAAGCCGTCTGGGTGTGATCCTGGGCAATATGCTCTAGGTGACCCTGCTTGAACAGGGAGGTTGGACTAGATGATCTCCAGAGGTCCCTTCCAACCTAAACGATTCTGTGATTCTGTGATTCTGTACGGTCCTGCACAGCGCTCTACGGGCTCGTACGAGCCCACGCCAGGCTCTGCGTGCTCATACAGACTTGTGCCAGGCCCTGTGGGCTGGTATGGGCCCGCACTGGGCCCTAGGGGCTCCAACGGACTCGTGCTGGGCCCTACGGGCTCATACGGGACCGCTCCGAGTTCGTACAGGCCCGTGTCGGGCTCTCTGAGCTAGTATCAGTTTGCCGTTATCTTTGCTGCCTTACATCTGCCTTAGGCCTCCTCGTTGCAGTCTTTCTCCTTTCCCTTCCTCCCCTTAGACACGTCCTGTGTGGTTTCCAAGACATGTTAACCCCATCTTCTGTGCCCAAACTGAGGCTCGAAAGGAAGGCAGACAGCAGGAAAGGAAGGCAAAAGGAAAAAAGCAGCTTTTTGATAGGAAGCCGACAGTCTTAAAACCCATTAGGCTAGTAACTGGGGTGGAGTTATCTCATCTAACTTTAGGAAGCCAAACTTAAGGTCTGAACTGCTTCTCCGGGCTCCCTCCCTAGGCTGTGGAGAAAAACGGGCCCTTCCAGAGAGCCCTTCACCCAATCGATCCCAGAGAGCGGTGGGACTGCAGAAGGACTGCACGTCTCTAGCCGTTATGTCTGCCACCGGAGGAAAATGATAATCCTGTCTAAATGTAGTCTCACGTGTGCAAGGGGTGTATCAAAGCATCTGGAAAGGACTCTCACCACGTGGTGAGCCGAAATCCCGAATTCCAATTGTGACTCTGTGAAATACTGGGGTGCCAGAGGATTTCCTGGAACTGAGAAGGATGTAGAAAAGCATGACTAGACTAGTCAAAGAGATGACCCTTTCCGTTAAAGGAACGGGAGCCTGGAGGAGGGCTCTTCAGGAAGGAAAAGAGACAGCTGAGAGAGGTAGGAGAGAGCTGCCTGGAACGAAGTGCTGTGGGAAAGGGGAACAAGGCAAGTCTCGGTGTCCTTCAACAGCAGCTGGAGCTAGGAGGTGCCATACTTGAAGAGAGAAGAAAAGGAGGTATTCTTTCAGCCCCAAAGGGTTGGAGAATGGAAGCAAATTAAAGGGCATGCTTGATTTGTGGCCACTTGGAGACAGGAGAGCGAAGGAGAATTGCTGCTCTAACTTGTGCTGCTGTTGTTGGTGGTGGTGCTAGAAACAGATCCCCTCAGGTGAGGCACGGCGACACGAAGAAGTCATTGCCTAGTGAGGAGAACAACAGCTTCTTTGACTACTCCCTCAAGAAAAACATAAAATAAACACACTCCTTTTATTTTGGAAACACTCTCTCGTCTTCTTTTTGCTTCAAGCCTAATTAGGAATAGTAGGAAAAAAGGACATCACATTCCCCAAGAAAAAACACTGGTATTTACTGCATTTGTTCCTTTAATGATTGGAGATGGGGGGGGGGGTGTCTTATTTAGGCTGTGTATTGGCTTTGGTACATCAGGAAAATGGCAGACCAAGCTGACCAAACAGTGTGTGTCCACTTGGCACATTGTGAATAGCTCTCGAGATAACACTGACCTTAATGACTATGTCCCTAGTGAATAGAAAAGGGCTCCTGCTCACACGCAGTTTTACACACGCACACCCCCCCAAATTAAGATGTAAATCTTAAATCCTATCCTAGGGGATCATCTTAATTATCTGCATGGCAGACAGCTACAGTTATTTTGGATGCCTTAGTGCATCATAGCGACCCCAGGGGTCGATACTGGCTTCAATCGTGTTCAAGTTGTTCCTCAGAAACTTGGCTGAAGGGACAGCGTGCACCCTCAGCGAGTTTGTGGCTGTTCTGAACTGGGAGGTATGGTTGCAACCCTGGAGGGTCGTAGCGCCGTTCAGTGGGAGCTCGACAGGCTGGAGAGATGGGCAGAGGGGAAGCTCATGAAGTTCAAGCCAAGGAAGGGCAGAGTCCTGCCCTGCAGGAGAAACACCCTGGTGCAGCAGTACAGGCTGGGGAGTGAGGTGCTGGGAGTGCAGGTGGCCAGCAAGTCGAGCACGAGGCAGCAACGTGCCCTTGTGGCCAAGGCGGCCAACGATCTCCCGGGCTGCAGTAGGCAAAGCATTGGCAGCAGGTTGAGGGCGGTCATCCTCTCCCTCTCCTCAGCCCTGGTGAGGCCTCGCCTGGAGTCCCGGGTGCAGGGGTGGGCTCCCCAATACAAGAGAGACATGGAGCTAGTGCAGTGAGTGCAGCTGAGGGTTCCTCAGATGCTGAAGGGATGGGGGCATAGGAGGAAAGGCTGCGAGAGCTGGGCCTGTTCAGCGTGGAGAAGAGACGACTTGGGAGCGGGGGGGGGGCGAGATCTGACCAATGGGTAGAAATATCTGAAGGGAGGGAGTCAAGAGGATGGGGCCAGAGCCTTGTCAGAGGGGCCCACTGACAGGAGGAGAGGCAGTGAGCACAAACTGAAGCACAGGCAGGTCCGTCGGACCATGAGGACAAACGTCTTTGCTGTGGGAGTGACGGAGCGCTGGAACAGGCTGCCCAGCGAGGTCGTGCAGTCCCCATCCGTGGGCATAGTCAAAAGGCATCTGGCTAGGGTGCTGGGCAACCCGCTCTAGGTGACCCTGCTGGAGCAGAGGGGTTGGACTAGATGATCTCCAGAGGTCCCGTCCAACCTCCACCGCTCTGTGAGTCTGTGACCAGAGCCCCATGGAGGTGCAGAGGCAGACAGAGGTGGCCGAGGGGCAGGCAGCCGTGCGGGCCTGAAGGGATGTGCCCTGCCCCTCCCTAGGGCGGCGGGTCACAGCAGGGGCCTTTGTGACCCCATGGCGCCCCATGGTGTTGTTGGGCACCACTATGGCATGAGCAAGGCAGTGTCCGGGAGGATGGCAACAGGAAAGGAAGCACGCAGGGCTGCTGAAGGAGCCCTTGAGCGCGCGATGTCTTTCCCTGTCGCCCCGGGCAGCCCCGCAGTGCGAGGCGTTTCCCCAAGGCACCCCCAGCTCAGACCTGGGTAAGAGGGCTGGGGCTGGGGCTGAGCAGCTCCCCAGGGCCTCAAGGGGGCCCTTGGCCATGGCCATGGCCAGGAGAGGAAGGAGCAGGCAGGGTGATGGGGTGGGGCTGGAGCTAAGGTGCAGGAGAGCTGGCGCCAGGGCCCAGCACACCTGCAGCGGGCAGGGGGACGCCAATGTCCCGCAGGGAACCACCCTCTGCTGGTGGGGTTAGCGAAAGGTTTTCCTTCCAAGAACATCTTGGCAAAGCCTGCGGGCATTTTCCAAATGACACCTTTCGCATGGAAAAACCACAGCCGTGGGCTCGGCCTTCTCCAGCCAGGCTGTCTGCTAAGCCCAGGGGGACAGTGCAACTGTTTCCAGATGCCAGGCCTGGCCTTAGGCTCCTCCATTCCCAACGTCCCCCTTTTCTTCCTCCCTGCAGGATGGAGAGGAGACCTCCCAGGCACCCCCGGGTGGCCTGGGAGAAGAAGGATGGCTCCGTCAGCCGCCCTAGGGTGGCTTTGAAGGAGGAGGAGGAGGATGGACCCCCCAGGCACCCCAGGGTGGCCTGGGAGAAGGAGAAGAAGGATGGCTCCATCAGCTGCCCTAGGGCAGCTTTGAAGGAGGAGGCGGATGGACCCCCCAGGCACCCCCGGGTGGCCTGGGAGAAGAAGGATGGCTCCGTCAGCCGCCCTAGGGTGGCTTTGAAGGAGAAGGAGGAGGATGGACCCCCCAGGCACCCCAGGGTGGCCTGGGAGAAGGGAAAGGATGACGACTCTGTCAGCTGCCCTGAGGTGGCTTTGAAGGAGGAGGACAGATCCCCCAAGCTCCCAAGGGTGGCCTGGGAGGAGGATGAGAAGGATGGCTCCCTCAGCTGCCCTAGGGTGGCTTTGAAGGAGGAGGAGGAGGATGGACCTCCCAGGCACCCAAAGGAAGCCTTGGAGGAGGAGGAGGAGGACGGAGGCCCTTCAGAGAGCCACCCCAGGAGGGCCTGGGAAGAAGAGGAGGAGGAGGAGGAGGAGGAGGAGGAGGAGGAGGAGGAGGAGGAGGAGGAGGAGGAGGATGGAGGCCCTTCAGGGAGCAGCTCGCAGCCGGAGCAGTGCTCGCTCCAGCCATTGCAGCCAGGTGAGTGAGTGGGCACCCCTGGGCTGGGCAGGACCGGGGGCTGCGAGCCCATAGCTGGGCACAGGCCTCAACTGGTCCCTGTCTCCTGCCAGCCCCGACAGCTCTGCCCACTCTCTTTCTTGGTCACATCTAGGGCAGCTTCTGCCAGGAGAGGAGGAAGCCCTGGGAAGCATGCGCACCTTTCTGCGAAGCGGAGGCAAGGTAACGGCAGGCACTTGTGCCTGGGCTGTGCCTGCATCTCCTGGTGGGTGGCCCCTGCACGTGCAACGCTCAGGCGGCCCCGCAAGGGCTGCTGGCTGTGCAGAGCTGCTCCCGTAGAGGCACGCCACGCACCACTGCGTGGCCGCAAACGCTCCGGTGCTGCTGCCCATGCCTCTGGCGCACTTATGCTCTCCGTCTCTCTCGTCCTGCTGCTGCCAGGAAGAGGCCGAGAAGCTGCAGTTTCTGGCCGACGTCTGCATCCTCTGCAGAGGCGCCAGCACCGATGTCTTGCTGCGGGTCCTGCTTTTCCTGTGCAGGGTGGATCTGGCAAAGGCAATCGAGGTGAGGGCGCAGGCCGGGGCCTGGGGGAGTGGGCAAGCCTAGCCGGGCACTGGCACACCAGGGAGGCCAGGACTGGGGTGCGTGAGCATGGGAGGGTGGGGAGCCCTTGCTCGTGAGCGCAGCGCTGCCCACTGCAGGGCTCCAGAAGCCACCGAGAGCGGGGCGACGAGGGGGCTGCCCTGGGTGCCAGCGCTGGGGTGCGACGGGGGCACCTGGGCTCTGCCAGCCTGGCAGGCTCCTCGCTGGCTGCTGACAGCTCCCACGCCGCGTCCTCGCTGCGCTCTCCAGGTGCTGTTGCGAGAGGAGCCCGTGGAGCAGCTGAGCACTGCGGTGCGGCAGCAAGCCTTCCTCGCCATCGCTGCAATGAGGTAGCTGCCCCAGCCCCTGCCTTGCTCAAGGCCTCCACAGCCTACGGACCTGACGGCACCAGCTGCAGCTGGGCGGCATCTCCCGTTCGGGGGCAGTCTGAGCGAGGCGTCTGCGGGGCCTCTGCTCTCCCCTGCACGGGCCTTGACAGTGCTGGAGACGGGAGGGCAGAGAGGGCCCCGGGGCCCTGTCCAGTGTCTCTGGACTTTGCTCACGAAGGCTGAGGCAGGAGATGCAGAGGGTATCGGGCACATGCTGCCGGCCCGTCCTCTGTCCCTGGGCCAGCATCACAGGAGGAAGAGGCGCCTCCCCAGGGGCCTCCCCACCTCGCAGCCCTAGCAGCATAGGCTCTGCCGCCCACGAGCTCTGGAGGTGCCACTGTCAGCCCCCGGCTCTGAGCAGCGCCTCTCCCTCCTTGCAGCAAAGCGAAGCTGGTGCTAGATGGCAACCAGAAGACAAGCCTCCTCCAGTCCTGCTTCTGCGCGGTCTTCTTCCTTCCTCCCACAGAGCACATGCAGAGCTTGCAGGCTGCCCTCTACTCCAAGGTACGCCCTGGCCGAGGGCTGCAGAGCCCGACAGTCCCCCTGGGCTGGTCCCCGGCTGCTCTGTGCCGAGAGATGAACGCAAGCTCCAAGCCAGAGCAGCACTGCAGCGCGGCTTCCCCACCCTCGTGCCTTTTCCCCCTTGCCCTGCCGATGGCCCCGTGTAGTGTCGCCAAGCTGGTCCTCGTGCGGCAGCTCCTCTGCCCTAAGGCACCACAGGGCACCTGGGTGGCCCCCTCAGGCTGCAGGGATTCAAGCCCCTCTCCTGCAGGCAGGGGGCTCCAGGGAAGAAGTGCCACAAGCCTCTGTCTTCCTTGCAGACGCTGGCTGCCCTGGACAGCATGCTGCAGGCGCTGGTGCTCACATGTCTCTCGCCTGCTCTCCTGGAGCTGCAGAACATCCTGCAGGTGTGGCATTTACGCAAAGAGTGGCCTTCACAGGGACTGACTGTTTCTCACCCCAAAACAAAGGGACTCTCTGGAGGGGACCTCCCTCTGCTCGGCCCCGCAGCGCTAGGGGCAGAGAGCATGCTGCAGGGAGAGGAGCGTCTCCCTCGGGGGAGCGAGGCTTCCCCACCGTGCTCTTCTGCAAGCCCAGTGTCTCCTGGCTGCAGTCAAGAGTCCTTTCTTGCCCACCCGACTCCTGCAGGGGAAGGCAAAGCCCTAACCCCTGGCCCTCCGCGACAGGAGGGCCCAGCGGGCCCTTTCTGGCAAGCAGCAGAGGCTGCAGGAGCCACGGGAGCCTGCTGCCTGCCCGGCTCCAGCCGCTCAGCCGAGGGGACTTGTCCCTAGTTGGGGGGGACTCGCAAGGCAAGAACCCACTTACGGGCTTTGCTCCTGCTCCCAGGAGCTGAAGGGCAAAGCCGAGCGGGCATCAGCAGAGCTGCCTCGCTTGCAGCAGCTGGCAGGTCACCGCGCAGACCAGCAGCTTTTCTCCTCCCAGGTCCTGCTGCCCTTCCTCCGGTCCAAGCAAGCAGCCACGCGCCAGAGGGCTGTGGGGCGCATTGCCGAGCTCACGCAGCTCCTGGTCATCCCTCCCTTGCTCAAGGTAAGCCGCCTCAGGACCAGGCAACCTCCAGCCGCCCCATCACCCCTCCATGGTGCTCCGGAGCCTTCTGCAGCTCCGCGCTGCCTCCAAGGGAAGCCTGGCTACAAGGTAGGGCACTCAGCAAGGCCCTGCCCTGAAGCTATGCTCTTGGCCATGCCTCGGTGGGCTTCCTTCTGCAGGCCCTGCTCTCTCAGACGCCACCTCTGCTCGCAGCCCTGGGCAGGGCAGCACTGCCCTGGGCACACGCTGTGGGCCCAACAGCTCTGGCAGCCCTCCCTGCCCAGCCCCTTTGGTAGGCCCTCCACAGCTCCCGCTCACCTGCGGTCCAGTCACGGCTTAAACGTGGCCTCGGGGCTTTGGTGGCAAGCAGCACCCTTCAGCCCTGCCTCCCTCCCCCAGGTCCGCTCGCCCTTGGAAAGAAGCAGTGACAGCCCTGACGACTGCAGAAGGAAGCAGTTCTCCATCCTGGGCGGGCTGGTGGGACACGTCATCCTGTGCTGTGCCTGCCAGGACCAAGGCACCAGTCACGGAGCTGCAGAAGCTCTTCACCACCTGTACACGTTCATCCTACAGGAAGAAAGTAAGAGAAGCGGCCGCAGGCTGAGTCCTTCCACACACGCACAGAGCCAGGCAAGGGCAGGCAAGGCACCGCGCTGCCTCAGCCACTCTCCGCAGCAGCAGCAAAGCGCCAGAAACTCCTGCATTGTAGGCGCAGGGCAAGCACTGCGTAAAGGCCAGGGCCCACAGAGCCCAGGCTCAGTGTAGCGGGCCCGTAAGCAGGAGGCCATGGGGGATGTGACCTGCAGCCAGCTCTCTGCGGAGAGAGGGGGCATGCACACACTACTTAATAAACAGCAGCCACCTCCTAGACTTCACGCAGGGCCGTCAGCTGCCTTGCTGGAATCCCTCGCCCGCTTACCAACGGGCTGGAAAACCTTCAGCAGCCCCTGCTCCTCTTAGGGCTTGTGTCTCGCTTCCTACTAGAACGGCTGCTCAAACGCATCTGCCTTGTGGTAGTCTTAAAAGCCGTTTCCCCTCCCACCTGCCTTGCGATAGGCCCAGGACTTCCCCGGAAAGCCTGCTCCCCATCCATTTCTGGCACGCCTGCTTTCTCTGCCAGCAACGTTTCTCCCTGAGGCCTGCAGGGTACCACCTCTGAGTCACCATCCTCCCTCCTAATTGCCCTGTGTCTCCCCTCCTGTCCAGGCATGGAGCTGTCCCACGATAGCCCAAAGCACCTGCAGATCCAAAAGGACAGGGAAGAGGCAAAAAGCCGCCTTTCGCCGCCCAACGACGTTAGGGAAATCACGGCGGTAAGGAGCGTCTCCGCTGCTGGGACTGCCAGCCGTGGGGTCAGCACGATGCTCAGATGGACAGAAGGACCCTTTGACAGGGGGACTAACGGGTGCTTGCCGTCATCGGGCAGGGGGCTCGCCTTGTTCTTGAGCATGGACTAGCCACAAGTTTGTGGCCTGGCCCCCTCCCCCCCCACCAGAGCTCTGCTTCCCCACAGCAGCAGCAGAGGGGCACCCTGAGCCCAGCCGCCCACTTCCTGCCTGGGGCCATCACCCAGCCCAGCTCAACCCCTGCTCCTGGCTCTCCTGGCAGCACAGAGCCAGCACTGCCACACGCTTCTCTCCAGAGCCGCTCTCACTGCTCAGCTGGGCAGCAGCCAGCAGCACGAGGGCACTGCGTGTGATGCCTCTCTCTTCCCTGCCTCCTTTCTCCTCTAGATGTTTGCAAAATACCTCCAGCCGTCGGAGAGAGCAGATCTCATTGTCGTAGCCATCAGGGCCATGAGCTGCTCGAGTGCCTTTGTCACACAGGCAGCCGCTCACATGCTGGATGTGCTGGTGACAGAGGACGCCTCTCAGCTGAAGCACGTAAGTCGCCTGCGGCTGGCATGGCCGGGGCTCGAGCCCTGCAGGGCATTGTTTTTCCTCTGGATGCAGGTCTCCCTCCCAGGCACCTAAGAGCCTTTGAGGCCAGCACGGAGCGGTGGGAAGGGAAGCAGTTGTCGGTGGGAGCTGGAGAAATGCCTCCCTCCATGCCATGTGCCCTGCAGGTGGCCAACATCATGAGGTGCATGTGCAGCTGCCTGATGGCCATCAAAGAGGCGTCTGCCCGGCACAGCGTGAACAGGGCTCTTCTGGAGCTGACCTGCGCACACCCTCACGAGGCAGTCCTGAGCCTCTTGTACTGTTCACCAGCATGCAACAGGTACGGGGCTCAGCTGCCTGCAGGGCTCAGGGCCCAGCAGCCTTGGGAGCTCATGCCATGGGGGCTACCAGAGCGGTGGAGATCTCCAGGATCCCTGCTGAGGGACTGGACCCAGTGCTGGTGCATGAGCCAGGGCTGCAGCAGGCAGAGGTGATCAGGCCTGCCTGGAGCGCTGCTCGAGTGAGCCGCAGAGCCTGGCTACCTTGGTGCCTGCCTGCCCCATAAGGAACTGCAGCTTGGCCACGTGCTGCTGGTGGGGCAGGGCGCACTGGCTGTTGCTAGCAAAGGGCAGCGGGCAGAGGCAGGGCTGGTGGCCAGCCTGGGCCCTCCAGGGCAGCCAGGCCACGGCGCGCTCAAGGCAGCCTGCTGACAGAGCGCTCGGGGCCTACAGCGCTGCCAAGGCCATGTGGCGGGTGATGGTCTCAGAGCCCGGCGCTGCAGAGAAGGTGCTGCCCGAACTACTGAGGCTGCTGGAGGACTCGCCAGTGGACAAGACATCCGCCTGCATCAGCAACAACGCGGGCATCCTTTCGTGGGCTGTGAGTTCCCAGGCGAGGCCTCCATCACCTTCAGGGCTGTGCTTGCCTCCCCAGGCAAGAGGCAGCGCTCCCTTTCGCCTTCCCCATCTGCCCCCCAAGCTGGCACCTCCCACAGGGCACACACACCTCAGGGCCATGGCCAGCAGGGCTCTGCCCAGCGTCTAGCCTCTGCTGGGCCAGTGCACTGGGCTGCCGAGCACCGCCTGGAGCCCTGCGCGCACAAGCACGAGGCCTGCCTGGGCAGCTCTCTGGCCTCCTGGGTCTCTGCATCTCCTGGCCTTCCTCAGCAGGCTGGAAGCTTGTGTTAGGGGCAGGCTTAGCGGTGGGGACCGGGTTCAGGGCCAGGCAGGGCCCACGCACAGCCCAAGCAGGCTGCAAGGGCTGACACAGGAGATACGCGAGAGCCGCCCCCCCCCCGCCCCAAGGTTGATGTCCATGCCCACGCAGGGAGGCTCGATGGGCCCATGTCACAAACAGGAGCTGAGCCTCAAGAGCTTCCATGACTTAGCCCTGCCCAGACAGCCAGGCCGCGCGCACACTGCGCTGCATCTGCTGGGGCACAGGGCACCGCCTGAGCCTCACGCCCCAAGCTCGGCCAGGGCAACACCGTCTCACCATTGACAACTGTCTCTTGGGTGTTTGTTGCAGGCAACCAGGGCGCTGCACGAGATTCTCCATCAGCCCCTCTGCCCCCAGGAGGTGAAGCTCTTTTTCCCCCAACTCCTCCTGGCACTGCTCTTCCGGATTGCCCTCGCTCTCGAGATGCCAGAGGAGGTTGCTGTCTTCTGGGGGCAATGCCAACAGCATCAGCCTGCTGCCTCCAGCCCCACCAGGTACTGCCTCCCACTTCCCCCACCTCTGCCCTGCACCTGGAGCCAAGGCCAGGGCTCCCAGGGTGACCTGGCCTTTCCTCTGCGGGCAGGTGCGCAGCAGAGGCCATGAAAGCACTGCTCTGCTGGGCTAACTACAAGAGCCAAGTGCTTGCCATGGAGAGCAAGGGCGCCTGGGACATGCTCCTCACTGCCGCCACCCACCACTGCGGAGTGGCTTTGCTGGCCATGTGAGAGCCCCCTCCTCCCCGCTCTCCCCTAGCCCTTCTCCCCACTGGTGGGACACCCTATACAATCCCCTTCCTCGTGGCTGACAGGCCGGCCCCAGCTCTCCACAAAGGAGCTGCACTCTCAGCCCTTGTCACTGAGGGATGGCACAGGGGAACGACAAAGGGCTGGGTGGGCGGGTGTGTGTGTGTGTGTGTGGGGGGGGGTGTCTCTCTGTCGCTGCCCAGCTCTGAGAGCTCCTGGAGGAGAGCTGGTGTTACCAGGCACAAAAGAGGGTGATGCACAGCAGCAGTCGCCTCCCCCACCCCCACCCCCACCCCGGGCAGCCCAGCAGGGAAGGGGCAGGAGGCACAGGGGAACACTGCAAGAGCCCGCGGGGTGGGGGCACGGGGCATGACTCCACAGTGCGCAGGACATGGGCTGTGCTGCAAGGCAGACTTCAGGGCAGGAAGGGAGCTTCTCCAGCCTCCTCCACCAAAATGAGCCTCCTCATGTTGGGCACTGCCTTTCTAATGGCAAGCTGGGGTGGCAAGACACCACACCTCCAGGAGCAAATGCTGCTGCCTGCTGGAGCTGAGCACAAACATGGCCTCACCCTGCCTGGCCTGTGGGAGAACACCTAGACTGGGCAGTGCCATCCCAGAAGAGGTTGGCCTGCCCTGCTCAAGGCCAACGCTACCTTCTTCCCCCTGCCAGAGAGATGAGGAAGGCCCCCAGGCCCCAGCGTGCCTACATCTTCCACCACCTGCTAGAGCTGCTCAGCAGGGAGAAGCCCTCCCATGAGATCCCTGCTATGGTTTTCCTCGTCGAGGTGAGCTCAGTGGCCAGCGGTGCATCTCTGGGGTGCCTCAAACCACTCTGCTCTCTTGTGCCCACCACTGCACAGTGGGTGGCAATGAATGGAGCAGGGTGGTGGGTGCACTCCGAGCAGTACCTCCGTCCATTTCTGGTGGGGTAATGCTTGCCACTACCTGTATTTCCTATCTATCTGCTTTGTGCCTGCTCTCCCTACTCAACTGCTCCTCAGAGGCATGACAGTAAGAGGCTGCAGCTGGTGGCCTGGCCTGGAGGAACAAGCAAGCTAGCTGCACAGCGTGCCCTGAGGCACAGGACAGGGCCACAGGGGCTCTCGCAACCACTGCTGCCTTCAGGCTGGCCCTTGCCCGGGTCTGGTGGCCTTGCCCTCAGCTGGTGGTTGGATCCAGCACTGCAGGATATGGGGAGTCCTGCAGCTTTGTCAGTCTGCCACTGCTGTGTGTGTTTCAGCTGCTGGGCTGTGCTGACCTCAGAGGAGAGGACCATCACATCCTGAACCTCTTCCTGAGATACCTGCAAAGCCAGAGCTCGGTGATGCGCAGGCTGGTGTTCAGGGGCCTCCTCAGGCTGTGGGAGAGACCCGAGATGGTGAGCGAGCGGGGACAGCCAGCTGAAGCCATGCCAGAGGCCTGGGGCTGGGCAGGAGGGGCTGGGTAACTCAGTAGCTTACAACTCAAGAGCTGTCCTCTTCCTCTGCCCACTTTGGGAGTCCTTTGGGACAGGGCCCTGGCTCTGCTGCACAAGGAGAAAGGCACCGGTGCCAGCAGCAGACCCCAGCCCTGCACCAAGCAAGCCACCTCCAAACCACCTCAGTCACAGGAATGCTGTGCTGAAGGAAGTTGCCTTTCCCACAGGCAAGGAAAATGCAGGCCCTGGTGCCAGCCCTCATGGAGAGCCTGCAGGACGCAGACACGGACATCCGCGAGAAGGCCCTAGCTCTGCTCAGCAGCATGATCCATCTCCTGGACGGGCAGAGGGCCAGCCTCATCGTTCCGCAGCTGGCTGAGAAACTCTTGCCACTCTTCGATGATGTAAGGCTCGGGGGACCGTCGGGCACCCGCTGGGCGCTGGGTCCCCCAGATCTGATGCGGATGGCCAGCCCAGGCTGCTCCAGCCACATTGAGCCCCTTGCCCATCGTGGTTTTGGAGCAGCCAGGGCTGAGCTCCTCTCCTCTTCCTTCCCACCAGGAGTCCGGCTGCGTCAGAAACCTCTCCATCAACCTCCTGAAAGATACGATGACAATGGTAGCGGGCACCACAAGAAAACTGATGAGGAAGCAAGTGCAGAGGAGCCTGCTCCTCCTCCTCTTCCACTTGCACGACCAGGTCCAGAGCGTGGCCCAGGTGTGGATTTCTGACCTGACCAGTCATTGCGGGAGGGCAATGCTGACCCCTTCCCCACCTTGGCTGGGCCTCAGCATCAAGAGCAAAGGCTGCCGGCAGTCGCTCCCTTTGAATGGGTGTTACCTTGAGGCCCAACCTCCGGAGGCCCTGAGCAGGGCACAGAGCCTCCTCCCTGTCTCTACCAAGCCACCCACTGCCCTGCCTTCATCCTCCTGCCATGCCTCTTCCTGCACAGATGGACAGAGAGCTGAGGTCCCCTCACAGCCCCGCTCCCTCCCTACAGCCCTCCACCAGTGCGGGCCATAGCAAGAGCCCCGGCAGGCCCAGAGAAGCTGGCCATTTCCCAGAGCTCCTCTACCTGCTCCAACAAGGCTCGGCAGCCATCCATGGCCAAAACAGCCTAAGCACTCGAGGCCCCACAGGCTTCCCAGCTGTCCCTGCAGGAGTCAAAAAGCCAGGGTTATGCTCTCCCCATCACGGCCCTCCTCCCCTCCCGCCCCACCACGCTCTGCCCAGGGGACACACAGGTGTCTGGGCTGGGGCATGCCCCAGCTCTCTAAGGCATGACCACCACAGCAACAGAGTTCTCCCTACCCATGGCCAGGGCACTTGGCCCCTGCAGAGGGGTGCAGCACCCTCAAGGGGTTGTGAGAGCCAGAACATTGCCCAGCCTCCCCCTGCCTGGGGAGGGCAGAGACACAGACACTTGCAATCAGGGCAGAGAACCAGCCCTGCATCCCAGCTACCAAGCTCTGGAGCCTGGCCATGAGGCAACAGCAACTGAGCAGGACAGGGAGCCCAGCACCACGCTGGGAAGCCCCAGGGGAGGCTCTTCTGCCCGAGTCCTGCACTGGCGTCGCTGGGACTGCAGCACTTCAGCCTCCTCCTGGCTTTGGCTACAGCTCAGCACCTCTTGGCCATCTCTGTCCTGCTGCCCTGGCAGCATGTGGCGCCTGAGATGGTGGTTGCCTCACATCTCTGCCTGGGGCACTGAACCCAGTGGCAGCCTTGGTGCCCAGCTGCGGCATCTTCCCACCACGGGCTAAGAAAGGCTCTGAGCCTCACCGCAAGGACGGGGGCACAGGATCTCCTCCCTTGGGCCACGGTGGCATCTCTCACTCTCTGCTGCTGTGCAGGCCTCTCAGGAAGCCCTCCTGGGCGCTGCCAAGTTCCTGAAATGGCAGCAGCTCACCTACCTCACCGAGACAGGACAGACAAGGCGCATCAGCGAGTACCTGGTAAGCACAGCCCCAAAGCACCCAGCCTGCATAAGGCCTGGGCCCCTCCAGGCCCGAGCTGTGCCCCTCGCTCACCTCTGGCATGCTCAGGCAACTCCAGCCCACCTGGCACCTCACCATCCCTGGGCAGCACCGGGGCCTCTGCTCCCTCCAAACCCGAGCGCTACACGCCTCCTGGCCGGGCACCGTGAACGCCCTGGCAGGGGAAGGAAGGGGAGACTGCTCCTAGGTGGAGGTGCTGGCCAGCTGAGTGGGGAGGCTCTGCACCAACCACCAACCCTTGTGCTCTCCCCAGCTGGCAAAGGGGAACAACAGAGCGGAATACCTGCGCCAGAGCCTGCGCTACCTGCAGAGCCCGCAGGAGCCCTTGCAAGAGGAAGCCGTGAGGTTCCTTGGTGAGCCACAACCCCTGCTGGGGTCCCTCTCTGTCCCAGGGCAGCTTGGCCCCAGCCCTGGCTTTTGGGCTGGCAGCCACAACCAGCCCCGGGGCTGCCACAGCCCCACCTGCCCCGTGCAGGCAGCCCCGTGCCTGGCAGCTCCATGTCACCTTCTCCCAGCCTTGTCCACACCAGTGGGAATAGCGGGAGCCTTGGTCAGTCCCTTACAGCCTCCTTGAGTGTTACGCTCTGGAGAGCACCCTGCAGTCAGCCCTGCCTGCACAGAGCAGGGCCTGCGGCCACGCCAGCAGGGCTGGGAAGGAGCTCTGCTGCTGGCAGTGCGCTGGCGAGCAGGATTTGTGACAGGCTCTGTGTGTGCCTAGGGCTCATTGGACGGCAGATGAGGGAGCAGGATGAGGAGGAGCTGCAGCACATTTGCAAGGGTGAGTGAGGGCAGTGGCAGGTCAGCCAGGGCTGACGGGGAGGAAGACACACCCTGGGCAGTGAGCACCCCACCCCACTGCTCTGCTCCCCTTGCGCAGCAGGGGCCTTGGGGGGAGAGGAGAGAGAGTTCAGGGGCCCTTGAGACATTCCTGGCCACACACTTGCAGCTGAGCCATTTGTCCCCCCACTTCCTCCTGGCCATGGGAAGAGCTAGGTGGGACCGGCCCTGGCAGCAGGGGAGGGGAAGCCTGGGGTCTGCACAGATCCAGGGGGGGTTGATCTCTGCTCTGGTCCTTGCTCTTTCAGCCCTTGAAACCTTGCAGAAGAGAGCCAGGCCCTCCACTTGTTCGCTGGTGGCCCAAACCATCCTGATCCTGAGAGCTTCAAGGACAAAGTCTCCAGCCAGAGCCAGCCAAGGAACCCTCTCCTCCTGGATCAGGAACAAGTGGCAGAGGTGGCAGCGGCCTCTAAGACACAGCAGCCTTTGCTGCTGCACCTCTGCTCACTTCTGAGCCTGGCCTGCTCGGCCCATGGCCGCCACCGGAGCGTGCAAGGAACTCTGGGGGCTTCCTGGCCTCTCTGCCGCTGCCAGGCCACCCTGTGCTTGTTAGAGAAGGACATGGTAACTCAGATGGTAACTAGCTTAGCACAAGTCTAACCCTTGCTTAGCACTAGCATCTCAAGTGAACAAAGCCTGCAAGCCTCCAGGCCCAACTGTCAACAAACTCGAGAATCATTGCTGACCACATAACCACAAGGTCAGTTCAAATCAGCTAATGAGGACACACAACTACCTAATGAGGACATACAACAGGATGCATGCAGGAGACCAGACCGGATGCACCTGGGTGGTGGTTCACCTCTGAGAGGACAAGGGACCATGGAAGACAAGGACATGGCAACCAGCCCGGGATGTAGGCCAAGACCAATCAGAAAGAGAGAGACCACCAACTCAGTAGAAACTGAACGAGACCTTCCCTGGCAGGCAGGGAAATAAGACTGTAAAGAATCTCTTTGTTCGGGGTCCCTCCTTAGAGGCATCCACCTCAAGCTCTTGCTTTGCTGCACCACCAACAAATAATCAATTCCTTTTGCTGCTAGACCTGTGCGAGACTCTGCTCCTTGGAAACCTAGGCTCAAACTGTTTCCATAGCACTGCTACACTTTCCCCAAAGCAGCAGCCCTGCCTCTTCACCACATGTCGGGATCTTTTCTTGGTGGAAACTAAACGGCAGAAAACTCAGGCCCTGAAGGAATCAGGATCATCCCGAGAGAGCTAGGACATGCACTCTTCCCGCCGGAACACGCTCACACACTGCGTCTTTGCCACAAAGCGCCAGCTACTCTGCTGGGGTGCAAAACCAAGAGGCAAGGAGAAGAAAAGCTTTCGCGTCCCCTGCTCTCTCCAGAGACGTGATGGAGCAAGAGCAGGCCTCGCGCTTTGCAGGGCTTACCTGTCCCGTCAAAGGGGTCTCTGGGGTCTGAGATGCAGCTCCAGACCTTTTCTAGCACTGTGGCCTACAGCACACAGGCCCTGGCATTGCCCATTTGTTGCCTCAAGCGCTCCATGCTGAGTTGGAGGGCAACCAGGGCAGATCCCAGCAGAAAGGTCCTCCCGCGGGGTCAGTCCCTGTTCTAAACGCCCCCTCACCTTAGGACATGCAAGAGCATCTTTCTCCAGCTGGCCTCTGCCTCAACGCTGGAGAGGAGAAGCTGGCAACGAATTGTGGAAGAAGGACTTTTTCCAAAAAGGGGCCGCAGGAGCAGGTGAACTGGTCATGCTGACCTTGTTGAACCATAGCTGATGTACTATTAGCCTCTTACCTTCACTGTTACCTGGAAAGCTGAGGGCAAGACGATACAGCTCTTCAAAAGCTACCTCCTTGCTGATGTGTAGACTATCTTCAACAACAAACACAAGCTAATCAAGGTTGGTTTCCAACACTAGGGAAGAGAATCTTAGGTTCAACATTTTCAAATGTTAGCTTAGATGTTTATTATGCTCCTGCCATCATCAGCCCCTCTCAAAGAAGGCTTATTTACAGATGTCTCCAACCACTGCCACTTTCAGGGCTTCCAATGCATGTTTCCAGGGCCTAGCCCCTACAAGGACAACTCCTTAGCTGACGTTTCAGACACATAACTGCAGAGGGTATTCAGCTAGAGACATACATACAAATACACACCCAGAAACCAAGACAAGCAACTTGAAATGAATACAGAGAGCTTGTTTTCTGCTCGTTAACATGTATCCTGGAAGTGTGCTGGCACCCTCAGTCCTACTAAGCAAAGCTTCTCTACCAAGAGAGAAGCTTCTCTACCAAAGCATGGCTGGGTACTAGGTCACAATATCTCTTCCAGTGCTGCCTCCTTAGCAAACAGGAGAGAATACGCCCTTACCCTCCCCCCCCCCCCCCCCCCCCCAGTGAAGAAGCCCTGAAACAAAGAAAGTTGGATTATTTCTTACTAGAAAATTCTACCCAATGGGGCACGTTTGGCTGAGAGAGCTCAGTTCCAGGAACTCGCTTGCATTACTTTTTGGCCTTAGTACTCACGTACACTAGAGGATAACACTATTCCTTTTCGCTTTAGGGCTAATCACCACCAATGTACTTGTCTGGGCGAGAGAAAACTCATCGGAATACTTTCTACTAGTAGCACTCAAATTTCACTGCACCTGTTACCATCTCACTACTGCCCCCTTTCCTAAAATTCCTCCACAATGCCTTCCAAAGGAGAAGGCACAAAGAAAGTTAGCTGCTTTACTTATCCCACAGCTTGGAGCCCATCTGTGAAGGATGACAGATCTGAGGACCCCCCCCATACACGGGAGGAATGCTGTCAAGAGAAGCAGAGACTCTGCACCCTTTAGGGCTCACAGGAGAGGATGGAGTGATTTACCATAGTTTTGGCCAAGGACGCTAACATCACCTCAACAAAGGACACTGCAAGATGCCTTTGTTCTAGACAAACTGCCTACATCAGCTAAGCGTAAACACTCCTCCTGTAACTGCCTGGCCCACTCCTTCTAGGTACAGGCAGCTATTGATGACTCTCAACACACTGAAATATAGGCCCAGGACGGCAGCAGTGGCTTCGAGAAGCAAAGGCACAGAGTACAGCTTAGAGACGTGCAGGCCTGAAGTGATAAGGCATGGGACGCAGACTCGGCACTGGAGACCTCCTGGCTATAAACTACTCAGCCAGGCGAGGATGGGGAGCGCATACGTGGTTCAGCCCAACACGAAGTCTACAAACCCAACAAGGAACAAAGGAACTCTGAAGAGAGCAGCAGGCTTGAGCTGCTTTCAACCCCCATTTTCCTTCCTGGCCACTGGACACACTCGGTGTCGCGACAGCGAGGATATTCTAGAGACCGGTCAGGAGACTGATGCTGGGATTCAACTGGATATTGCAATTGCTGTGCTCTGCTAGGCGTATGCTGTTCTTTCAGTGCACTGCTGGGACACTGTGCTCAATCAAAATCCTGTGCGACTTCAACACAATTCAAATAAGTACACTTCCTATTAAGCATTAAACCCTCCACGTGTGGAATATTAAAAAAACCCCAGAGCATTGGACTCTGACATGAAGTCAGAAGTGTGCAGCTGCACCCATCTACAATCCGATTCAAACACGTACTCAGGCTCAGAAATGCTCTCAGTCATGATCGGGGCCAGTTTGGAACAGGTTACACATCAAGTAGCACGCTCTGCAAAACCCCATTCGGCTCTAGTAGGGTCACGGGGGCGTACTGGTCCCAATGACTGATATGCTTTCCATTTCTTCCATTCCAGTTTGGACCACCTCTCTGTGTTCTCATTTCCACCCCCAGGGTTTGCCTTTCCATAAGGGCGAACATAATGGACAAGCACTAAGAGAAAACCCAGGCACACGCTTCCTCCAGGAGCCTCAAGCTCCCATCAACTGTTGCAACCTCCTTCCTTGGTTGGGCCATTTGCAGCTCTCTCATTTTTCTGGACGCGTCTGGAGGAATCCCTGCACTGCCCACTATCCACCAAGGACCTAAACATTTGACTCCCCTCCTTGGTCCCTGACCATTTTCAGGTGGAACCTCAGTTTCTGCTTTCTGTAGTGCTTGCCACACTGCTGCTGCTGCTGCCTCCTCCACTTTCTCAGGGGAAGGTCCTCCCATCAGAACATCATCTCTCTATTGGTACAGTTCCCCATCTGGAGGCAGTGCGACTGTCTGTACAAGTTCAGCAATGGCAGCAGGAGCAATCGTGGGGGAATGTTTGTCCCCCTCCTTGGGGGGGTAGGGGGGGGGTCTGGTAAAGGTATATTGCATTCCCTCCCCAGGGAAGGCCAACTCCTCTTTATCCTCTTCCTGCAAGGGGACCAGAAAGAACATCTCCTTCCTGGCTAGCGCCACCATCCAGGGGCGTGCAGCTGCTTGCAATAGAGCTGTTAACGCTGCACTATTTGGTCCAGCAGCTGTTAAGGGGGCCCTGATCACTCATTCCCAAACACCACTTCCCATCTGCTTTCCCAACTGGCCACAGAGGCGGGTCATATGGGGAGTGGGCTTTGGAGATCATTTGCCCTTTCTCCAAATCAGCTCTGGCTTCAGAAATCCCATTGCGCGCCGCAGCGGAGATCGGCTATTGTCGTCCGTCAGCGATTTCTCAATTGGAGAGCGCAGGGCTGGGCAAAGTACACACACTAGAGCCTCCCTCTTTCTACGGGGGTTAGTACCCATGTTTGAGCTGAAGGAACACACGCCGCCAGCCAGCAGGCACCATGTTCGTCCCTTTAAAACATCGAAAGTTCAAATATATTCCAAAAAAGCCAGTAGTCGACATGCGCCTCTTGCCCGGGAGCCATGAATTAACCCTCGGCAGTTTGGCACACAACACTCGCTCCCTTCACACCAGTAATTCTAACTCTCTGCCCTCCGGGTCACACACCCAGCTCCTAGGCACCTCGTGGTGTTAGCATTGACATTTGTGCTCCTGTATCTATTACAACTTCACCAATTGTCCCTGAGGACCAACTGCAATCTAGATACATGGGCCATTATCACTTCTCCACCCATAAGCCTCCCCTTGCCCAACAGGCAGACCCAATTGCCTTCTGGGCATTGCTTGGGGTTTTTCCCTTTTTTCGTTTTTTTTTTTTCCTCCTTTCTTTTTTCTTTCCTGCCCTGCAAGTCCTCCCTAGGGGAGGTCTCTCTCTCTGGGAGCTGGCACTGGCAGAGTCAAAGTACGCCCCCCCCCCACCACCACCTTTGGCCATTCTCTTGTTTCTGGGATGCTTCAAGCACACTCCAGACAACGCCAGTAGGCCCACCTTGAATCCTGAGGCTTTCCTCCACAGCCCATTGCTCAGTTCCCGATATCCTGTTCGCGGGTCTGGAGGCTTATTTCCCTTTGACTTAGTTCTTACTCCCAGGGGGTGCCTATATCACTGGTCTCACCCTATGAGCTCTTCCCCCTGGGGCTTCAGGTTCCCTTTTTCAGCTGTTAGATTGGTCCCAGCCCATTTCATGCCTGGGCTTAACCTTGCCATGCATGAATTCGGCCCACGCAGGGAGTTGCCTGGGCAGGTCCTTGTCACCTAGTCTTTCCTTGCATTCTGCAGCTGTTCAGTTGTCAAAGGCAACAACTACTCAGCTGCCTTCCTACCTTCCAGGTCTGTCTTTAGCTCCTGCTCCTTTCTATTCCCAGTCTCCCTTTCTGGATACGCAGCTTCTAAACAGATACCTCTTGCCGAGAATGCCTCTCCCTTGTCCATCCCTTGTGTGGCCCCTAGTTACCTTCAGGTATTCTTCAGCAGCTTCCCAATTCTGCTCCTTGCCACCGAGCCCACTCTTCTGAGAGGGGACTTGCGTTCACTCCATACCTCCATCAAGAATTGGCGATACTACTGCCCCGTGCATATATTAGAAAATAGCTGAGCACACCTTCCCGCATCTTCCCTCAACCCGGGCTTCTTGCTTCCCTGCAATGCTAAATCACTTGGGCTCCAGCCTTGCTTAGTAAATACAGGCAGCACTGGAACAGAGCAGGGGGAGCTCCCCCTGCTACGCCCGGCTGTAACACTGCCAGATTAGGTAAAACACTGGCACCCCTAGGGGAGAGTCCAGCAGCTGGCAGAGTAGAAGTAGGAGAAAGAGAGAGAGAGAGCAAGTGACAGATAAATCTCTAGGAGGCGAGAGCAAAGGGGTATAAGGGTGGAGCGGTTGCTGTGGGTGCATTGTGCAGGATACTTGCGCCTACTACGGCCAGAGTCACTCTTTGCGGGGTTCCCCTCTTCTTTTGCCTCAGGTGCTGGCAGTCCCACGCCCAGCTGTCCCACACGGACCAATCTCCCATTGGAATGAATGAAACATATGGAACAGCAGTACAGACTCTTCCCATCAGTTACTCAAGGGTCGATGGAACAGATCAGTCTGGTGCTACGCTCCCCCTGCTGAGCTCACACATCCCCAACACACTACTGCCAAAACTACAACATTTGAAAAGTACTCTTACCTAATAGACATTCATATCATAACAAATGCAACTCTCAACATGATTGGCCACATCGTCTTACCATCCTTCCCCCCCCCCCCCCAAAGAGATCCACAACTGCTTCTTCTGATAACTTCATGCAACGAGCATCAACAAGTAGCTGGGCAACTGGACTTCACCGACAGAAGCTTGAGCATCAACAGCATATCCAGTGATCTCTGCACTCCTCAGTTTCTAAAGCTGGCTACTCTGCCACACTGCAAAGACATCCATTGGACAATAAGCACATACAAGTAGAAATACAGCAAAGCACACATGCTAACTCTATTGCATGGCAGCACTACAAACATTCTCAAAGGTCATCCAAGCAGCAGCAGCACAACTCACAAACTGGGCTGTAAGAAAAAAATAATTCACACCTAGAGATTACATTTCAGAGAAGGACATCACTTAGGGTAGACTCAGGACAGGTCACACGTGGAACAGAGGGAAGCCATCTTGCGGACTCCAAAGCATACCAATTCTGCCCAACGCTTGGCATTTCAGCATCTCGAGTCGAGCTTCTCACATTACTCCCCAACTAGCCTTGCAGTGAATAAACACGGTCCCACAAAGAGACGTTAAACGTTCCTTAACCCGAGAGCTTCAAGTCTTTCAGGATAACCGAAACAAACAGAGCTGGGAAGGAGGCACTCAGAAGGTTCACCAGGCTTACCTCAAAATCCTGCTAAAGTAAAAGAAAGCTGGTATAGCAATTAATGCGCCAAGTCACGCTTACAATTAATTCCTTGCAGTGGCTTCGAGGACAGATGCCTCAAACTAGGGCATCATTTTAAAAAGCCAGCTATCGGATTCCCTGCGCATAAGGAACCTCTCCTAGTTACTCTCTTATTTTATAGTCTAGCCTTCTAGCTTAAAACGTCAGTCTTGGCCACACTAACATGCTAGGAGGGAACAAAGAGTCATCGGAAGGCTGCACATAAACGCTCCCTGCATTTAGTGGTGGGGAAGAATCACCATTTACTGAAGCTGAAACATCAACATCCCGAGAATTAAACAACTCGACAGCATGGCATTAACTTCCAGCGCCAAACTCACACCACTCTATGCTTTTTACATCTTTGGTTTATCTATGCATTACTAAAACTTCTCCATCTGAGCTGGCCACCAGTCGTCAATAAAGGCGTCTTCACGCGTGTCGAATGATCTTCCCATTCTGCAGAAGCCTTACTTCTCCACCTTCTTGTTTGCTATGCTCACAATTCTCACTTCCATCCACAAAATAAGATCAAGAGCATCTCACAGGTTACCACACAGATTGAAACAGCACTCAACCAGGTACCTTTGGAACCTAACAGCAACTTTCAGTCCACTGCACGCTGCTCAGAAAAATCATGCCGCACTGCAATACCCTCTTTGCTCTCTGCCTGCAACTTCAGGGAACGCTCCCAGCTGCTCCTAGCAGCCACACTTTTGGAAGGAGAACATACAGAAACTTGGCCCTTTTCATTTAAAAAGGCAAAAGCCAAGAGAAGAGAGGACTCTGCTGCTGCTAAAATTCACCTGGACTCCAACACCTGAAGAAGAAACACTCTCCAACTTGGCTCAAGGACAAGTGTTTTTTCAACCAGCCACAAACGCACGCGCATACCACTTCTCCTGACAACCAGGAAGGGAATCACTTCCCCCAGCAGTACGCCGACTAACGGAGTCCAAGGGGAGGAACACCAATTCCAGTTAACGTAACACGCAGGCCAAGAAGTTGTTTGCAACTGGAGACTAGACCTTGCAGCCGCAAAACACGCTCCACTCCTACAACTGCGGTTCTTCAGCATAAAAGGTAAAGGATGCTCCTACTAGACACCTTCAACCACCTCTTTCTAGAGTCACATTTGTAATTAAATATGAAGAGGCCCCTGGGATTTCAGGAAAAAGCTACTCCAGTCAGGTTACTTGGAGCACAGCGACTACAACTACACACTCATTTAGGACCCACTTTCTGGGTCTTTAGCCATGACAAAGTACACCTGGCGTTACCCCTAAAACTAGCAAAAACGGAACTCGCAAAACGAGTAAGTTGATTAGCACTTCCGGAAGCACGCGCCTGCTTTGAAAAACAAGACCTTGCCATAACTGCCATACTCCATCCTGTACAGTAAAGGCAATTGCAAGTCAGCAATACTCCTTTCCTTGCTACTCTTGTCACATATCAACACTTGCTTTTTAGAGCATCACATGGAAAGAGCCGTTTGCTTTCCAGCTGTTCAAAGAAATCCCTTTACAAGGCATTACTCACTTCGTTAAACTAAGACTTCATCGCAAAGCTGAACCCAAACAGTCCCAGAGACACTTCCCTTGGTGACCGAGAAACACACAAACACCTTAGACCAGACTGCCAAACGAAGGTGGAAAGTTACTCACGCCCACAGCACAAAGTTACCACACAGAGCACCACTGCTGTTAGAGCAGAGGAAGGCAGCCATTCTCCCAACCTGCTCTCAGCAAGTTCTCTGGTTTCCCTGGATTACTCCAGTCTCCTTCCTCAGTCAACAGACCACCGATCAGCCACACATAAACATCCCTAGGAAAACAAGTCAGACAACTCACTCCTCACGCTCCAGCCAGAGGGTCACCCCGGCTACTGGTTAAGAGCAGAGAGCAGCAACCCTTCAACCATCAAGCTGGAAGAAGGAGTGCCTCAGAACTAGTCCCAGAAACAGGGCAGCGGAACAGGCCAGACACCAAAATTCCCATACGGGGACACATGGGACACTCACCCTCACAAACGCCATCGTTCGAGACTCCGGCCATGAAGCACAAGACACAAACCTTAACTAGCAGCCTGAGCTGCCTCCAAACTAGAAAGAAACTGGCACCGCTTCCACATTTTGGTCTGCAGAGGCAGAACAGTAGCACGCTCCAAAAAGCATAGGGAGTGCTGAAGAAATTGCGTTGGCCAGATGACTGCTAGACAAGCCTTCACCAAAAGGCAAACTGACCCAGAACATGGAAAAATAGCTACCAACAAACTCACGGAACCTTAACTTCTACAGTTTTGTACCTGGGAAAGAGAGAGAGAGAGAGAGAGAGAGAGAGAGAGAGAGAGAGAGAGAGAGAGAGAGAGAGAGAGAGAGAGAGAGAGAGAGATCAGTTAACAGCTTTCATGTTACTCTAGGCAAAGGCAGATCAAGTCAGCACTGTCATCGGTCAGAACTACAGAGACTAGCTAGGCTCCATCAAGCCTCTGCACCAACCACGTCACAGGAGTCATCACCATTACAAGAAAGGCAAAAAGCAGACCCAGGATCAGCAGAGTTTGCATCAGCTACGTTACATGACTGACGAGTTCTTTACACAGCACTCAGCATAGCCAGGACCCCTTTCTCAGGCTGATATTTAGCGAACACACAAGACAAGAGAGTTATCCACAAGTAAAACTGCTACGGTGAACACTGTGCAAACATTCAGAATTTAGTATTCCAGCAGTAATTAGAGCAAACCAATTAGTGACCATTACCTCAAGAACACAAATTCATCTGCACTGATACTCTAAGCTATGGACAGCAAACTCAGAACCCCTGGGGGAAAAGCATCTGCAAATAGAGATTCCCTACCTCTTGTTATTCACAGCAAGGTAACAGCTGTGCTGGAAAATATATCCCAGCACCCAAATTACTCTCTCCAGCTTAGATTCAGTGCTAACATATGCCCAGAACTGGCCAGTTAAGGCAGCACTGGCCAGGCAGTCCACGCAACCGACTACTACTTTCCCAAAAAACCCTTCTAAACACTTTCCTTTGAACTGCCTAAAAAAGCCTCGTAACAGTAGAGCATGCCCCTCAACAGAGGCAAACTGCCTCTCTTCAAGACGCTTGACAGCTTTTTAATTCTTCAAGCAGTTTGCTAGCTAAAACATCCCTAAACTAGACCGCCAAAAGGGTCACGTCCTAATTCCACAGCACACAAATTGCAACGCTGCTTTTATTAAACGTGTACCAGCTTACCAGCCACAATAGGCAGTTAGGAAAGCTGCATCGTTATTAGACCTGAAGCAATTGCTGGCATGGTAGGAGTTAATTCCCTTGCCACTTCCCCATTTGTCCCTTGGCTCCTTACAACAAAGGGCTAGTTCGGCAATACACCAGCCAGTTCACAACTGCCTGGCCATTTTTAGATATGGCGATACATCTCTTAAACTACTCCATATGATCCATAACAAGACTCAAGTAGATGAGCATAGGCAATAAATACATTCTCGTATCGCAGCTCTAGGCTCAAAAACTTAACACGTGATGCACTGGTGCCGATGCATACTTTTCTTAAGAGCCTGAACAGACTTGATGTCCAGCTTCACTTCTTTTAAAAAAACATACTTCCACATGCAGTACTTCTGGTTAACCCGAGATCCTCCATGACCATTCCTACCTACCTGAACACTTCCATTGCCAAATATTACCTTTAACAGGCCACATAACAATTACAATATACTCCGGGTTATTCCTTGGAAGAACATTCAAGGCGTGATTTACTAACAGATGCTTAAGCAATCAAGATCTTTACCCAGATTAAGAAACAAGGACAATTCTCTCTCTCTCTCTAAGAGAAAGACGTTCAATTTTAGATTTTAGCTTGAAGCTTTCATTTTTCTCCACAACTCCTTCCACTGTCATTTTAGGACTTAACTCAGGAATGAATGTAGCCTACATAATCATTAACCAGACTAGGCTACATCTGGCAGGACAGGAAGACAACCAACCAACCCACCCACCCACCCACGCACAAGTCAATAGGTGTGACATCCCTGACTGGCCTCAGGGTCCAAAAAGGGCAACCGAGGATTGCCCACTTTTATAAGGAGTCTGACAGTCCGGCAAATCTCTGTGAAACAAGAGAAACAGATTTTGATAAGAACACGCTGTTCTGCTAGAAGCTTCTTTACATTCCCCTAGGAAGACCTCACCTATTACCACCATTTAGAGGGTACTCTGAAAACAAAGCTTTACATACTAAATCTGAACTCAAAGGGTCAACTGATGCCAGCTGGCCAAGGTTAAAAGTGACTCAAACTAACCCAGAGAGGTTGGAAGGGACCTCTGGAGATCATCTAGTCCAACCTCCCTGCTCAAGCAGGGTCACCTAGAGCATATTGCCCAGGATCACATCCAGACGGCTTTTGAAGATCTCCAGCGAAGGAGACTCCACCACCTCTCTGGGCGACCTGTTCCAATGCTCTGTCACCCTCACAGTCAAGAAGTGTTTTCTCAGGTTCAGATGGAACTTCCTGTGGTTCAGTTTCTGCCCATTGCCTCTTGTCCTGTCACTGGGCACCACGGAGAAGAGGCTGGCCTCATCCTCTCGACACTCCCCCTTCAGATACTTGCACACATTGATGAGATCCCCTCTCAATCTTCTCTTCTCCAGGCTCAACAGGCCCAGCTCTTGCAGTCTTTCTGCAGAGGAGAGATGCTCCAGCCCTCTAATCATCTTGGTAGCCCTCCGCTGGACTCTCTCCAGGAGTGCCATGTCTCTCTTGTCCTGGGGAGCCCACAACTGCACCCAGGACTCCAGGGGAGGCCTCCCCAGGGCTGAGGAGAGGGGCAGCATCACCTCCCTCCACCTGCTGGCAACACTCTGCCTAATGCACCCCAGGAGACCATTGGCCTCCTTGGCCACAAGGCCGCATTGCTGCCTCATGCTTCACTTGTTGCCCACCAGCACTCCCAGGTCCTTCTCGGCAGAGCTGCTTGCCAGCAGGTCAACCCCCAGCCTGTCCTGCTGCCTGGCCTTCTTCCTCCCGAGGTGCAGGACCCTGCACTTGCCTTGGTTGAACTTCAGGAGGTTCCTCTCCACCCACCTCTCCAGCCTGCCCAGGTCCCTCTCCATGGCAGCACAGTCTTCTGGTGTGCCAGCCTCTCCCCCCAGTTTAGTATCATCAGCAAACTTGCTGAGGGTGCACTCTGTCCCTTCCTCCAGGTCATTGAGGAATATATTGAACAAGACTGGACCCAGGACTGACCCCTGGGGGACACCACTAGCCACAGGCCTCCAACGAGACTCTGCACTACTGACCACAACCCTCGGAGCTCGGCCATCCAGCCAGTTCTCAAGCCACCTCACCGTCCACTCATCTAGCCCACACTTCCTGAGCTTACCTAGGAGGATGGGATGGGAGACAGTGTCAAAAGCCTTGCTGAAGTCCAGGGAGACAACATCCACTGCTCTGCCCTCATCTACCCAGCCAGTCATTCCGGCATAGAAGGCTATCAGATTGGTCAAGCATCATTTCCCTTTGGTGAAGCCATGCTGACTACTCCTGATCACCTTCTTGTCCTCCACATGCTTAGTGAGGACCTCCAGGAGGAGCTGTTCCATCACCTTGCCAGGGATGGAGGGGAGGCTGACAGGCCTGGAGTTTCCTGGCTCCTCCTTCTTGCCCTTTTGGAAGACTGGCGTGACATTGGCTTTCTTCCAGTCCTCAGGCACCTCTCCTGATCTCCAGGACCTTTCCAAGAGGATGGAGAGTGGCCTAGCGATAACATCCGCCAGCTCCCTCAGCACTCGTGGGTGCATCCCATCGGGGCCCATGGATGTCAAGTTTAGACAAAAGATCTCTAACCTGATCCTCCTCAACCGAGGGAGAGTCTTCCTTTCTCCAGCCTTCCTCTCTTGTCTCCAAGGTCTGGAATTCCTCAGGACTGGCCTTAGCAGTGAAGACGGAAGCAAAGAAGGCATTCAATAACTCTGCCTTCTCTGTATCCTTTGTCACCAGGGCACCTGCCCCATTCAGCAGCGGGCCCACATTTTCCCTAGTCTTCCTTTTGCTACTGACGTATTTGAATAAGGCCTTCTTGTTGTCCTTGACATCCCTTGCCAGATTTAATTCCAAATGGGCCTTAGCCTTCCTTGTCGCATCCCTGCACGCTCTGACAACGTCCCTGTATTCCTCCCAAGTGGCCTGTCCCCTTTCCCACATTCTGTACACTTCCTTCTTCTGCTGGAGTTTGGCCAGGAGTTCCTTGCTCATCCATGCAGGTCTCCTGCCCGCTTTGCTCAACTTCTTCCTCAGAGGGATGCCCTGATCTTGAGCCCGGAGGAGGTGATGCTTGAATATTAACCAGCTTTCTTGGACCCCTCTTCCTTCTAGGGCCCTGTCCCATGAGATTCCCCTAAGTAGGTCCCTCAAGAGGCCAAAGTTAACTCTCCTGAAGTCCAGTGCTGCAATCCTACTCATTGCCCTGCTCCCTCCTCGTAGGAGCCTCAAC
The DNA here is from genome assembly GCF_040807025.1 of Struthio camelus. Classification (NCBI taxonomy): domain Eukaryota; kingdom Metazoa; phylum Chordata; class Aves; order Struthioniformes; family Struthionidae; genus Struthio; species Struthio camelus. Next base: position 11,639,848 of record NC_090946.1, on the reverse strand, counting down.
TCCACCATCTCATGGTCACTGCAGCCAAGGCTGCCCCCCAACCTGCACATCTCCAACTAGACCTTCTTTGCTCGTTAGTACAAGGTCTAGCATTGCACTTCTCCTCGTTGGCGTCTCCACCACCTGCGTCAAGAAATTATCATCAATCCTCTGCAGGAACCTCTTTGACTCTTTGTGCCTAGCTGTGCTGCCTTGCCAACAGATGTCAGGGTGGTTGAAGTCTCCCATGAGAACCAGGGCCTGTGATCGTGAGGCTACTTCCAGCTGTCAGTAAAAGGCCTCATCGATGACCTCGTCCTGACCAGGTGGCCTGTAGTAAACCCCCACAACAGTGTCACCCATGTTACCCTGCCCTTTAATCCTTACCCATAGGCTCTCAACTTGCTCTTCATCCACCCCGAGGCAGAGCTCCATACATTCTAGTTGCTCTCTCACATAAAGAGCAACTCCACCACCTCGCCTTCCTGGCCTGTCTTTCCTAAAAAGCACATAGCCATCCATGACAGCATCCCAGTCATGTGAACTATCCCACCATGTCTCTGTAACTGCAGAAACCTGGTTTCACCAGGAAGCCACAGTATTGCAGAAGTTAGTCCTTTTTTTTTTTTTCCAGGTACCAACATGATTTCCAGCAGGAGAATATCAAGGACAAAACCCTCACAGGAAAGCAGGAAACTCTCTCCGGCACAAAAATAACTACTGCTAGCTGCTGTTAAGACTCTCGAGTCTAGCGAACCTCACCTTGTACCCCTCCCCGACAAAGCTACTCTCATGCAACATCCATACCCTTCAACCAGCACTCACTTTCACACTACTACTCACTGAAGGACTGATCCCCTGCTGAAGGAAAGTTCTTCTAGCCCCAAGCACCTGCTTTTTTTTTTATTTTATTTTGTCCTGCTCAACAACTGACCCCTAGAGACCAGCAGAAGTGAGGAATTTCTAGCAAGCCCTTGCCGACATTATAAACACACACTACACAAGTTGTAAACCAAGAGAGAGCATTCAGGCAGAACTAACACAGAACTAAACGCAGGCATGTCACTAGTCTGCTTTCAGGCACAGTCATTTTTTCCAGAAAGCCTGCACAAATGCCTAGAACTACAACAACATGCTATTATGTCTATTACATCCAATGAACCTGAGCATCAAGTGGCAAGTCATGCATGAGGCACCTGCAACCTCTCTAGCCCATTAATAGGGCTTCACACCTCCATGTCCTCTCTCCCACTCTCCCATGCATCATCTTCAGAAGCTGCTACAAAACTCTACTTTAAGACAATACATGCATGCAACAAGGCAGCAGTTCAAAAAGCAAGGCTCAGCCCTCAACATCCTTTCTTTACTTTTCTCCCTCCCTACAGGTAAAGCCACTTAGGTTTCATAACTGCTAGCCAAAGGAAATGAGACAACAACTACAACCACCACCACCACGAACCATGCTTTACATGGGTAACCCACAACTTACAACCACTAAGGCAGCAACCGTGCTTTAAGGCTTCAGTCAGGTCGCTTCAAGGCCTGAGATTCTACAGCACTACTTCCCTACTCTCCCACATCTACTAACATGTCATTTAGAAACTGCTTCCAACCTACCTACTAGCCAAACACTGCTCTGAGAAGCTCACACTTGTCAGGCAAATCCTCCTGCATTTACTGTCCCATGACAAAACCAATATGCTACCTTGGGGTCTTGGGTCATACAAACTTTGTACTTCCACTACCATTAGGAGAGCAGGAAGAGAGAAAGAAAAAAAAAGGGAAACATTTTAGTTTCCTCTACACTAAAAAGCTATAGAGAAACCTCTAACCCACAACAGAGACCTTCAGCTATAGAAAACTCAAAGTAGCTCAAGTTCTGCCAGTGATATAGCCACACACCTCTCTTGCTAGCAGTTGACTTCCCCAGGAATCACAATTCTAAAACCAACATCCCCTATTGTCCAAACAGGAGAAGCATCTCATGTTACACCAGGTCACATGCTTACAGATCTCCAAGAACCTTGACCACCTTTTTAAAGCCAGTCCTGAAACTTTTTCTTCTACCTCAGGTCAACCCAGAGGTTTACTGAAGAGCAATGTTTGGCAGCTCTTACTTCACTAGAACCACAGGTGAAACCACGAAAAAACATCGAGGGCAAGTATTTCATTTGTGACTCGCTAAAACTGATTTCTGTTCAACAATGACAGCACTGGGCAATATCTTAAAGTTACTGCTTTTACACAGGCCAGTATACTCAAGTAATACCAGGAGACAACAGTCCTGTCTTTCCAAACAAAGTCTAAATAGTTCCTGTCACATTAAAAAAGCCAAGAGGAAAAAAAAATTGTTGCCTAGCTACAATACTAGTTCCTAAACCATTTCAGCAGCTCTAAATCCAGATGACAGCCTGCATTGACTCAGAGCAAGAATAGTACATGCAGCTGCTAGTCATTGGCTGAGATAGAGCCAACTCTCACAGGATCTCGCCCAGCAAACCCCAGTGAAACTCCACAATGGCACAGGAGACAGGAAACACCTAACAGCAAAAGAGTTCCTCCAAGATCAACACATTTTAACCATGCCAGATCGCTCTCCTTCATCCATGACGCCTAACACACCCTTTTTCAGGCCATTTCCACATTCCAAGCCCAAACCACACATAATCTGTTCCAAGTTATGAACACTGACTAACAATTGCCAATATGCCATTCAGGTTATCCTCGGAAAACACAAGCAACTGCTTCAGCATTGCTTCCCTTTTCACTCCTCCTTCCCATACAAGGGGTCCATAGCTAACAAACACAACATATTTGCTTTACCCACTGTGTGAGTGGGTAACGTGTCAAACACCAGTCAGCTTGCTTGCCTATTAGCAAGTCATGCTCAAAAGCAGCAGATCTAGAGACCTTCATTCCACCAATACCGCAATGGAAAGCTACTCTACTCCCAAGACCTCAAGTGAAAGATCCATTTCACACCCAAACAAGCAGCAAGTTTAAGCCAGTCCAAACTGGTCCCCTACTGCAACTTCCCAAACGGACACAAGTTGCTACACATCTTCTCTTAACCTTCCAGGAAAATCAGCTGCTCCCCTCAACCCTTTCCACCCAAAACCTTCCTCCTACAAAACACAGTTCTGCAAGGATCACAAATACAAAACGCGACCTAGACACAAAAAGACTCCCCTTAGTCATTGCCTAACTTCTTGGCCTTCAGCAGCAAGCACCAGCTCTTTCTTCTCTACTCGACCTCTAGATTTGCACGGGCACAAAGACAACTGGAGGCATTTCAGTAGCCAGTGTTGCCTACCTCTAAAGCATTGCAACCCACACAGGTAACACCAAGTCATCTTAACACAGCCAACGCTCTGAAGCCTAGCCTTCCCTTCACACAGGAACTTGCCTCATCAGCAATCACAGTTATCACTGCCATACATTTTAGAGGCTACGCGTCCAATCAATACATAAATCAATCAGTTGCAAGCTCAGCCTTAACAGCCTGAACCTTCAGCACTTCAGCGCTTCAACGCTTCACAAAGCATCACTTCCACTGGATGCCCACACTGCCACTTTCCACTAACATCATCTCTCTCATTGCCCAGACAGAACTTGGCTTGCTTGTAAAGCTTCCTCACGTGGCATAGCTCCACTCTTTTCTCTTAGAACAAGTACTCCAGAAAGCTTAATCGCCACCAGCAGATAGCCTCAGCACTCTATCTATCACCTCCTCTAAACCCCAGCAGGAACCAATTAACATCACAAGAGAAAGCACTCAGCTAAACCTCAGCACCAACCATGCCCTCCTCTATCAAACTACCATTCCTGCCTGCTTTAATACCAGCACCATTGGCTGCAACATCAACAAGCTTCCAGAAGGCAGCAAGGTCCCTCTACCATAACAGCTGGACCTCAGCCTACCTTCACCTGCTGGAATAACTGCACTTGCACCCAAGAAGGACAATAACTCTTCTCAAAGACAAGCACTGCAGTCCACCTCTTACTCAAGCATGCAGCTGAAGCAGCCCAGCAATCCTCTGCAGCCATGCCCTGACTCACTACCACACACCCTAGGCTCTCAAACCAGGACTGCTTCCTTCATGCGCCAACATCTCTGCTCAACACACTGAGCAGTTGGCTTACTCAGCATACAAGCACCTACATGACTCCTAGGTCAAGAGCATACTACTCCTTCACAGGAGAAGCACATCCAATAGCCAAATAGCCTGAGCAGCTCAACATGGGATGCTTCTCACCAAGCATACAGGCCCTGTAGCACACTGCCTCTCTCACACTCACTCACTGACACCTGCTTTCAAACACTGGTTAACTCCTGCACTTGGGGGCGGGGGGGGGGAGGGGGGGCAAGAGGAAGAGTGGTCATGTCACTGGGAAACCTATTCCCCCAAGCACACTTTTGCATTTAAGCTAAAGGATAAAAACTCTTAGCCTACTGTCTGACACCAGCTTAGGGCATACTCAGTACTGGCAGAAGAACAGATGATCCTTTGCCCAAAGAATGCATTCCCCCCACCCCACCCATTTCATTGTCAACAACAACAACAATCACCACCACCACCCCCCACACTAAACACTCATTCCCACCTCCAGCCACAACAAAAGGAGGTCAAAAAACAGATGAACCCACTCCTTTCAGCAGCACTCCTGTGTCAAGGGGCTCCAACTAGCACCTTCAGTCTTTGCAAAAGACTCCACCTCATACATTAGTACTATCAAGACTGGCACTACACTCCAATTGCACAGCCTATCAAGGGCAACATATTACAGTAGACCTGAACGACTCCAAGGGACCCAAAGCAACAAACAGCCAATTAGCAGCTCCAATACACATTGCCTCCACTTTCTTGGGCAGGCACACAAAGTTCAACTTCAGAATGGTCTTCCAGAAAACTAGTTCTAGCACAAACCCTCTCTCTAGCCTGGCCTTACTTCCCCTCTATCAGGGAACACACAACAGTAATCAAATCAGGTTCAATCCCCCCCATCCCCCCACAAAAAAAAAAACAACAAACAAAGTAACATGACCCCACATCAGGAATAAGCCTCTCCACTCCCATGGGCCAAGCACCACTGCCCACCCCTCACTTCCAGACACAGCCACAGGGCAACCACAACAACCCCACTGCCTTCACCCAGAACCTCCCTTCCCCCCCCCCCCCCCCACTAAACAAGGGCACCTGACCCAGCTCCCTCTCAGCTCCACCCAGTTCAAGTCCACCCCTTAACAAATCAGCCCCCCCAGCCACCTTCCCCATCACTTCAGCTCACCTCCTTTGACACCCAGTCCAAAGGCATCTTCCACCACATGTACTTGCACACCCTCTCCCACAAACTCCTGCTCACTACTGCACTCGAGGGAGCGACATACACCCAGGCATGAACAAGACACAGGCTCCCAGCACCACGCTGCAAGAGCTCTTGGAGCAATCCTAGGCAGCACCCTGACAGAGCCAGTTTCAGCCATTCGTTATAAGGTACAAACACTTGGGCAAGGTTTTGCATGGATGCTAGGAAAAGGAAGCGGCTGCCTAAGTGACACACCTCTGCCATCACTACTCCCCTCAACACCAAACATCACATCAGCTGAAAGCACCCACTCCACTGCTGCTCCTCAACTCCCACCAGGCAACCGAGCTCAAACAACGTGCTCAGGCACAGTTCAAACCAACACACCCCCATCACAGAAGTACACACACAAGAGGCAACACTGCTAGCACGCACCCTTCGCGCTCCTACCTTCAGAGCTCCACACACCAGCCACCGCTAAAGGTGACTAGCTGGAAAACCCACCTCTCGCTCCAGCTTACCCAGCTCTGTCTCCGGCGCACACAAACACCACTTCAACACCACCCACAGGACAGGCGAGCTGGAGCCAGGCCACACACGCTCACGCCGCCCCCGCCCCGCCCCAGCAGCCCCCAGGCCGCCTCCTGCCCCCGCCCCGCCCTCCCCACCTCGCCCTTCTGCCCGCTCTCCTCCTCGCCCGCTCCGCTCCGCGCTCCGCCTGCCCGAGCTCAGCAGCTCCTCGCCGCCCGCCCCCCGCCCCGCCTCGCTCTCCAGCCTCCCGCCGCCGCCGCCTCCCGCCCAGCGCCCCGCAAACGCCCCGCGCTCCCACCCCCCCGCCCCGCCCCGCCTCCGACCCTGCTCCTACTTCCCCCACCCCTTTCCCTGCCGCCCTTCAGCTCCCTTCCCCAGGCGCCGGGCGAGCAGGCGGCGGACGCAAACGCTCCCCCGTCCAGCGGCGACGCACCGGCCTCCTCAGCCGGGCGCCGGGCGACACCGAAGCCCCGCTCGGCCCCGGCCCCGGCCCCGGCCCCGCCCGACCGGCCGCCGCAAACCCTCCCCGGCCCGCCCGGCACCGACCCCGCCGCCTCCCAGCACCAGCACCAGCACCAGCCCCGCAGCCGCCAGCACCTTCGCGCAGCCTCCCGGCGCAGGCGCCGCCGCCCTTCGGGCCCCGAAAAGCCCCTTCGCCGCCCCCCGCCCCCTGCCCCTGCCGCTACCGCCCCCGAGCCCTGCCCGCCCGGCTGCGCCACGACCCACCGCGTGTCCCGCAGCCTGCCGCTCTCCAACTGCGCCGCGCCGCGGGGCGGGGCCGGACGGGGCGGGATGGGGAGCCCTCCCCTTCCGCTCCGCCATCTTCGCCGCCAGGCGCCCCCCCACAGCCAGCCACCCCGCCGCCATCTTCGCCGCCGGCCACACCCTTCCGCCCGGCCAGAGGCGGGAGCGGGGCGCCAATCAGCGGCGGGCGGCGCGCAGGCGCCCTCCAATGGCCGAGAGGCAGCTGGCCCGGCCGGCCAATCCCCGCGGCGGCCCGGGCGGAGGGCGGGAGGGAGCGGAGAGAGGCCGGAGATGGCGTCCGGCGGCCGTGGGCGCCGCCGAGCGAGCGGGCGGGCGGCGGGGCGGGGTCTGCCGGCGCCAGGGACGCGGTCCCCGCTGTCCCCCCTCAGTGTCGCCCTCGCTGTCCCCTCGACCCCGTCCACCCCTTGTGCCCGCCCGCCTTGTGCCGCTCGGGCGCCTCGGCCGAGCTGCGGCTCTGGTGGGGGCGAAGGGCGAGAGCGGGCCGAGGGGCCCCTGGCAAAAGAAGTGGGCCGGGAGCTGCTGGGCTCGGGGGTTGGTGGCCCTGGGCGAGGCGGCCAGGAGAGCAGGGCGGTCGGCTGTCGGTGGCGGCAGAGGGCAGCGGGGAGGGCAGGCGGCGTGCGCGGGCAGGGCAGGGGCTGCGGGCAGGGCAGGCAGGAAGCGGCGGTGGCTGGCGCGGGCCTGGAGCGGCCGGTGCCGGAGGCCAAGTGCTGGGAGCAGGTTGGGCTGTGCGCAGGGTGCCGCCAAGCGAGGCGGGAGGGTGCGTTGCGGGGGAGCGCTGCCCCCGAGGCGCTGGGGTGTCCCGCGAGGCCCGAGGGGGTGGGCTGCGCGAGGCGGGGTGTCGGCGAGGGCGGCGAGGCTGGAGGAGGCGCGGGTCGGGGGGCTGCTGTCCACGGAAAGGCCCGGCCGTGCGAGAGGGTCCCTAGGAAAGCTGCGCGTGGCCTTGTTGTGCTTGGTTTTGGCAGGCGGTGCGGTGAAGCGGAGCGCTTGGAGGGGGAAAGGCGGCGTGTGGAGCCTGTGGAGAGCGGGTGCCGGAGAGGCGGAGGCGGCGCTGGAGGTGCTGGTGCTGGCAGGGCCGCTGAGGGCAGAGGTGGCTTGAGGTGAGGTGGGAAGCAGAGGAAGAGGCTGTGGCTGGGTGTGGGACGTGTTGGGCTGTAGAGCTGCATTGCCATGTTGCCTGCTGCCTGGAGAGTGGAGGTTGGCTGTACTGGTGCTGGACCTGGGGGGCTGGTGCAGCCTGGTGCGGGGCCTGGTGGGCTAGGGTAGCGTGGTGTGGGGGCAGGGGGGCTGGTGCAGCCTGGTACGGCCTACTGCTAAGTCTGGTGGGCTTGGGAGAACACTCCGTCGGGGCGGAAACCACTCCGCCGAAATAAAAACCACTCCGTCGGGCCTAAAAGCAGTGCGTCGGGCCTAAAAGCAGTGCGTCGGGCCTAAAAGCAATGCGTCAGGGCTGAAACCGCTCCACCCAACTTAAAACCACTGCATCCGACCGAAAACCACTCTATCGGAGCTGAAACCACTGTGCCAGGACCAAAACCACTTGGTCGGAGCGGAAACCACTCCACCAGGGCCAAAAGCACTCGGCTGACCTTAAAACCACTCCATCAAGCCTAAAACCATTCCGTGAGGGCTGGAACCACTCTGCCAAGCGTAGAACCACTCCGTCGGGGCTGAAACCACAGTGCTGGGGCGGAAACTGCTCCATCAGGCCGAAAACCACTCCGCCAGGGCCAAAACCCCTCCGCTGACATTAAAACCATTCCGTCAGGGCCGGAACCACTCCGCCGAGCCTAAAACCACTCCGTCGGGGCTGAAACCACTGTGCTGGGGCGGAAACTCCTCCGTCAGGCTGTAAACCACTGCGTCAGGCCGAAAAGCACTCCACCAGGGCCAAAACCACTGCGTCGGGGCTGAAAGCATTCCACCAGGGCTAAAACCACTCCGTCGACATTAAAACCACTGCGCCAAGCCTAAAAGCACTGCGTCGGGGCTGAAACCACTCCGCTGAGCCTGAAACAACTGCGTCAGGGCAGAAGCCACTCGGTCGTTGATGAAACCGCTCCGCCGAGCCTAAAACCACTGCACCAGAGCAAAAACCACTCCGTCGGGCCTGAAACCACTCCGTCGGGCCTGAAACCACTCCGCCAGGGCGAAAACCACTGCGTCAGGCCTAAAACCACTCTGCCGAGCCTAAAACAACTCCGTCGGGGCCAAAACCATTCCACCAAGGCGAAAACCACTCCGCCGGGGCTGAAACCACTCCGCCGAGCCGAAAAGCAGTGCGTCAGGGCTGAAACCCCTCCGTGAAGCCGAAAAGCACAGTGTCGGGGCTGAAACCCCTCCGTGAAGCCGAAAAGCACAGTGTCGGGGCTGAAACCCCTCCGTGAAGCCGAAAAGCACTGTGTCGGGGCTGAAACCCCTCCGCCAAGCCGAAAAGCACTGTGTCGGGGCTGAAACCCCTCCGTGAAGCCGAAAAGCACTGTGTCGGGGCTGAAACCCCTCCGTGAAGCCTAAAAGCACTGTGTCGGGGCTGAAACCACTCCGCCAAGCCGAAAAGCACTGCGTCGGGGTTGAAACCACTCCGCCAAGCTGAAAAGCACTGCGTCGGGGTTGAAACCACTCCATCAAGCCTAAAACCACTCGTCTGACCTTAAAACCACTCCGTCGGGGCTGAAACCACTGCGTCAGGCCTAAAACCACTCCGCCGAGCCGAAAACCACTCCGTCAGGGCCAAAACCACTGTGCTGGGGCGGAAACTGCTCCATCAGGCTGTAAACCACTGCGTCAGGCCAAAAAGCACTCCACCAGGGCCAAAACCACTGCGTCGGGGCTGAAAGCGTTCCACCAGGGCTAAAACCACTGCGCCGACATTAAAACCACTGCGCCAAGCCTGAAACCACTGCGTCAGGCCGAAAACCACTCCGCCGAGCCTGAAACCACTGCGTCAGGCCTAAAACCACTCCGCCGAGCCTAAAACAACTCCGTCGGGGCCAAAAGCACTCCACCAGTGCTGAAACCGCTCCGTTGGGGCTGAAACCCCTCCGTGAAGCCGAAAAGGACTGTGTCGGGGTTGAAACCACTCCGCCAAGCCGAAAAGGACTGTGTCGGGGTTGAAACCACTCCGCCAGGGCCGAAAACCACTCGTCTGACCTTAAAACCACTCCGCCAAGCCGAAAAGCACTGCGTCGGGGTTGAAACCACTCCGCCAAGCTGAAAAGCACTGCGTCGGGGTTGAAACCACTCCATCAAGCCTAAAACCACTCGTCTGACCTTAAAACCACTCCGTCGGGGCTGAAACCACTGCGTCAGGCCTAAAACCACTCCGCCGAGCCGAAAACCACTCCGTCAGGGCCAAAACCACTGTGCTGGGGCGGAAACTGCTCCATCAGGCTGTAAACCACTGCGTCAGGCCAAAAAGCACTCCACCAGGGCCAAAACCACTGCGTCGGGGCTGAAAGCGTTCCACCAGGGCTAAAACCACTGCGCCGACATTAAAACCACTGCGCCAAGCCTGAAACCACTGCGTCAGGCCGAAAACCACTCCGCCGAGCCTGAAACCACTGCGTCAGGCCTAAAACCACTCCGCCGAGCCTAAAACAACTCCGTCGGGGCCAAAAGCACTCCACCAGTGCTGAAACCGCTCCGTCGGGGCTGAAACCCCTCCGTGAAGCCGAAAAGGACTGTGTCGGGGTTGAAACCACTCCGCCAAGCCGAAAAGGACTGTGTCGGGGTTGAAACCACTCCGCCAGGGCCGAAAACCACTCGTCTGACCTTAAAACCACTCCGCCGAGCCTAAAAGCACTGCGTCAGGGCTGAAACCACTGCGTCGGGGCTGAAACCACTCCATCAAGCCTAAAACCACTCCGTCGGGGCTGAAACTAGTGCGTCATGCCCAAAACAACTCCATCAGGGCCCAAACCACTCCAGCAGTGCTGAAACCACTGCGTCAGGGCAGAAGCCACTCCGTGGTTGCTGAAACCACTCCGTCGGGGCCAAAACCACTCGTCTGACCTTAAAACCACTCCATCAAGCCTAAAAACACTGCGTCGGGGCAGAAACTGCTCCGTCAGGCTGAAAACCACTCCGCCAAGGCCAAAACTGTTCCATCGCGGCGGAAACCACTCCGTCGAGCGTAAAAGCAGTGCGTCAGGGCTGAAACATCTCCGCCGGGGCCAAAACCACTCTGCCAAGCCTAAAACCACTCCTCCAGGGCGAAAACCACTCCGTCAGGGCTGAAACCACTCCGCCGAGCCTGAAACCACTGCGTCAGGCCTGAAATCACTCCGCCGAGCCTGAAACCACTGTGTCAGGGCAGAAGCCACTCCGTGGTTGCTGAAACCACTCCGCCGAGCCTAAAACCACTCCGCCGGGGCCAAAACCACTCCGTGGTTGCTGAAACCACTCCGCCGAGCCTAAAACCACTCGGCCAGGGCCAAAACCACTCCGTCGGGGCTGAAACCACTCCGCCAGGGCCAAAACCACTGCGTCAGGCCTAAAACCACTCCGCCGAGCCTAAAACAACTCCGTCGGGGCCAAAAGCACTCCACCAGTGCTGAAACCGCACCGTCGGGGCTGAAACCCCTCCGTGAAGCCGAAAAGCACTGTGTCGGGGCTGAAACCCCTCCGTGAAGCCGAAAAGCACTGTGTCGGGGCTGAAACCCCTCCGTGAAGCCGAAAAGCACTGTGTCAGGGCTGAAACCATTCCGCCAAGCCGAAAAGCACTCTGTCGGGGTTGAATCCACTCCGCCAAGCCTAAAAGCACTGTGTCGGGGTTGAAACCACTCCGCCAAGCCAAAAACCACTGCGTTCAGGGTTGAAACCACTCCGCCAGGGCAAAACCACTCGTCTGACCTTAAAACCACTCCGCTGAGCCTAAAACCACTGCGTCGGGGCTGATACCACTCCGCCAGGGCCAGAACCACTCATCTGACCTTAAAACCACTCCATCAAGCCTAAAAGCACTGCATTAGGGCTGAAACCACTCGGCCAGGGCCAAAACCACTGCGTCGGGGCTGAAACCACTCCGCCAAGCCTAAAAGCATTGCGTCAGGTGGAAAACCACTCCGCCGAGCCTAGAACCACTCCACTGAGCCTAAAAGCACTGCATTGGGGCTGAAACCACTCTGCCAGGGCTAAAACGACTGCATCGGGGCTGAAACCACTCCATCAAGCCTAAAACCAGTGCGTCGGGGCTGAAACTACTGCGTCAGGCCCAAAACAACTCCGTCGGGGCCAAAACCACTCCACCAGTGCTGAAACCACTGCGCCAAGCCTGAAACCAGTGCGTCGGGGCTGAAACCACTCCGCCAGGGCCAAAACCACTCGGCTGACCTTAAAACCACTCCATCAAGCCTAAAAGCACTGCGTCGGGGCAGAAACTGCTCCGTCAGGCTGAAAACCACTCCACCGAGCCTGAAACCACTGCGTCAGGGCAGAAGCCACTCCGTGGTTGCTGAAACCACTCCGCCGAGCCTAAAACCACTCCGCCGGGGCCAAAATCACTCCGTCGGGGCTGAAACCACTCCGCCGAGCCTAAAAGCAGTGCGTCACGGCTGAAACCACTCCGCCAGGGCCAAAACCACTCTGCCAAGCCTAAAACCACTCCACCGGGGCGAAAACCCCTCCGCCGGGGCTGAAACCACTCCGCCGAGCCTAAAAGCAGTGCGTCTGGGCTGAAACCACTCTGCCAAGCCTAAAACCACTCCGCCGGGGCGAAAACCACTCCGTCGGGGCTGAAACCCCTCCGCCGAGCCTAAAAGCAGTGCGTCAGGGCTGAAACCACTCTGCCAAGCCTAAAACCACTCTGCTGAGGCGAAAACTACTCTGCCAAGCCTAAAACCACTCCGCCGAGGCGAAAACCACTGCGTCGGGGCTGAAACCACTCCACCGAGTTTAAAAGCAGTGCATCGGGGCTGAAACCACTCCGTCGAGCCTAAAACCACTCCGTTGGGGCTGAAACCAATCCGCCGAGCCTGAAACCACTGCGTCAGGGCAGAAGCCACTCGGTTGTTACTGAAACCACTCCGCCGGACCTGAAACCACTCCGCCAGGGCCAAAACCACTGCGTCAGGCCTAAAACCACTCTGCCGAGCCTAAAACAACTCCGTCGGGGCCAAAACCGTTCCACCAAGGCGAAAAGCACTCCGCCGGGGCTGAAACCACTCCGCCGAGCCGAAAAGCAGTGCGTCAGGGCTGAAACCCCTCCGTGAAGCCGAAAAGCACTGTGTCGGGGCTGAAACCCCTCCGTGAAGCCGAAAAGCACTGTGTCGGGGCTGAAACCCCTCCGTGAAGCCGAAAAGCACTGTGTCGGGGCTGAAACGCCTCCGTGAAGCCGAAAAGCACTGTGTCGGGGCTGAAACCCCTCCGTGAAGCCGAAAAGCACTGTGTCGGGGCTGAAACCCCTCCGTGAAGCCGAAAAGCACTCTGTCGGGTTTGAAACCACTCCGAGGCCAAAAGCAGTGCGTCGGGGCTGAAACCACTGTGCCGGGGCGGAAACTGCTCCGTCAGGCTGTAAACCACTGCGTCAGGCCGAAAACCATTCCACCAGGGCCAAAACCACTGCATCGGGGCTGAAAGCGTTTCACGAGGGCTAAAACCACTCCGCCGACATTAAAACCACTGCGCCAAGCCTAAAAGCACTGCGTCAGGCCTGAAACCATTCCGCCGAGCCTAAAACAACTCCGTCAGGGCCAAAAGCACTCCACCAGTGCTGAAACCGCTCCGTCGGGGCTGAAACCGCTCCGTGAAGCCGAAAAGCACTGTGTCGGGGCTGAAACCCCTCCGTGAAGCCGAAAAGCACTGTGTCGGGGCTGAAACCCCTCCGTGAAGCCGAAAAGCACTGTGTTGGGGCTGAAACCCCTCCGTGAAGCCGAAAAGCACTGTGTCGGGGCTGAAACCCCTCCGTGAAGCCGAAAAGCACTGTGTCGGGGCTGAAACCCCTCCGTGAAGCCGAAAAGCACTGTGTCGGGGCTGAAACCCCTCCGTGAAGCCGAAAAGCACTGTGTCGGGGCTGAAACGCCTCCGTGAAGCCGAAAAGCACTGTGTCGGGGCTGAAACCCCTCCGTGAAGCCGAAAAGCACTGCGTCGGGGTTGAAACCACTCCATCAAGCCTAAAACCACTCCGCCGGGGCCGAAACTAGTGCGTCAGGGCCCAAACCACTCCAGCAGTGCTGAAACCATTCCGCCAAGCCTGAAACCACTGCGTCGGGGCTGAAACCACTCCGCCGAGCCTGAAACCACTGCGTCAGGCCTGAAACCACTCCGCCGAGCCTAAAACGACTCCGTCGGGGCCAAAAGCACTCCACCAGTGCTGAAACCGCTCCGTCGGGGCTGAAACCCCTCCGTGAAGCCGAAAAGCACTGTGTTGGGGCTGAAACCCCTCCGTGAAGCCGAAAAGCACTGTGTCGGGGCTGAAACCACTCCGCCAAGCCGAAAAGCACTCTGTCGGGGCTGAAACCACTCCGCCAAGCCTAAAAGCACTCTGTCGGGGCTGAAACCACTCCGCCAAGCCGAAAAGCACTCTGTTGGGGTTGAAACCACTCCGCCAAGCTGAAAAGCACTGCGTCGGGGTTGAAACCACTCCATCAAGCCTAAAACCACTCGTCTGACCTTAAAACCACACCGCCGAGCCTGAAACCACTGCGTCAGGCCTGAAACCACTCCGCCAGGGCCAAAACCACTGCGTCAGGCCTGAAACCACTCCGCCAGGGCCAAAACCACTGTGTCAGGCCTAAAACCACTCCGCCGAGCCTAAAACAACTCCGTCGGGGCCAAAACCACTCCACCAGTGCTGAAACCGCTCCGTCGGGGCTGAAACCCCTCCGTGAAGCCGAAAAGCACTCCGTCAGGGTTGAAACCACTCCGCCGAGCCTAAAAGCACTGCATCAGGCCCAAAACCACTCCGTCGGGGCTAAAACCACTGCGTCAGGCCTAAAACCACTCCACCGAGCCGAAAACAAGTCCGTCGGGGCCAAAACCACTCCACCAGTGCTGAAACCGCTCCGTCGGGGCTGAAACCCCTCCGTGAAGCCGAAAAGCACTGCATCGGGGCTGAAACCCCTCTGCGAAGCAGAAAAGCACTCTGTCGGGGTTGAAACCACTCCGCTAAGCCGAAAAGCACTGTGTCGGGGCTGAAACCCCTCCGTGAAGCCGAAAAGCACTGCGTCGGGGCTGAAACCACTCCATCAAGCCTAAAACCACTCCGCCGGGGCTGAAACTAGTGCGTCAGGGCCCAAACCACTCCAGCAGTGCTGAAACCACTGTGCCAAGCCTGAAACCACTGCGTCGGGGCTGAAACCACTCCGCCGAGCCTGAAACCACTGCGTCAGGCCTGAAACCACTCCGCCAGGGCCAAAACCACTGCGTCAGGCCTAAAACCCCTCTGCCGAGCCTAAAAGCACTGCGTCGGGGCTGAAACCCCTCTGCCGAGCCGAAAAGCACTGTGTCGGGGCTGAAACCCCTCCGCCGAGCCGAAAAGCACTGTGTCGGGGCTGAAACCCCTCCGTGAAGCCGAAAAGCACTGTGTCGGGGCTGAAACCCCTCCGTGAAGCCGAAAAGCACTGTGTCGGGGCTGAAACCCCTCCGTGAAGCCGAAAAGCACTGTGTCGGGGCTGAAACCCCTCCGTGAAGCCGAAAAGCACTGTGTCGGGGCTGAAACCCCTCCGTGAAGCCGAAAAGCACTGTGTCGGGGCTGAAACCCCTCCGTGAAGCCGAAAAGCACTGTGTCGGGGCTGAAACCCCTCCGTGAAGCCGAAAAGCACTGTGTCGGGGCTGAAAGCCCTCCGTGAAGCCGAAAAGCACTGTGTCGGGGCTGAAACCCCTCCGTGAAGCCGAAAAGCACTGCGTCGGGGTTGAAACCACTCCATCAAGCCTAAAACCACTCCGCCGGGGCTGAAACTAGTGCGTCAGGGACCAAACCACTCCAGCAGTGCTGAAACCACTGTGCCAAGCCTGAAACCACTGCGTCGGGGCTGAAACCACTCCGCCGAGCCTGAAACCACTGCGTCAGGCCTGAAACCACTCCGCCAGGGCCAAAACCACTGCGTCGAGCCTAAAAGCACTCCGCCGAGCCTAAAACAACTCCGTCGGGGCCAAAACAATTCCACCGAGGCGAAAACCACTCCGCCGGGGCTGAAACCCCTCCGTGAAGCCGAAAAGCACTGTGTCGGGGCTGTAACCCCTCCGTGAAGCCGAAAAGCACTGTGTCGGGGCTGAAACCCCTCCGTGAAGCCGAAAAGCACTGTGTCGGGGCTGAAACCCCTCCGTGAAGCCGAAAAGCACTGTGTCGGGGCTGAAACCACTCCGCCGAGCCTAAAAGCACTGCGTTGGGGCTGAAACCACTCCGCCGAGCCTAAAACCACTGCGTCGGGGCTGAAACCACTCCGCCGAGCCTAAAACCACTGCGCCGAGCCTAAAACCACTCGTCTGACCTTAAAACCACTCCGCCGAGCCTAAAAGCACTGTGTCGGGGCTGAAACCACTCCGCCGAGCCTAAAAGCACTGCATCGGGGCTGAAACCACTCCGCCGAGGCCAAATCCACTGCGTCGGGGCTGAAACCGCTCCGCCGAGCCTAAAACCACTCCGTCGGGGCTGAAACTACTGCGTCAGGCCCAAAACAACTGCGACAGGGCCAAAACCACTCCACCAGTGCTGAAACCACTGCGCCAAGCCTGAAACCAGTGCGTCGGGGCTGAAACCACTCCGCCAGGGCCAAAACCACTCGTCTGACCTTAAAACCACTCCATCAAGCCTAAAACCACTGCGTTGGGGCAGAAACTGCTCCGTCAGGCTGAAAACCACTCCGCCGAGCCTGAAACCACTCCGCCAAGGCCAAAACTGTTCCGTCGTTGCTGAAACCACTCCGCCAGGGCCAAAACCACTCCGTCGGGGCTGAAACCACTCCGCCAGGGCCAAAACCACTCTGCCAAGCCAAAAACCACTCCGTCGGGGCGAAAACCACTCCGTCGGGGCTGAAACCACTCCGCGGAGCCTAAAAGCAGTGCGTCAGGGCTGAAACCCCTCTTCCAAGCCTAAAACCACTCCGCCGGGGCGAAAACCACTCCGTCGGGGCTGAAACCCCTCCGTGAAGCTGAAAAGCACTCTGTCGGGGCTGAAACCATTCGGCGAAGCTGAAAAGCACTCTGTCGGGGTTGAAACCAGTCCGCCAAGCCGAAAAGCACTCTGTCGGGGTTGAAACCACTCCGCCAAGCCGAAAAGCACTGTGTCGGGGTTGAAACCACTCTGCCAAGCCGAAAACCACTCTGTCGGGGTTGAAACCACTCTGCCAAGCCGAAAAGCACTCTGTCGGGGTTGAAACCACTCCGCCAAGCCGAAAACCACTCTGACGGGGTTGAAACCACTCCGCCAAGCCGAAAAGCACTCTGTCGGGGCTGAAACCATTCCGCCAAGCCGAAAACCACTCGTCTGACCATAAAACCACTCCGCCAAGCCGAAAAGCACTGCATCGGTGCTGAAACCATTCCGCCAAGCCGAAAACCACTCGTCTGACCTTAAAACCACTCCGCCAAGCCGAAAAGCACTGCATCGGGGCTGAAACCACTCCGAGGCCAAAAGCAGTGCGTCGGGGCTGAAACCACTGTGCCGGGGCGGAAACTGCTCCGTCAGGCTGTAAACCACTGCGTCAGGCCGAAAAGCATTCCACCGGGGCCAAAACCACTGCATCGGGGCTGAAAGCGTTTCACGAGGGCTAAAATCACTCCGCCGACATTAAAACCACTGCGCCAAGCCTAAAAGCACTGCATCGGGGCTGAAACCACTCCGCCGAGCCTGAAACCACTGCGTCAGGCCTGAAACCACTCCGCCGAGCCTAAAACAACTCCGTCGGGGCCAAAAGCACTCCACCAGTGCTGAAACCGCTCCGTCGGGGCTGAAACCACTCCGCCAAGCCGAAAAGCACTGTGTCGGGGCTGAAACCCCTCCGTGAAGCCGAAAAGCACTGTGTCGGGGCTGAAACCCCTCCGTGAAGCCGAAAAGCACTGTGTCGGGGCTGAAACCCCTCCGTGAAGCCGAAAAGCACTGTGTCGGGGCTGAAACCCCTCCGTGAAGCCGAAAAGCACTGTGTCGGGGCTGAAACCCCTCCGCGAAGCCGAAAACCACTGCATCGGGGCTGAAACCACTCCGCCAAGCCGAAAAGCACTCTGTTGGGGTTGAAACCACTCCGCCAAGCTGAAAAGCACTGCGTCGGGGTTGAAACCGCTGCGCCGAGCCTAAAACCACTCGTCTGACCTTAAAACCACTCCGCCGAGCCTGAAACCACTGCGTCAGGCCTGAAACCACTCCGCCAGGGCCAAAACCACTGCGTCAGGCCTGAAACCACTCCGCCGAGCCTGAAACCACTGCGTCAGGCCTAAAACCACTCCGCCGAGCCTAAAACAACTCCGTCGGGGCCAAAACCACTCCACCAGTGCTGAAACCGCTCCGTCGGGGCTGAAACCGCTCCGTGAAGCCGAAAAGCACTGTGTCGGGGCTGAAACCGCTCCGTGAAGCCGAAAAGCACTGTGTCGGGGCTGAAACCCCTGCGTGAAGCCGAAAAGCACTGTGTCGGGGCTGAAACCCCTCCGTGAAGCCGAAAAGCACTGTGTCGGGGCTGAAACCCCTCCGTGAAGCCGAAAAGCACTGTGTCGGGGCTGAAAGCCCTCCGTGAAGCCGAAAAGCACTGTGTCGGGGCTGAAAGCCCTCCGTGAGGCCGAAAAGCACTCTTCTGACCTTAAAACCACTCTGCCAGGGCCAAAACCACTGCGTCGGGGCTGAAACCCCTCCGCCGAGCCTAAAAGCAGTGCGTCAGGGCTGAAACCACTCTGCCAAGCCTAAAACCACTCTGCTGAGGCGAAAACGACTCTGCCAAGCCTAAAACCACTCCACCGAGGCGAAAACCACTGCGTCGGGGCTGAAACCACTCCACCGAGTTTAAAAGCAGTGCGTCGGGGCTGAAACCACTCCGTCGAGCCTAAAACCACTCCGTTGGGGCTGAAACCAATCTGCCGAGCCTGAAACCACTGCGTCAGGGCAGAAGCCACTCGGTTGTTACTGAAACCACTCCGCCGGACCTGAAACCACTCCGCCAGGGCCAAAACCACTGCGTCAGGCCTAAAACCACTCTGCCGAGCCTAAAACAACTCCGTCGGGGCCAAAACCGTTCCACCAAGGCGAAAAGCACTCCGCCGGGGCTGAAACCACTCCGCCGAGCCGAAAAGCAGTGCGTCAGGGCTGAAACCCCTCCGTGAAGCCGAAAAGCACTGTGTCGGGGCTGAAACCCCTCCGTGAAGCCGAAAAGCACTGTGTCGGGGCTGAAACCCCTCCGTGAAGCCGAAAAGCACTGTGTCGGGGCTGAAACCCCTCCGTGAAGCCGAAAAGCACTGTGTCGGGGCTGAAACCCCTCCGTGAAGCCGAAAAGCACTGTGTCGGGGCTGAAACCCCTCCGTGAAGCCGAAAAGCACTGTGTCGGGGCTGAAACCCCTCCGTGAAGCCGAAAAGCACTGTGTCGGGGCTGAAACCCCTCCGTGAAGCCGAAAAGCACTGTGTCGGGTTTGAAACCACTCCGAGGCCAAAAGCACTGCGTCGGGGCTGAAACCACTGTGCCGGGGCGGAAACTGCTCCGTCAGGCTGTAAACCACTGCGTCAGGCCGAAAAGCATTCCACCAGGGCCAAAACCACTGCATCGGGGCTGAAAGCGTTTCACGAGGGCTAAAACCACTCCGCCGACATTAAAACCACTGCGCCAAGCCTAAAAGCACTGCGTCGGGGCTGAAACCACTCCGCCGAGCCTGAAACCACTGCGTCAGGCCTGAAACCATTCCGCCGAGCCTAAAACAACTCCGTCAGGGCCAAAAGCACTCCACCAGTGCTGAAACCGCTCCGTCGGGGCTGAAACCGCTCCGTGAAGCTGAAAAGCACTGTGTCGGGGCTGAAACCCCTCCGTGAAGCCGAAAAGCACTGTGTCGGGGCTGAAACCACTCCGCCAAGCCGAAAAGCACTGCGTCAGGGTTGAAACCACTCCATCAAGCCTAAAACCACTCCGCCGGGGCTGAAACTAGTGCGTCAGGGCCCAAACCACTCCAGCAGTGCTGAAAGCACTCCGTCGAGCCTGAAACCACTGCGTCGGGGCTGAAACCACTCCGCCGAGCCTGAAACCACTGCGTCGGGGCTGAAACCACTCCGCCGAGCCTGAAACCACTGCGTCAGGCCTGAAACCACTCTGCCAGGGCCAAAACCACTGCGTCAGGCCTAAAACCACTCTGCCGAGCCTAAAAGAACTCCGTCGGAGCCAGAACCATTCCACCAAGGCGAAAACCACTCCGCCGGGGCTGAAACCACTCCGCCGAGCCGAAAAGCAGTGCGTCAGGGCTGAAACCATTCCGCCAAGCCGAAAAGCACTGTGTCGGGGCTGAAACCATTCCGCCAAGCCGAAAAGCACTGTGTCGGGGTTGAAACCACTCCGCCAAGCCGAAAAGCACTGCGTCGGGGCTGAAACCACTCCGCCGAGCCTGAAACCACTGTGTCAGGCCTGAAACCACTCCGCTGAGCCTAAAACAACTCTGTCGGGGCCAAAAACACTCCACCAGTGCTGAAACCACTCCGTCGGGGCTGAAACCCCTCCGTGAAGCCGAAAAGCACTGTGTCGGGGCTGAAACCCCTCCGTGAAGTCGAAAAGCACTCTGTCGGGGCTGAAACCCCTCCGTGAAGCCGAAAAGCACTGCGTCGGGGTTGAAACCCCTCCGTGAAGCCTGAAAGCACTCCGCCGAGCCTAAAACCACTCGTCTGACCTTAAAACCACTCCGCCGAGCCTAAAACCACTGCGTCGGGGCTGAAACCACTCCGCCAGGGCCAAAACCACTGCGTGGGGGCTGGAACCACTCCGCCGAGGCCAAAACCACTCCGTCGGGGCTGAAACCACTCTGCCGAGCCTAAAACAACTCCGTCGGGGCCAAAAGCACTCCACCAGTGCTGAAACCGCTCCGTCGGGGCTGAAACCCCTGCGTGAAGCCGAAAAGCACTGTGTCGGGGCTGAAAGCCCTCCGCGAAGCCGAAAAGCACTGTGTCGGGGCTGAAACCCCTCCGTGAAGCCGAAAAGCACTGTGTCGGGGCTGAAACCACTCCGCCAAGCCGAAAAGCACTCTGTCGGGGCTGAAACCACTCCGCCAAGCCGAAAAGCACTCTGTTGGGGTTGAAACCACTCCGCCAAGCTGAAAAGCACTGCGTCGGGGTTGAAACCGCTGCGCCGAGCCTAAAACCACTCGTCTGACCTTAAAACCACTCCGCCGAGCCTGAAACCACTGCGTCAGGCCTGAAACCACTCCGCCAGGGCCAAAACCACTGCGTCAGGCCTGAAACCACTCCGCCGAGCCTGAAACCACTGCGTCAGGCCTAAAACCACTCCGCCGAGCCTAAAACAACTCCGTCGGGGCCAAAACCACTCCACCAGTGCTGAAACCGCTCCGTCGGGGCTGAAACCCCTCCGTAAAGCCGAAAAGCACTGTGTCGGGGCTGAAACCCCTCTGCGAAGCCGAAAAGCACTCTGTCGGGGTTGAAACCACTCCGCCAAGCCGAAAAGCACTGCGTCGGGGTTGAAACCACTCCGCCGAGCCTGAAAGCACTCCGCCGAGCCTAAAACCACTCGTCTGACCTTAAAACCACTCCGCCGAGCCTAAAAGCGCTGCATCGGGGCTGAAACCACTCCGCCAGGGCCAAAACCACTGCGTCGGGGCTGAAACCACTCCGCCGAGGCCAAAACCACTGCATCGGGGCTGAAACCACTCCGCCGAGCCTAAAACCACTCCGTCGGGGCTGAAACTACTGCGTCAGGCCCAAAACAACTGCGACAGGGCCAAAACCACTCCACCAGTGCTGAAACCACTGCGCCAAGCCTGAAACCAGTGCGTCGGGGCTGAAACCACTCCGGCAGGGCCAAAACCATTCGTCTGACCTTAAAACCACTCCATCAAGCCTAAAAGCACTGCGTCGGGGCAGAAACTGCTCCGTCAGGCTGAAAACCACTCCGCCGAGCCTGAAACCACTCCGCCAAGGCCAAAACTGTTCCGTCGTTGCTGAAACCACTCCGTCGGGGCTGAAACCACTCCGCCAGGGCCAAAACCACTCTGCCAAGCCAAAAACCACTCCGTCGGGGCGAAAACCACTCCGCCGGGGCTGAAACCACTCCGCGGAGCCTAAAAGCAGTGCGTCAGGGCTGAAACCCCTCTTCCAAGCCTAAAACCACTCCGCCGGGGCGAAAACCACTCCGCCGGGGCTGAAACCCCTCCGTGAAGCTGAAAAGCACTCTATCGGGGCTGAAACCATTCGGCGAAGCTGAAAAACACTCTGTCAGGGTTGAAACCAGTCCGCCAAGCTGAAAAGCACTCTGTCGGTGTTGAAACCACTCCGCCAAGCCGAAAAGCACTCTGTCGGGGTTGAAACCACTCCGCCAAGCCGAAAACCACTCTGACGGGGTTGAAACCACTCCGCCAAGCCGAAAAGCACTCTGTCGGGGCTGAAACCATTCCGCCAAGCCGAAAACCACTCGTCTGACCTTAAAACCACTCCGCCAAGCCGAAAAGCACTGCATCGGGGCTGAAACCACTCCGAGGCCAAAAGCAGTGCGTCGGGGCTGAAACCACTGTGCCGGGGCGGAAACTGCTCCGTCAGGCTGTAAACCACTGCGTCAGGCCGAAAAGCATTCCACCGGGGCCAAAACCACTGCATCGGGGCTGAAAGCGTTTCACGAGGGCTAAAACCACTCCGCCGACATTAAAACCACTGTGCCAAGCCTAAAAGCACTGCGTCGGGGCTGAAACCACTCCGCCGAGCCTGAAACCACTGCGTCAGGCCTGAAACCACTCCGCCGAGCCTAAAACAACTCCGTCGGGGCCAAAAGCACTCCACCAGTGCTGAAACCGCTCCGTCGGGGCTGAAACCCCTGCGTGAAGCCGAAAAGCACTGTGTCGGGGCTGAAACCCCTCCGTGAAGCCGAAAAGCACTGTGTCGGGGCTGAAACCCCTCCGTGAAGCCGAAAAGCACTGTGTCGGGGCTGAAACCCCTCCGTGAAGCCGAAAAGCACTGTGTCGGGGCTGAAACCCCTCCGTGAAGCCGAAAAGCACTGCGTCGGGGCTGAAACCCCTCCGCCAGGGCCAAAACCACTCGTCTGACCTTAAAACCACTCCGCCGAGCCTAAAAGCACTGCATCGGGGCTGAAACCCCTCCGCTGAGGCCAAAACGACTGCGTCGGGGCTGAAACCACTCCGCCGAGCCTAAAACCACTCCGTCGGGGCTGAAAGCACTCCGCCGAGCCTAAAACCACTCCGTCGGGGCTGAAAGCACTCCGCCGAGCCTAAAACCACTCCGTCGGGGCTGAAAGCACTCCGCCGAGCCTAAAACCACTCCGTTGGGGCTGAAAGCACTCCGCCGAGCCTAAAACCACTCCGTCGGGGCTGAAAGCACTCCGCCGAGCCTAAAACCACTCCGTCGGGGCTGAAAGCACTCCGCCGAGCCTAAAACCACTCCGTCGGGGCTGAAAGCACTCCGCCGAGCCTAAAACCACTCCGTCGGGGCTGGAACCACTCCGCCGAGCCGAAAACCACTCCGTCGGGGCTGAAACCACTCCGCCAGAGCCTAAAAGCACTCCGTCGGGGCTGAAACCACTCTGCCGAGCCGAAAACCACAGCGTCGGGGCTGGAACCACTCCACCGAGCCTAAAACAACTACGTCAGGGCCAAAACCACTCCACCAGTGCTGAAACCGCTCCGTCGGGGCTGAAACCCCTCCGTGAAGCCGAAAAGCACTGTGTCGGGGCTGAAACCCCTCCGTGAAGCCGAAAAGCACTGTGTCGGGGCTGAAACCACTCCACCAGGGCCAAATCCACTCGGTCAGGGCTGAAACCACTCCATCAAACCTAAAAGCACTGCATCAGGCCGAAAACCACTGCGTCGGGGTGAAACCACCGTGCCAGGGCCAAAACCAGTCTGCCAAGCCTAAAACCACTGCGTCGGGGCGAAAACCACTCCGCCGGGGCTGAAACCACTCCGCCAAGCCTAAAAGCAGTGCGTCAGGGCTGAAACCACTCTGCCAAGCCTAAAACCACTGCGCCGACATTAAAACCATTCCGCCAAGCCTAAAACCACTGCGTCGGGGCTGAAACCACTCCGCCGAGCCTGAAACCACTGCGTCAGGCCTGAAATCACTCTGCCGAGCCTGAAAGCACTGTGTCAGGCCTAAAAGCACTCCGCCGAGCCTAAAACAACTCCGTCGGGGCCAAAACCACTCGGCTGACCTTAAAACCACTCCATCAAGCCTAAAAACACTGCGTCGGGGCAGAAACTGCTCCGTCAGGCTGAAAACCACTCCGCCGAGCCTGAAACCACTGCGTCAGGGCAGAAGCCACTCCGTAGTTGCTGAAACCACTCCGCCGAGCCTAAAACCACTCCGCCAGGGCCAAAACCCCTCCGTCGGGGCTGAAACCACTCCGTGGTTGCTGAAACCACTCTGCCGAGCCTAAAACCACTCCGCCAGGGCCAAAACCCCTCCGTCGGGGCTGAAACCACTCCGTGGTTGCTGAAACCACTCCGCCGAGCCTAAAACCACTCCGCCAGGGCCAAAACCACTCCGTCGGGGCTGAAACCACACCGCCAGGGCCAAAACCACTGCGTCAGGCCTAAAACCACTCCGCCGAGCCTAAAACAACTCCGTCGGGGCCAAAACCACTCCACCAGTGCTGAAACCGCTCCGTCGGGGCTGAAACCCCTCCGTGAAGCCAAAAAGCACTGCATCGGGGCTGAAACCGCTCCGTGAAGCCGAAAAGCACTGTGTCGGGGCTGAAAGCCCTCCGTGAAGCCGAAAAGCACTGTGTCGGGGCTGAAAGCCCTCCGTGAGGCCGAAAAGCACTCGTCTGACCTTAAAACCACTCTGCCAGGGCCAAAACCACTGCGTCGGGGCTGAAACCCCTCCGCCGAGCCTAAAAGCAGTGCGTCAGGGCTGAAACCACTCTGCCAAGCCTAAAACCACTCTGCTGAGGCGAAAACGACTCTGCCAAGCCTAAAACCACTCCACCGAGTTTAAAAGCAGTGCATCGGGGCTGAAACCACTCCGTCGAGCCTAAAACCACTCCGTTGGGGCTGAAACCAATCCGCCGAGCCTGAAACCACTGCGTCAGGGCAGAAGCCACTCGGTTGTTACTGAAACCACTCCGCCGGACCTGAAACCACTCCGCCAGGGCCAAAACCACTGCGTCAGGCCTAAAACCACTCTGCCGAGCCTAAAACAACTCCGTCGGGGCCAAAACCGTTCCACCAAGGCGAAAAGCACTCCGCCGGGGCTGAAACCACTCCGCCGAGCCGAAAAGCAGTGCGTCAGGGCTGAAACCCCTCCGTGAAGCCGAAAAGCACTGTGTCGGGGCTGAAACCCCTCCGTGAAGCTGAAAAGCACTGTGTCGGGGCTGAAACCCCTCCGTGAAGCCGAAAAGCACTGTGTCGGGGCTGAAACCCCTCCGTGAAGCCGAAAAGCACTGTGTCGGGGCTGAAACCCCTCCGTGAAGCCGAAAAGCACTGTGTCGAGGCTGAAACCCCTCCGTGAAGCCGAAAAGCACTCTGTCGGGTTTGAAACCACTCCGAGGCCAAAAGCAGTGCGTCGGGGCTGAAACCACTGTGCCGGGGCGGAAACTGCTCCGTCAGGCTGTAAACCACTGCGTCAGGCCGAAAAGCATTCCACCAGGGCCAAAACCACTGCATCGGGGCTGAAAGCGTTTCACGAGGGCTAAAACCACTCCGCCGACATTAAAACCACTGCGCCAAGCCTAAAAGCACTGCGTCGGGGCTGAAACCACTCCGCCGAGCCTGAAACCACTGCGTCAGGCCTGAAACCACTCCGCCGAGCCTAAAACAACTCCGTCAGGGCCAAAAGCACTCCACCAGTGCTGAAACCGCTCCGTCGGGGCTGAAACCGCTCCGTGAAGCCGAAAAGCACTGTGTTGGGGCTGAAACCCCTCCGTGAAGCCGAAAAGCACTGTGTCGGGGCTGAAACCACTCCGCCAAGCCGAAAAGCACTGCGTCAGGGTTGAAACCACTCCATCAAGCCTAAAACCACTCCGCCGGGGCTGAAACTAGTGCGTCAGGGCCCAAACCACTCCAGCAGTGCTGAAAGCACTCCGTCGAGCCTGAAACCACTGCGTCGGGGCTGAAACCACTCCGCCGAGCCTGAAACCACTGCGTCGGGGCTGAAACCACTCCGCCGAGCCTGAAACCACTGCGTCAGGCCTGAAACCACTCTGCCAGGGCCAAAACCACTGCGTCAGGCCTAAAACCACTCTGCCGAGCCTAAAAGAACTCCGTCGGAGCCAGAACCATTCCACCAAGGCGAAAACCACTCCGCCGGGGCTGAAACCACTCCGCCGAGCCGAAAAGCAGTGCGTCAGGGCTGAAACCATTCCGCCAAGCCGAAAAGCACTGTGTCGGGGCTGAAACCATTCCGCCAAGCCGAAAAGCACTGTGTCGGGGTTGAAACCACTCCGCCAAGCCGAAAAGCACTGCGTCGGGGCTGAAACCACTCCGCCGAGCCTGAAACCACTGTGTCAGGCCTGAAACCACTCCGCTGAGCCTAAAACAACTCTGTCGGGGCCAAAAACACTCCACCAGTGCTGAAACCACTCCGTCGGGGCTGAAACCCCTCCGTGAAGCCGAAAAGCACTGTGTCGGGGCTGAAACCCCTCCGTGAAGTCGAAAAGCACTCTGTCGGGGCTGAAACCCCTCCGTGAAGCCGAAAAGCACTGCGTCGGGGTTGAAACCCCTCCGTGAAGCCTGAAAGCACTCCGCCGAGCCTAAAACCACTCGTCTGACCTTAAAACCACTCCGCCGAGCCGAAAACCACTGCGTCGGGGCTGAAACCACTCCGCCAGGGCCAAAACCACTGCGTCGGGGCTGAAACCACTCCGCCGAGGCCAAAACCACTGCGTCGGGGCTGAAACCACTCTGTCGAGCCTAAAACCACTCCGTCGGGGCTGAAACTACTGCGTCAGGCCCAAAACAACTGCGACAGGGCCAAAACCACTCCACCAGTGCTGAAACCACTGCGCCAAGCCTGAAACCAGTGCGTCGGGGCTGAAACCACTCCGCCAGGGCCAAAACCACTCGTCTGACCTTAAAACCACTCCATCAAGCCTAAAACCACTGCGTTGGGGCAGAAACTGCTCCGTCAGGCTGAAAACCACTCCGCCGAGCCTGAAACCACTCCGCCAAGGCCAAAACTGTTCCGTCGTTGCTGAAACCACTCTGCCAGGGCCAAAACCACTCCGTCGGGGCTGAAACCACTCCGCCAGGGCCAAAACCACTCTGCCAAGCCAAAAACCACTCCGTCGGGGCGAAAACCACTCCGCCGGGGCTGAAACCACTCCGCGGAGCCTAAAAGCAGTGCGTCAGGGCTGAAACCCCTCTGCCAAGCCTAAAACCACTCCGCCGGGGCGAAAACCACTCCGTCGGGGCTGAAACCCCTCCGTGAAGCTGAAAAGCACTATGTCGGGGCTGAAACCATTCGGTGAAGCTGAAAAGCACTGTGTCGGGGTTGAAACCACTCTGCCAAGCCGAAAACCACTCTGTCGGGGTTGAAACCACTCCGCCAAGCCGAAAAGCACTCTGTCGGGGTTGAAACCACTCCGCCAAGCCGAAAACCACTCTGTCGGGGTTGAAACCACTCCGCCAAGCCGAAAAGCACTCTGTCGGGGCTGAAACCATTCCGCCAAGCCGAAAACCACTCGTCTGACCTTAAAACCACTCCGCCAAGCCGAAAAGCACTGCATCGGGGCTGAAACCACTCCGAGGCCAAAAGCAGTGCGTCGGGGCTGAAACCACTGTGCCGGGGCGGAAACTGCTCCGTCAGGCTGTAAACCACTGCGTCAGGCCGAAAAGCATTCCACCGGGGCCAAAACCACTGCATCGGGGCTGAAAGCGTTTCACGAGGGCTAAAACCACTCCGCCGACATTAAAACCACTGCGCCAAGCCTAAAAGCACTGCATCGGGGCTGAAACCACTCCGCCGAGCCTGAAACCACTGCGTCAGGCCTGAAACCACTCCGCCGAGCCTAAAACGACTCCGTTGGGGCCAAAAGCACTCCACCAGTGCTGAAACCGCTCCGTCGGGGCTGAAACCCCTCCGTGAAGCCGAAAACCACTGTGTTGGGGCTGAAACCCCTCCGCCAAGCCGAAAAGCACTCTGTCGGGGCTGAAACCACTCCGCCAAGCCGAAAAGCACTCTGTCGGGGCTGAAACCACTCCGCCAAGCCGAAAAGCACTCTGTCGGGGCTGAAACCACTCCGCCAAGCCGAAAAGCACTCTGTTGGGGTTGAAACCACTCCGCCAAGCTGAAAAGCACTGCGTCGGGGTTGAAACCACTCCATCAAGCCTAAAACCACTCGTCTGACCTTAAAACCACACCGCCGAGCCTGAAACCACTGCGTCAGGCCTGAAACCACTCCGCCGAGCCTAAAAGCACTGCATCAGGCCCAAAACCACTCCGTCGGGGCTAAAACCACTGCGTCAGGCCTAAAACCACTCCACCGAGCCGAAAACAAGTCCGTCGGGGCCAAAACCACTCCACCAGTGCTGAAACCGCTCCGTCGGGGCTGAAACCCCTCCGTGAAGCCGAAAAGCACTGCATCGGGGCTGAAACCCCTCTGCGAAGCAGAAAAGCACTCTGTCGGGGTTGAAACCACTCCGCTAAGCCGAAAAGCACTGTGTCGGGGCTGAAACCCCTCCGTGAAGCCGAAAAGCACTGCGTCGGGGCTGAAACCACTCCATCAAGCCTAAAACCACTCCGCCGGGGCTGAAACTAGTGCGTCAGGGCCCAAACCACTCCAGCAGTGCTGAAACCACTGTGCCAAGCCTGAAACCACTGCGTCGGGGCTGAAACCACTCCGCCGAGCCTGAAACCACTGCGTCAGGCCTGAAACCACTCCGCCAGGGCCAAAACCACTGCGTCAGGCCTAAAACCCCTCTGCCGAGCCTAAAAGCACTGCGTCGGGGCTGAAACCCCTCTGCCGAGCCGAAAAGCACTGCGTCGGGGCTGAAACCCCTCCGCCGAGCCGAAAAGCACTGTGTCGGGGCTGAAACCCCTCCGTGAAGCCGAAAAGCAGTGCGTCAGGGCTGAAACCCCTCCGTGAAGCCGAAAAGCACTGTGTCGAGGCTGAAACCCCTCCGTGAAGCCGAAAAGCACTGTGTCGGGGCTGAAACCCCTCCGTGAAGCCGAAAAGCACTGTGTCGGGGCTGAAACCCCTCCGTGAAGCCGAAAAGCACTGTGTCGGGGCTGAAACCCCTCCGTGAAGCCGAAAAGCACTGTGTCGGGGCTGAAACCCCTCCGTGAAGCCGAAAAGCACTGTGTCGGGGCTGAAACCCCTCCGTGAAGCCGAAAAGCACTGTGTCGGGGCTGAAACCCCTCCGTGAAGCCGAAAAGCACTGTGTCGGGGCTGAAACCCCTCCGTGAAGCCGAAAAGCACTGCGTCGGGGTTGAAACCACTCCATCAAGCCTAAAACCACTCCGTCGGGGCTGAAACCACTCCGCCAGGGCCAAAACCACTCTGCCAAGCCAAAAACCACTCCGTCGGGGCGAAAACCACTCCGCCGGGGCTGAAACCACTCCGCGGAGCCTAAAAGCAGTGCGTCAGGGCTGAAACCCCTCTGCCAAGCCTAAAACCACTCCGCCGGGGCGAAAACCACTCCGTCGGGGCTGAAACCCCTCCGTGAAGCTGAAAAGCACTATGTCGGGGCTGAAACCATTCGGTGAAGCTGAAAAGCACTCTGTCGGGGTTGAAACCACTCTGCCAAGCCGAAAAGCACTCTGTCGGTGTTGAAACCACTCCACCAAGCCGAAAAGCACTGTGTCGGGGTTGAAACCACTCTGCCAAGCCGAAAACCACTCTGTCGGGGTTGAAACCACTCCGCCAAGCCGAAAAGCACTCTGTCGGGGTTGAAACCACTCCGCCAAGCCGAAAAGCACTCTGTCGGGGTTGAAACCACTCCGCCAAGCCGAAAAGCACTCTGTCGGGGCTGAAACCATTCCGCCAAGCCGAAAACCACTCGTCTGACCTTAAAACCACTCCGCCAAGCCGAAAAGCACTGCATCGGGGCTGAAACCACTCCGAGGCCAAAAGCAGTGCGTCGGGGCTGAAACCACTGTGCCGGGGCGGAAACTGCTCCGTCAGGCTGTAAACCACTGCGTCAGGCCGAAAAGCATTCCACCGGGGCCAAAACCACTGCATCGGGGCTGAAAGCGTTTCACGAGGGCTAAAACCACTCCGCCGACATTAAAACCACTGCGCCAAGCCTAAAAGCACTGCATCGGGGCTGAAACCACTCCGCCGAGCCTGAAACCACTGCGTCAGGCCTGAAACCACTCCGCCGAGCCTAAAACGACTCCGTTGGGGCCAAAAGCACTCCACCAGTGCTGAAACCGCTCCGTCGGGGCTGAAACCCCTCCGTGAAGCCGAAAACCACTGTGTTGGGGCTGAAACCCCTCCGTGAAGCCGAAAAGCACTGTGTCGGGGCTGAAACCACTCCGCCAAGCCGAAAAGCACTCTGTCGGGGCTGAAACCACTCCGCCAAGCCGAAAAGCACTCTGTCGGGGCTGAAACCACTCCGCCAAGCCGAAAAGCACTCTGTTGGGGTTGAAAACACTCCGCCAAGCTGAAAAGCACTGCGTCGGGGTTGAAACCACTCCATCAAGCCTAAAACCACTCGTCTGACCTTAAAACCACACCGCCGAGCCTGAAACCACTGCGTCAGGCCTGAAACCACTCCGCCGAGCCTAAAAGCACTGCATCAGGCCCAAAACCACTCCGTCGGGGCTAAAACCACTGCGTCAGGCCTAAAACCACTCCACCGAGCCGAAAACAAGTCCGTCGGGGCCAAAACCACTCCACCAGTGCTGAAACCGCTCCGTCGGGGCTGAAACCCCTCCGTGAAGCCGAAAAGCACTGCATCGGGGCTGAAACCCCTCTGCGAAGCAGAAAAGCACTCTGTCGGGGTTGAAACCACTCCGCTAAGCCGAAAAGCACTGTGTCGGGGCTGAAACCCCTCCGTGAAGCCGAAAAGCACTGCGTCGGGGCTGAAACCACTCCATCAAGCCTAAAACCACTCCGCCGGGGCTGAAACTAGTGCGTCAGGGCCCAAACCACTCCAGCAGTGCTGAAACCACTGTGCCAAGCCTGAAACCACTGCGTCGGGGCTGAAACCACTCCGCCGAGCCTGAAACCACTGCGTCAGGCCTGAAACCACTCCGCCAGGGCCAAAACCACTGCGTCAGGCCTAAAACCCCTCTGCCGAGCCTAAAAGCACTGCGTCGGGGCTGAAACCCCTCTGCCGAGCCGAAAAGCACTGCGTCGGGGCTGAAACCCCTCCGCCGAGCCGAAAAGCACTGTGTCGGGGCTGAAACCCCTCCGTGAAGCCGAAAAGCAGTGCGTCAGGGCTGAAACCCCTCCGTGAAGCCGAAAAGCACTGTGTCGAGGCTGAAACCCCTCCGTGAAGCCGAAAAGCACTGTGTCGGGGCTGAAACCCCTCCGTGAAGCCGAAAAGCACTGTGTCGGGGCTGAAACCCCTCCGTGAAGCCGAAAAGCACTGTGTCGGGGCTGAAACCCCTCCGTGAAGCCGAAAAGCACTGTGTCAGGGCTGAAACCCCTCCGTGAAGCCGAAAAGCACTGTGTCGGGGCTGAAACCCCTCCGTGAAGCCGAAAAGCACTGTGTCGGGGCTGAAACCCCTCCGTGAAGCCGAAAAGCACTGCGTCGGGGTTGAAACCACTCCATCAAGCCTAAAACCACTCCGCCGGGGCTGAAACTAGTGCGTCAGGGACCAAACCACTCCAGCAGTGCTGAAACCACTGTGCCAAGCCTGAAACCACTGCGTCGGGGCTGAAACCACTCCGCCGAGCCTGAAACCACTGCGTCAGGCCTGAAACCACTCCGCCAGGGCCAAAACCACTGCGTCGAGCCTAAAACCACTCTGCCGAGCCTAAAACAACTCCGTCGGGGCCAAAACAATTCCACCGAGGCGAAAACCACTCCGCCGGGGCTGAAACCCCTCCGTGAAGCCGAAAAGCACTGTGTCGGGGCTGTAACCCCTCCGAGGCCAAAAGCAGTGCGTCGGGGCTGAAACCACTGTGCCGGGGCGGAAACTGCTCCGTCAGGCTGTAAACCACTGCGTCAGGCCGAAAAGCATTCCACCGGGGCCAAAACCACTGCATCGGGGCTGAAAGCGTTTCACGAGGGCTAAAATCACTCCGCCGACATTAAAACCACTGCGCCAAGCCTAAAAGCACTGCGTCAGGCCTGAAACCACTCCGCCGAGCCTGAAACCACTGCGTCAGGCCTGAAACCACTCCGCCGAGCCTAAAACAACTCCGTCGGGGCCAAAAGCACTCCACCAGTGCTGAAACCGCTCCGTCGGGGCTGAAACCCCTCCGTGAAGCCGAAAAGCACTGTGTCGGGGCTGAAAGCCCTCCGCGAAGCCGAAAAGCACTGTGTCGGGGCTGAAACCCCTCCGTGAAGCCGAAAAGCACTGTGTCGGGGCTGAAACCACTCCGCCAAGCCGAAAAGCACTGCGTCAGGGTTGAAACCACTCCATCAAGCCTAAAACCACTCCGCCGCGGCTGAAACTAGTGCGTCAGGGCCCAAACCACTCCAGCAGTGCTGAAAGCACTCCGTCGAGCCTGAAACCACTGCGTCGGGGCTGAAACCACTCCGCCGAGCCTGAAACCACTCCGCCGGGGCTGAAACCACTCCGCCGAGCCGAAAAGCAGTGCGTCAGGGCTGAAACCATTCCGCCAAGCCGAAAAGCACTGTGTCGGGGCTGAAACCATTCCGCCAAGCCGAAAAGCACTGTGTCGGGGTTGAAACCACTCCGCCAAGCCGAAAAGCACTGCGTCGGGGCTGAAACCACTCCGCCGAGCCTGAAACCACTGTGTCAGGCCTGAAACCACTCCGCTGAGCCTAAAACAACTCTGTCGGGGCCAAAAACACTCCACCAGTGCTGAAACCACTCCGTCGGGGCTGAAACCCCTCCGTGAAGCCGAAAAGCACTGTGTCGGGGCTGAAACCCCTCCGTGAAGTCGAAAAGCACTCTGTCGGGGCTGAAACCCCTCCGTGAAGCCGAAAAGCACTGCGTCGGGGTTGAAACCCCTCCGTGAAGCCTGAAAGCACTCCGCCGAGCCTAAAACCACTCGTCTGACCTTAAAACCACTCCGCCGAGCCGAAAACCACTGCGTCGGGGCTGAAACCACTCCGCCAGGGCCAAAACCACTGCGTCGGGGCTGAAACCACTCCGCCGAGGCCAAAACCACTGCGTCGGGGCTGAAACCACTCTGTCGAGCCTAAAACCACTCCGTCGGGGCTGAAACTACTGCGTCAGGCCCAAAACAACTGCGACAGGGCCAAAACCACTCCACCAGTGCTGAAACCACTGCGCCAAGCCTGAAACCAGTGCGTCGGGGCTGAAACCACTCCGCCAGGGCCAAAACCACTCGTCTGACCTTAAAACCACTCCATCAAGCCTAAAACCACTGCGTTGGGGCAGAAACTGCTCCGTCAGGCTGAAAACCACTCCGCCGAGCCTGAAACCACTCCGCCAAGGCCAAAACTGTTCCGTCGTTGCTGAAACCACTCTGCCAGGGCCAAAACCACTCCGTCGGGGCTGAAACCACTCCGCCAGGGCCAAAACCACTCTGCCAAGCCAAAAACCACTCCGTCGGGGCGAAAACCACTCCGCCGGGGCTGAAACCACTCCGCGGAGCCTAAAAGCAGTGCGTCAGGGCTGAAACCCCTCTGCCAAGCCTAAAACCACTCCGCCGGGGCGAAAACCACTCCGTCGGGGCTGAAACCCCTCCGTGAAGCTGAAAAGCACTATGTCGGGGCTGAAACCATTCGGTGAAGCTGAAAAGCACTGTGTCGGGGTTGAAACCACTCTGCCAAGCCGAAAACCACTCTGTCGGGGTTGAAACCACTCCGCCAAGCCGAAAAGCACTCTGTCGGGGTTGAAACCACTCCGCCAAGCCGAAAAGCACTCTGTCGGGGTTGAAACCACTCCGCCAAGCCGAAAAGCACTCTGTCGGGGCTGAAACCATTCCGCCAAGCCGAAAACCACTCGTCTGACCTTAAAACCACTCCGCCAAGCCGAAAAGCACTGCATCGGGGCTGAAACCACTCCGAGGCCAAAAGCAGTGCGTCGGGGCTGAAACCACTGTGCCGGGGCGGAAACTGCTCCGTCAGGCTGTAAACCACTGCGTCAGGCCGAAAAGCATTCCACCGGGGCCAAAACCACTGCATCGGGGCTGAAAGCGTTTCACGAGGGCTAAAACCACTCCGCCGACATTAAAACCACTGCGCCAAGCCTAAAAGCACTGCATCGGGGCTGAAACCACTCCGCCGAGCCTGAAACCACTGCGTCAGGCCTGAAACCACTCCGCCGAGCCTAAAACGACTCCGTTGGGGCCAAAAGCACTCCACCAGTGCTGAAACCGCTCCGTCGGGGCTGAAACCCCTCCGTGAAGCCGAAAAGCACTGTGTTGGGGCTGAAACCCCTCCGTGAAGCCGAAAAGCACTGTGTCGGGGCTGAAACCACTCCGCCAAGCCGAAAAGCACTCTGTCGGGGCTGAAACCACTCCGCCAAGCCGAAAAGCACTCTGTCGGGGCTGAAACCACTCCGCCAAGCCGAAAAGCACTCTGTTGGGGTTGAAACCACTCCGCCAAGCTGAAAAGCACTGCGTCGGGGTTGAAACCACTCCATCAAGCCTAAAACCACTCGTCTGACCTTAAAACCACACCGCCGAGCCTGAAACCACTGCGTCAGGCCTGAAACCACTCCGCCGAGCCTAAAAGCACTGCATCAGGCCCAAAACCACTCCGTCGGGGCTAAAACCACTGCGTCAGGCCTAAAACCACTCCACCGAGCCGAAAACAAGTCCGTCGGGGCCAAAACCACTCCACCAGTGCTGAAACCGCTCCGTCGGGGCTGAAACCCCTCCGTGAAGCCGAAAAGCACTGCATCGGGGCTGAAACCCCTCTGCGAAGCAGAAAAGCACTCTGTCGGGGTTGAAACCACTCCGCTAAGCCGAAAAGCACTGTGTCGGGGCTGAAACCCCTCCGTGAAGCCGAAAAGCACTGCGTCGGGGCTGAAACCACTCCATCAAGCCTAAAACCACTCCGCCGGGGCTGAAACTAGTGCGTCAGGGCCCAAACCACTCCAGCAGTGCTGAAACCACTGTGCCAAGCCTGAAACCACTGCGTCGGGGCTGAAACCACTCCGCCGAGCCTGAAACCACTGCGTCAGGCCTGAAACCACTCCGCCAGGGCCAAAACCACTGCGTCAGGCCTAAAACCCCTCTGCCGAGCCTAAAAGCACTGCGTCGGGGCTGAAACCCCTCTGCCGAGCCGAAAAGCACTGCGTCGGGGCTGAAACCCCTCCGCCGAGCCGAAAAGCACTGTGTCGGGGCTGAAACCCCTCCGTGAAGCCGAAAAGCAGTGCGTCAGGGCTGAAACCCCTCCGTGAAGCCGAAAAGCACTGTGTCGAGGCTGAAACCCCTCCGTGAAGCCGAAAAGCACTGTGTCGGGGCTGAAACCCCTCCGTGAAGCCGAAAAGCACTGTGTCGGGGCTGAAACCCCTCCGTGAAGCCGAAAAGCACTGTGTCGGGGCTGAAACCCCTCCGTGAAGCCGAAAAGCACTGTGTCGGGGCTGAAACCCCTCCGTGAAGCCGAAAAGCACTGTGTCGGGGCTGAAACCCCTCCGTGAAGCCGAAAAGCACTGTGTCGGGGCTGAAACCCCTCCGTGAAGCCGAAAAGCACTGTGTCGGGGCTGAAACCCCTCCGTGAAGCCGAAAAGCACTGTGTCGGGGCTGAAACCCCTCCGTGAAGCCGAAAAGCACTGTGTCGGGGCTGAAACCCCTCCGTGAAGCCGAAAAGCACTGCGTCGGGGTTGAAACCACTCCATCAAGCCTAAAACCACTCCGTCGGGGCTGAAACCACTCCGCCAGGGCCAAAACCACTCTGCCAAGCCAAAAACCACTCCGTCGGGGCGAAAACCACTCCGCCGGGGCTGAAACCACTCCGCGGAGCCTAAAAGCAGTGCGTCAGGGCTGAAACCCCTCTGCCAAGCCTAAAACCACTCCGCCGGGGCGAAAACCACTCCGTCGGGGCTGAAACCCCTCCGTGAAGCTGAAAAGCACTATGTCGGGGCTGAAACCATTCGGTGAAGCTGAAAAGCACTCTGTCGGGGTTGAAACCACTCTGCCAAGCCGAAAAGCACTCTGTCGGTGTTGAAACCACTCCACCAAGCCGAAAAGCACTGTGTCGGGGTTGAAACCACTCTGCCAAGCCGAAAACCACTCTGTCGGGGTTGAAACCACTCCGCCAAGCCGAAAAGCACTCTGTCGGGGTTGAAACCACTCCGCCAAGCCGAAAAGCACTCTGTCGGGGTTGAAACCACTCCGCCAAGCCGAAAAGCACTCTGTCGGGGCTGAAACCA
Source organism: Struthio camelus (assembly GCF_040807025.1). Taxonomy (NCBI): domain Eukaryota; kingdom Metazoa; phylum Chordata; class Aves; order Struthioniformes; family Struthionidae; genus Struthio; species Struthio camelus. Next base: position 11,603,775 of record NC_090946.1, on the reverse strand, counting down.
TTCCGCCAAGCCGAAAACCACTCGTCTGACCTTAAAACCACTCCGCCAAGCCGAAAAGCACTGCATCGGGGCTGAAACCACTCCGAGGCCAAAAGCAGTGCGTCGGGGCTGAAACCACTGTGCCGGGGCGGAAACTGCTCCGTCAGGCTGTAAACCACTGCGTCAGGCCGAAAAGCATTCCACCGGGGCCAAAACCACTGCATCGGGGCTGAAAGCGTTTCACGAGGGCTAAAACCACTCCGCCGACATTAAAACCACTGCGCCAAGCCTAAAAGCACTGCATCGGGGCTGAAACCACTCCGCCGAGCCTGAAACCACTGCGTCAGGCCTGAAACCACTCCGCCGAGCCTAAAACGACTCCGTTGGGGCCAAAAGCACTCCACCAGTGCTGAAACCGCTCCGTCGGGGCTGAAACCCCTCCGTGAAGCCGAAAAGCACTGTGTTGGGGCTGAAACCCCTCCGTGAAGCCGAAAAGCACTGTGTCGGGGCTGAAACCACTCCGCCAAGCCGAAAAGCACTCTGTCGGGGCTGAAACCACTCCGCCAAGCCGAAAAGCACTCTGTCGGGGCTGAAACCACTCCGCCAAGCCGAAAAGCACTCTGTTGGGGTTGAAAACACTCCGCCAAGCTGAAAAGCACTGCGTCGGGGTTGAAACCACTCCATCAAGCCTAAAACCACTCGTCTGACCTTAAAACCACACCGCCGAGCCTGAAACCACTGCGTCAGGCCTGAAACCACTCCGCCGAGCCTAAAAGCACTGCATCAGGCCCAAAACCACTCCGTCGGGGCTAAAACCACTGCGTCAGGCCTAAAACCACTCCACCGAGCCGAAAACAAGTCCGTCGGGGCCAAAACCACTCCACCAGTGCTGAAACCGCTCCGTCGGGGCTGAAACCCCTCCGTGAAGCCGAAAAGCACTGCATCGGGGCTGAAACCCCTCTGCGAAGCAGAAAAGCACTCTGTCGGGGTTGAAACCACTCCGCTAAGCCGAAAAGCACTGTGTCGGGGCTGAAACCCCTCCGTGAAGCCGAAAAGCACTGCGTCGGGGCTGAAACCACTCCATCAAGCCTAAAACCACTCCGCCGGGGCTGAAACTAGTGCGTCAGGGCCCAAACCACTCCAGCAGTGCTGAAACCACTGTGCCAAGCCTGAAACCACTGCGTCGGGGCTGAAACCACTCCGCCGAGCCTGAAACCACTGCGTCAGGCCTGAAACCACTCCGCCAGGGCCAAAACCACTGCGTCGAGCCTAAAACCCCTCTGCCGAGCCTAAAAGCACTGCGTCGGGGCTGAAACCCCTCTGCCGAGCCGAAAAGCACTGCGTCGGGGCTGAAACCCCTCCGCCGAGCCGAAAAGCACTGTGTCGGGGCTGAAACCCCTCCGTGAAGCCGAAAAGCAGTGCGTCAGGGCTGAAACCCCTCCGTGAAGCCGAAAAGCACTGTGTCGAGGCTGAAACCCCTCCGTGAAGCCGAAAAGCACTGTGTCGGGGCTGAAACCCCTCCGTGAAGCCGAAAAGCACTGTGTCGGGGCTGAAACCCCTCCGTGAAGCCGAAAAGCACTGTGTCGGGGCTGAAACCCCTCCGTGAAGCCGAAAAGCACTGTGTCAGGGCTGAAACCCCTCCGTGAAGCCGAAAAGCACTGTGTCGGGGCTGAAACCCCTCCGTGAAGCCGAAAAGCACTGTGTCGGGGCTGAAACCCCTCCGTGAAGCCGAAAAGCACTGCGTCGGGGTTGAAACCACTCCATCAAGCCTAAAACCACTCCGCCGGGGCTGAAACTAGTGCGTCAGGGACCAAACCACTCCAGCAGTGCTGAAACCACTGTGCCAAGCCTGAAACCACTGCGTCGGGGCTGAAACCACTCCGCCGAGCCTGAAACCACTGCGTCAGGCCTGAAACCACTCCGCCAGGGCCAAAACCACTGCGTCGAGCCTAAAACCACTCTGCCGAGCCTAAAACAACTCCGTCGGGGCCAAAACAATTCCACCGAGGCGAAAACCACTCCGCCGGGGCTGAAACCCCTCCGTGAAGCCGAAAAGCACTGTGTCGGGGCTGTAACCCCTCCGAGGCCAAAAGCAGTGCGTCGGGGCTGAAACCACTGTGCCGGGGCGGAAACTGCTCCGTCAGGCTGTAAACCACTGCGTCAGGCCGAAAAGCATTCCACCGGGGCCAAAACCACTGCATCGGGGCTGAAAGCGTTTCACGAGGGCTAAAATCACTCCGCCGACATTAAAACCACTGCGCCAAGCCTAAAAGCACTGCGTCAGGCCTGAAACCACTCCGCCGAGCCTGAAACCACTGCGTCAGGCCTGAAACCACTCCGCCGAGCCTAAAACAACTCCGTCGGGGCCAAAAGCACTCCACCAGTGCTGAAACCGCTCCGTCGGGGCTGAAACCCCTCCGTGAAGCCGAAAAGCACTGTGTCGGGGCTGAAAGCCCTCCGCGAAGCCGAAAAGCACTGTGTCGGGGCTGAAACCCCTCCGTGAAGCCGAAAAGCACTGTGTCGGGGCTGAAACCACTCCGCCAAGCCGAAAAGCACTCTGTCGGGGTTGAAACCACTCTGCCAAGCCGAAAAGCACTCTGTTGGGGTTGAAACCACTCCGCCAAGCTGAAAAGCACTCTGTCGGGGCTGAAACCATTCCGCCAAGCCGAAAACCACTCGTCTGACCTTAAAACCACTCCGCCAAGCCGAAAAGCACTGCATCGGGGCTGAAACCACTCCGAGGCCAAAAGCAGTGCGTCGGGGCTGAAACCACTGTGCCGGGGCGGAAACTGCTCCGTCAGGCTGTAAACCACTGCGTCAGGCCGAAAAGCATTCCACCGGGGCCAAAACCACTGCATCGGGGCTGAAAGCGTTTCACGAGGGCTAAAATCACTCCGCCGACATTAAAACCACTGCGCCAAGCCTAAAAGCACTGCGTCAGGCCTGAAACCACTCCGCCAAGCCTGAAACCACTGCGTCAGGCCTGAAACCACTCCGCCGAGCCTAAAACAACTCCGTCGGGGCCAAAAGCACTCCACCAGTGCTGAAACCGCTCCGTCGGGGCTGAAACCCCTCCGTGAAGCCGAAAAGCACTGTGTCGGGGCTGAAAGCCCTCCGCGAAGCCGAAAAGCACTGTGTCGGGGCTGAAACCCCTCCGTGAAGCCGAAAAGCACTGTGTCGGGGCTGAAACCACTCCGCCAAGCCGAAAAGCACTCTGTCGGGGCTGAAACCACTCCGCCAAGCCGAAAAGCACTCTGTTGGGGTTGAAACCACTCCGCCAAGCTGAAAAGCACTGCGTCGGGGTTGAAACCGCTGCGCCGAGCCTAAAACCACTCGTCTGACCTTAAAACCACTCCGCCGAGCCTGAAACCACTGCGTCAGGCCTGAAACCACTCCGCCAGGGCCAAAACCACTGCGTCAGGCCTGAAACCACTCCGCCGAGCCTGAAACCACTGCGTCAGGCCTAAAACCACTCCGCCGAGCCTAAAACAACTCCGTCGGGGCCACAACCACTCCACCAGTGCTGAAACCGCTCCGTCGGGGCTGAAACCCCTCCGTAAAGCCGAAAAGCACTGTGTCGGGGCTGAAACCCCTCTGCGAAGCCGAAAAGCACTCTGTCGGGGTTGAAACCACTCCGCCAAGCCGAAAAGCACTGCGTCGGGGTTGAAACCACTCCGCCGAGCCTGAAAGCACTCCGCCGAGCCTAAAACCACTCGTCTGACCTTAAAACCACTCCGCCGAGCCTAAAAGCGCTGCATCGGGGCTGAAACCACTCCGCCAGGGCCAAAACCACTGCATTGGGGCTGAAACCACTCCGCCGAGCCTAAAAGCACTGCATCGGGGCTGAAACCACTCCGCCGAGCCTAAAACCACTCCGTCGGGGCTGAAACTACTGCGTCAGGCCCAAAACAACTGCGACAGGGCCAAAACCACTCCACCAGTGCTGAAACCACTGCGCCAAGCCTGAAACCAGTGCGTCGGGGCTGAAACCACTCCGCCAGGGCCAAAACCATTCGTCTGACCTTAAAACCACTCCATCAAGCCTAAAAGCACTGCGTCGGGGCAGAAACTGCTCCGTCAGGCTGAAAACCACTCCACCGAGCCTGAAACCACTCCGCCAAGGCCAAAACTGTTCCGTCGTTGCTGAAACCACTCCGTCGGGGCTGAAACCACTCCGCCAGGGCCAAAACCACTCCATCAAGCCAAAAACCACTCCGTCGGGGCGAAAACCACTCCGCCGGGGCTGAAACCACTCCGCGGAGCCTAAAAGCAGTCCGTCAGGGCTGAAACCCCTCTGCCAAGCCTAAAACCACTCCGCCGGGGCTGAAACCCCTCCGTGAAGCTGAAAAGCACTCTATCGGGGCTGAAACCATTCGGCGAAGCTGAAAAGCACTCTGTCAGGGTTGAAACCAGTCCGCCAAGCCGAAAAGCACTCTGTCGGTGTTGAAACCACTCCGCCAAGCCGAAAAGCACTCTGTCGGGGTTGAAACCACTCCGCCAAGCCGAAAACCACTCTGACGGGGTTGAAACCACTCCGCCAAGCCGAAAAGCACTCTGTCGGGGCTGAAACCATTCCGCCAAGCCGAAAACCACTCGTCTGACCTTAAAACCACTCCGCCAAGCCGAAAAGCACTGCATCGGGGCTGAAACCACTCCGAGGCCAAAAGCAGTGCGTCGGGGCTGAAACCACTGTGCCGGGGCGGAAACTGCTCCGTCAGGCTGTAAACCACTGCGTCAGGCCGAAAAGCATTCCACCGGGGCCAAAACCACTGCATCGGGGCTGAAAGCGTTTCACGAGGGCTAAAACCACTCCGCCGACATTAAAACCACTGCGCCAAGCCTAAAAGCACTGCATCGGGGCTGAAACCACTCCGCCGAGCCTGAAACCACTGCGTCAGGCCTGAAACCACTCCGCCGAGCCTAAAACAACTCCGTCGGGGCCAAAAGCACTCCACCAGTGCTGAAACCGCTCCATCGGGGCTGAAACCCCTCCGTGAAGCCGAAAAGCACTGTGTTGGGGCTGAAACCCCTCCGTGAAGCCGAAAAGCACTGTGTCGGGGCTGAAAGCCCTCCGCGAAGCCGAAAAGCACTGTGTCGGGGCTGAAACCCCTCCGTGAAGCCGAAAAGCACTGCGTCGGGGCTGAAACCCCTCCGCCAGGGCCAAAACCACTCGTCTGACCTTAAAACCACTCCGCCGAGCCGAAAAGCACTGCATCGGGGCTGAAACCCCTCCGCCGAGGCCAAAACGACTGCGTCGGGGCTGAAACCACTCCGCCGAGCCTAAAACCACTCCGTCGGGGCTGAAAGCACTCCGCCGAGCCTAAAACCACTCCGTCGGGGCTGAAAGCACTCCGCCGAGCCTAAAACCACTCCGTCGGGGCTGAAAGCACTCCGCCGAGCCTAAAACCACTCCGTCGGGGCTGAAAGCACTCCGCCGAGCCTAAAACCACTCCGTCGGGGCTGAAAGCACTCCGCCGAGCCTAAAACCACTCCGTCGGGGCTGAAAGCACTCCGCCGAGCCTAAAACCACTCCGTCGGGGCTGAAAGCACTCCGCCGAGCCTAAAACCACTCCGTCGGGGCTGGAACCACTCCGCCGAGCCGAAAACCACTCCGTCGGGGCTGAAACCACTCCGCCAGAGCCTAAAAGCACTCCGTCGGGGCTGAAACCACTCTGCCGAGCCGAAAACCACAGCGTCGGGGCTGGAACCACTCCACCGAGCCTAAAACAACTCCGTCAGGGCCAAAACCACTCCACCAGTGCTGAAACCGCTCCGTCGGGGCTGAAACCCCTCCGTGAAGCCGAAAAGCACTGTGTCGGGGCTGAAACCCCTCCGTGAAGCCGAAAAGCACTGTGTCGGGGCTGAAACCACTCCACCAGGGCCAAATCCACTCGGTCAGGGCTGAAACCACTCCATCAAACCTAAAAGCACTGCATCAGGCCGAAAACCACTCCATCGGGGTGAAACCACCGTGCCAGGGCCAAAACCAGTCTGCCAAGCCTAAAACCACTGCGTCGGGGCGAAAACCACTCCGCCGGGGCTGAAACCACTCCGCCAAGCCTAAAAGCAGTGCGTCAGGGCTGAAACCACTCTGCCAAGCCTAAAACCACTGCGCCGACATTAAAACCATTCCGCCAAGCCTAAAACCACTGCGTCGGGGCTGAAACCACTCCGCCGAGCCTGAAACCACTGCGTCAGGCCTGAAATCACTCTGCCGAGCCTGAAAGCACTGTGTCAGGCCTAAAAGCACTCCGCCGAGCCTAAAACAACTCCGTCGGGGCCAAAACCACTCGGCTGACCTTAAAACCACTCCATCAAGCCTAAAAACACTGCGTCGGGGCAGAAACTGCTCCGTCAGGCTGAAAACCACTCCGCCGAGCCTGAAACCACTGCGTCAGGGCAGAAGCCACTCCGTAGTTGCTGAAACCACTCCGCCGAGCCTAAAACCACTCCGCCAGGGCCAAAACCCCTCCGTCGGGGCTGAAACCACTCCGTGGTTGCTGAAACCACTCTGCCGAGCCTAAAACCACTCCGCCAGGGCCAAAACCCCTCCGTCGGGGCTGAAACCACTCCGTGGTTGCTGAAACCACTCCGCCGAGCCTAAAACCACTCCGCCAGGGCCAAAACCACTCCGTCGGGGCTGAAACCACACCGCCAGGGCCAAAACCACTGCGTCAGGCCTAAAACCACTCCGCCGAGCCTAAAACAACTCCGTCGGGGCCAAAACCACTCCACCAGTGCTGAAACCGCTCCGTCGGGGCTGAAACCCCTCCGTGAAGCCAAAAAGCACTGCATCGGGGCTGAAACCGCTCCGTGAAGCCGAAAAGCACTGTGTCGGGGCTGAAACCCCTCGGTGAAGCCGAAAAGCACTGTGTCGGGGCTGAAACCCCTCCGTGAAGCCGAAAAGCACTGTGTCGGGGCTGAAACCCCTCGGTGAAGCCGAAAAGCACTGTGTCGGGGCTGAAACCCCTCCGTGAAGCCGAAAAGCACTGTGTCGGGGCTGAAACCCCTCCGTGAGGCCGAAAAGCACTCGTCTGACCTTAAAACCACTCTGCCAGGGCCAAAACCACTGCGTCGGGGCTGAAACCCCTCCGCCGAGCCTAAAAGCAGTGCGTCAGGGCTGAAACCACTCTGCCAAGCCTAAAACCACTCTGCTGAGGCGAAAACGACTCTGCCAAGCCTAAAACCACTCCACCGAGGCGAAAACCACTGCGTCGGGGCTGAAACCACTCCACCGAGTTTAAAAGCAGTGCGTCGGGGCTGAAACCACTCCGTCGAGCCTAAAACCACTCCGTTGGGGCTGAAACCAATCCGCCGAGCCTGAAACCACTGCGTCAGGGCAGAAGCCACTCGGTTGTTACTGAAACCACTCCGCCGGACCTGAAACCACTCCGCCAGGGCCAAAACCACTGCGTCAGGCCTAAAACCACTCTGCCGAGCCTAAAACAACTCCGTCGGGGCCAAAACCGTTCCACCAAGGCGAAAACCACTCCGCCGGGGCTGAAACCACTCCGCCGAGCCGAAAAGCAGTGCGTCAGGGCTGAAACCCCTCCGTGAAGCCGAAAAGCACTGTGTCGGGGCTGAAACCCCTCCGTGAAGCTGAAAAGCACTGTGTCGGGGCTGAAACCCCTCCGTGAAGCCGAAAAGCACTGTGTCGGGGCTGAAACCCCTCCGTGAAGCCGAAAAGCACTGTGTCGGGGCTGAAACCCCTCCGTGAAGCCGAAAAGCACTGTGTCGGGGCTGAAACCCCTCCGTGAAGCTGAAAAGCACTGTGTCGAGGCTGAAACCCCTCCGTGAAGCCGAAAAGCACTCTGTCGGGTTTGAAACCACTCCGAGGCCAAAAGCAGTGCGTCGGGGCTGAAACCACTGTGCCGGGGCGGAAACTGCTCCGTCAGGCTGTAAACCACTGCGTCAGGCCGAAAAGCATTCCACCAGGGCCAAAACCACTGCATCGGGGCTGAAAGCGTTTCACGAGGGCTAAAACCACTCCGCCGACATTAAAACCACTGCGCCAAGCCTAAAAGCACTGCGTCGGGGCTGAAACCACTCCGCCGAGCCTGAAACCACTGCGTCAGGCCTGAAACCACTCCGCCGAGCCTAAAACAACTCCGTCAGGGCCAAAAGCACTCCACCAGTGCTGAAACCGCTCCGTCGGGGCTGAAACCGCTCCGTGAAGCCGAAAAGCACTGTGTCGGGGCTGAAACCCCTCCGTGAAGCCGAAAAGCACTGTGTCGGGGCTGAAACCACTCCGCCAAGGCGAAAAGCACTGCGTCGGGGTTGAAACCACTCCATCAAGCCTAAAACCACTCCGCCGCGGCTGAAACTAGTGCGTCAGGGCCCAAACCACTCCAGCAGTGCTGAAAGCACTCCGTCGAGCCTGAAACCACTGCGTCGGGGCTGAAACCACTCCGCCGAGCCTGAAACCACTGCGTCGGGGCTGAAACCACTCCGCCGAGCCTGAAACCACTGCGTCAGGCCTGAAACCACTCTGCCAGGGCCAAAACCACTGCGTCAGGCCTAAAACCACTCTGCCGAGCCTAAAAGAACTCCGTCGGAGCCAGAACCATTCCACCAAGGCGAAAACCACTCCGCCGGGGCTGAAACCACTCCGCCGAGCCGAAAAGCAGTGCGTCAGGGCTGAAACCACTCCGCCGATCCTGAAACCACTGTGTCAGGCCTGAAACCACTCCGCTGAGCCTAAAACAACTCTGTCGGGGCCAAAACCACTCCACCAGTGCTGAAACCACTCCGTCGGGGCTGAAACCCCTCCGTGAAGCCGAAAAGCACTGTGTTGGGGCTGAAACCCCTCCGTGAAGTCGAAAAGCACTCTGTCGGGGCTGAAACCCCTCCGTGAAGCCGAAAAGCACTGCGTCGGGGTTGAAACCCCTCCGTGAAGCCTGAAAGCACTCCGCCGAGCCTAAAACCACTCGTCTGACCTTAAAACCACTCCGCCGAGCCGAAAACCACTGCGTCGGGGCTGAAACCACTCCGCCAGGGCCAAAACCACTGCGTCGGGGCTGGAACCACTCCGCCGAGGCCAAAACCACTCCGTCGGGGCTGAAACCACTCTGCCGAGCCTAAAACCACTCCGTCGGGGCTGAAACTACTGCGTCAGGCCCAAAACAACTGCGACAGGGCCAAAACCACTCCACCAGTGCTGAAACCACTGCGCCAAGCCTGAAACCAGTGCGTCGGGGCTGAAACCACTCCGCCAGGGCCAAAACCACTCGTCTGACCTTAAAACCACTCCATCAAGCCTAAAACCACTGCGTTGGGGCAGAAACTGCTCCGTCAGGCTGAAAACCACTCCGCCGAGCCTGAAACCACTCCGCCAAGGCCAAAACTGTTCCGTCGTTGCTGAAACCACTCTGCCAGGGCCAAAACCACTCCGTCGGGGCTGAAACCACTCCGCCAGGGCCAAAACCACTCTGCCAAGCCAAAAACCACTCCGTCGGGGCGAAAACCACTCCGCCGGGGCTGAAACCACTCCGCGGAGCCTAAAAGCAGTGCGTCAGGGCTGAAACCCCTCTGCCAAGCCTAAAACCACTCCGCCGGGGCGAAAACCACTCCGTCGGGGCTGAAACCCCTCCGTGAAGCTGAAAAGCACTATGTCGGGGCTGAAACCATTCGGTGAAGCTGAAAAGCACTGTGTCGGGGTTGAAACCACTCCGCCAAGCCGAAAAGCACTCTGTCGGTGTTGAAACCACTCCTCCAAGCCGAAAAGCACTGTGTCGGGGTTGAAACCACTCTGCCAAGCCGAAAACCACTCTGTCGGGGTTGAAACCACTCCGCCAAGCCGAAAAGCACTCTGTCGGGGTTGAAACCACTCCGCCAAACCGAAAACCACTCTGTCGGGGTTGAAACCACTCCGCCAAGCCGAAAAGCACTGCATCGGGGCTGAAACCATTCCGCCAAGCCGAAAACCACTCGTCTGACCTTAAAACCACTCCGCCAAGCCGAAAAGCACTGCATCGGGGCTGAAACCACTCCGAGGCCAAAAGCAGTGCGTCGGGGCTGAAACCACTGTGCCGGGGCGGAAACTGCTCCGTCAGGCTGTAAACCACTGCGTCAGGCCGAAAAGCATTCCACCAGGGCCAAAACCACTGCGTCGGGGCTGAAAGCGTTTCACGAGGGCTAAAACCACTCCGCCGACATTAAAACCACTGCGCCAAGCGTAAAAGCACTGCATCGGGGCTGAAACCACTCCGCCGAGCCTGAAACCACTGCGTCAGGCCTGAAACCACTCCGCCGAGCCTAAAACGACTCCGTCGGGGCCAAAAGCACTCCACCAGTGCTGAAACCGCTCCGTCGGGGCTGAAACCCCTCCGTGAAGCCGAAAAGCACTGTGTTGGGGCTGAAACCCCTCCGTGAAGCCGAAAAGCACTGTGTCGGGGCTGAAACCACTCCGCCAAGCCGAAAAGCACTGTGTCGGGGCTGAAACCACTCCGCCAAGCCTAAAAGCACTCTGTCGGGGCTGAAACCACTCCGCCAAGCCGAAAAGCACTCTGTTGGGGTTGAAACCACTCCGCCAAGCTGAAAAGCACTGCGTCGGGGTTGAAACCACTCCATCAAGCCTAAAACCACTCGTCTGACCTTAAAACCACACCGCCGAGCCTGAAACCACTGCGTCAGGCCTGAAACCACTCCGCCAGGGCCAAAACCACTGCGTCAGGCCTGAAACCACTCCGCCAGGGCCAAAACCACTGTGTCAGGCCTAAAACCACTCCGCCGAGCCTGAAACCACTGCGTCAGGCCTGAAACCACTCCGCCGAGCCTAAAACAACTCCGTCGGGGCCAAAAGCACTCCACCAGTGCTGAAACCGCTCCATCGGGGCTGAAACCCCTCCGTGAAGCCGAAAAGCACTGTGTCGGGGCTGAAACCCCTCCGTGAAGCCGAAAAGCACTGTGTCGGGGCTGAAAGCCCTCCGCGAAGCCGAAAAGCACTCTGTCGGGGCTGAAACCCCTCCGTGAAGCCGAAAAGCACTGCGTCGGGGCTGAAACCCCTCCGCCAGGGCCAAAACCACTCGTCTGACCTTAAAACCACTCCGCCGAGCCGAAAAGCACTGCATCGGGGCTGAAACCCCTCCGCTGAGGCCAAAACGACTGGGTCGGGGCTGAAACCACTCCGCCGAGCCTAAAACCACTCCGTCGGGGCTGAAAGCACTCCGCCGAGCCTAAAACCACTCCGTCGGGGCTGAAAGCACTCCGCCGAGCCTAAAACCACTCCGTCGGGGCTGAAAGCACTCCGCCGAGCCTAAAACCACTCCGTCGGGGCTGAAAGCACTCCGCCGAGCCTAAAACCACTCCGTCGGGGCTGAAAGCACTCCGCCGAGCCTAAAACCACTCCGTCGGGGCTGAAAGCACTCCGCCGAGCCTAAAACCACTCCGTCGGGGCTGAAAGCACTCCGCCGAGCCTAAAACCACTCCGTCGGGGCTGGAACCACTCCGCCGAGCCGAAAACCACTCCGTCGGGGCTGAAACCACTCCGCCAGAGCCTAAAAGCACTCCGTCGGGGCTGAAACCACTCTGCCGAGCCGAAAACCACAGCGTCGGGGCTGGAACCACTCCACCGAGCCTAAAACAACTCCGTCAGGGCCAAAACCACTCCACCAGTGCTGAAACCGCTCCGTCGGGGCTGAAACCCCTCCGTGAAGCCGAAAAGCACTGTGTCGGGGCTGAAACCCCTCCGTGAAGCCGAAAAGCACTGTGTCGGGGCTGAAACCACTCCACCAGGGCCAAATCCACTCGGTCAGGGCTGAAACCACTCCATCAAACCTAAAAGCACTGCATCAGGCCGAAAACCACTCCGTCGGGGTGAAACCACCGTGCCAGGGCCAAAACCAGTCTGCCAAGCCTAAAACCACTGCGTCGGGGCGAAAACCACTCCGCCGGGGCTGAAACCACTCCGCCAAGCCTAAAAGCAGTGCGTCAGGGCTGAAACCACTCTGCCAAGCCTAAAACCACTGCGCCGACATTAAAACCATTCCGCCAAGCCTAAAACCACTGCGTCGGGGCTGAAACCACTCCGCCGAGCCTGAAACCACTGCGTCAGGCCTGAAATCACTCTGCCGAGCCTGAAAGCACTGTGTCAGGCCTAAAAGCACTCCGCCGAGCCTAAAACAACTCCGTCGGGGCCAAAACCACTCGGCTGACCTTAAAACCACTCCATCAAGCCTAAAAACACTGCGTCGGGGCAGAAACTGCTCCGTCAGGCTGAAAACCACTCCGCCGAGCCTGAAACCACTGCGTCAGGGCAGAAGCCACTCCGTAGTTGCTGAAACCACTCCGCCGAGCCTAAAACCACTCCGCCAGGGCCAAAACCCCTCCGTCGGGGCTGAAACCACTCCGTGGTTGCTGAAACCACTCTGCCGAGCCTAAAACCACTCCGCCAGGGCCAAAACCCCTCCGTCGGGGCTGAAACCACTCCGTGGTTGCTGAAACCACTCCGCCGAGCCTAAAACCACTCCGCCAGGGCCAAAACCACTCCGTCGGGGCTGAAACCACACCGCCAGGGCCAAAACCACTGCGTCAGGCCTAAAACCACTCCGCCGAGCCTAAAACAACTCCGTCGGGGCCAAAACCACTCCACCAGTGCTGAAACCGCTCCGTCGGGGCTGAAACCCCTCCGTGAAGCCAAAAAGCACTGCATCGGGGCTGAAACCGCTCCGTGAAGCCGAAAAGCACTGTGTCGGGGCTGAAACCCCTCCGTGAAGCCGAAAAGCACTGTGTCGGGGCTGAAACCCCTCCGTGAAGCCGAAAAGCACTGTGTCGGGGCTGAAACCCCTCGGTGAAGCCGAAAAGCACTGCGTCGGGGCTGAAACCCCTCCGTGAAGCCGAAAAGCACTGCATCGGGGCTGAAACCGCTCCGTGAAGCCGAAAAGCACTGTGTCGGGGCTGAAACCCCTCCGTGAAGCCGAAAAGCACTGTGTCGGGGCTGAAACCCCTCCGTGAAGCCGAAAAGCACTGTGTCGGGGCTGAAACCCCTCGGTGAAGCCGAAAAGCACTGTGTCGGGGCTGAAACCCCTCCGTGAAGCCGAAAAGCACTGTGTCGGGGCTGAAACCCCTCCGTGAGGCCGAAAAGCACTCGTCTGACCTTAAAACCACTCTGCCAGGGCCAAAACCACTGCGTCGGGGCTGAAACCCCTCCGCCGAGCCTAAAAGCAGTGCGTCAGGGCTGAAACCACTCTGCCAAGCCTAAAACCACTCTGCTGAGGCGAAAACGACTCTGCCAAGCCTAAAACCACTCCACCGAGGCGAAAACCACTGCGTCGGGGCTGAAACCACTCCACCGAGTTTAAAAGCAGTGCGTCGGGGCTGAAACCACTCCGTCGAGCCTAAAACCACTCCGTTGGGGCTGAAACCAATCCGCCGAGCCTGAAACCACTGCGTCAGGGCAGAAGCCACTCGGTTGTTACTGAAACCACTCCGCCGGACCTGAAACCACTCCGCCAGGGCCAAAACCACTGCGTCAGGCCTAAAACCACTCTGCCGAGCCTAAAACAACTCCGTCGGGGCCAAAACCGTTCCACCAAGGCGAAAACCACTCCGCCGGGGCTGAAACCACTCCGCCGAGCCGAAAAGCAGTGCGTCAGGGCTGAAACCCCTCCGTGAAGCCGAAAAGCACTGTGTCGGGGCTGAAACCCCTCCGTGAAGCTGAAAAGCACTGTGTCGGGGCTGAAACCCCTCCGTGAAGCCGAAAAGCACTGTGTCGGGGCTGAAACCCCTCCGTGAAGCCGAAAAGCACTGTGTCGGGGCTGAAACCCCTCCGTGAAGCTGAAAAGCACTGTGTCGAGGCTGAAACCCCTCCGTGAAGCCGAAAAGCACTCTGTCGGGTTTGAAACCACTCCGAGGCCAAAAGCAGTGCGTCGGGGCTGAAACCACTGTGCCGGGGCGGAAACTGCTCCGTCAGGCTGTAAACCACTGCGTCAGGCCGAAAAGCATTCCACCAGGGCCAAAACCACTGCATCGGGGCTGAAAGCGTTTCACGAGGGCTAAAACCACTCCGCCGACATTAAAACCACTGCGCCAAGCCTAAAAGCACTGCGTCGGGGCTGAAACCACTCCGCCGAGCCTGAAACCACTGCGTCAGGCCTGAAACCACTCCGCCGAGCCTAAAACAACTCCGTCAGGGCCAAAAGCACTCCACCAGTGCTGAAACCGCTCCGTCGGGGCTGAAACCGCTCCGTGAAGCCGAAAAGCACTGTGTCGGGGCTGAAACCCCTCCGTGAAGCCGAAAAGCACTGTGTCGGGGCTGAAACCACTCCGCCAAGCCGAAAAGCACTGCGTCGGGGTTGAAACCACTCCATCAAGCCTAAAACCACTCCGCCGGGGCTGAAACTAGTGCGTCAGGGCCCAAACCACTCCAGCAGTGCTGAAAGCACTCCGTCGAGCCTGAAACCACTGCGTCGGGGCTGAAACCACTCCGCCGAGCCTGAAACCACTGCGTCGGGGCTGAAACCACTCCGCCGAGCCTGAAACCACTGCGTCAGGCCTGAAACCACTCTGCCAGGGCCAAAACCACTGCGTCAGGCCTAAAACCACTCTGCCGAGCCTAAAAGAACTCCGTCGGAGCCAGAACCATTCCACCAAGGCGAAAACCACTCCGCCGGGGCTGAAACCACTCCGCCGAGCCGAAAAGCAGTGCGTCAGGGCTGAAACCACTCCGCCGATCCTGAAACCACTGTGTCAGGCCTGAAACCACTCCGCTGAGCCTAAAACAACTCTGTCGGGGCCAAAACCACTCCACCAGTGCTGAAACCACTCCGTCGGGGCTGAAACCCCTCCGTGAAGCCGAAAAGCACTGTGTTGGGGCTGAAACCCCTCCGTGAAGTCGAAAAGCACTCTGTCGGGGCTGAAACCCCTCCGTGAAGCCGAAAAGCACTGTGTCGGGGTTGAAACCCCTCCGTGAAGCCTGAAAGCACTCCGCCGAGCCTAAAACCACTCGTCTGACCTTAAAACCACTCCGCCGAGCCGAAAACCACTGCGTCGGGGCTGAAACCACTCCGCCAGGGCCAAAACCACTGCGTCGGGGCTGGAACCACTCCGCCGAGGCCAAAACCACTGCGTCGGGGCTGAAACCACTCTGCCGAGCCTAAAACCACTCCGTCGGGGCTGAAACTACTGCGTCAGGCCCAAAACAACTGCGACAGGGCCAAAACCACTCCACCAGTGCTGAAACCACTGCGCCAAGCCTGAAACCAGTGCGTCGGGGCTGAAACCACTCCGCCAGGGCCAAAACCACTCGTCTGACCTTAAAACCACTCCATCAAGCCTAAAACCACTGCGTTGGGGCAGAAACTGCTCCGTCAGGCTGAAAACCACTCCGCCGAGCCTGAAACCACTCCGCCAAGGCCAAAACTGTTCCGTCGTTGCTGAAACCACTCTGCCAGGGCCAAAACCACTCCGTCGGGGCTGAAACCACTCCGCCAGGGCCAAAACCACTCTGCCAAGCCAAAAACCACTCCGTCGGGGCGAAAACCACTCCGCCGGGGCTGAAACCACTCCGCGGAGCCTAAAAGCAGTGCGTCAGGGCTGAAACCCCTCTGCCAAGCCTAAAACCACTCTGCCGGGGCGAAAACCACTCCGTCGGGGCTGAAACCCCTCCGTGAAGCTGAAAAGCACTATGTCGGGGCTGAAACCATTCGGTGAAGCTGAAAAGCACTGTGTCGGGGTTGAAACCACTCCGCCAAGCCGAAAAGCACTCTGTCGGTGTTGAAACCACTCCGCCAAGCCGAAAAGCACTGTGTCGGGGTTGAAACCACTCTGCCAAGCCGAAAACCACTCTGTCGGGGTTGAAACCACTCCTCCAAGCCGAAAAGCACTCTGTCGGGGTTGAAACCACTCCGCCAAACCGAAAACCACTCTGTCGGGGTTGAAACCACTCCGCCAAGCCGAAAAGCACTCTGTCGGGGCTGAAACCATTCCGCCAAGCCGAAAACCACTCGTCTGACCTTAAAACCACTCCGCCAAGCCGAAAAGCACTGCATCGGGGCTGAAACCACTCCGAGGCCAAAAGCAGTGCGTCGGGGCTGAAACCACTGTGCCGGGGCGGAAACTGCTCCGTCAGGCTGTAAACCACTGCGTCAGGCCGAAAAGCATTCCACCAGGGCCAAAACCACTGCGTCGGGGCTGAAAGCGTTTCACGAGGGCTAAAACCACTCCGCCGACATTAAAACCACTGCGCCAAGCCTAAAAGCACTGCATCGGGGCTGAAACCACTCCGCCGAGCCTGAAACCACTGCGTCAGGCCTGAAACCACTCCGCCGAGCCTAAAACGACTCCGTCGGGGCCAAAAGCACTCCACCAGTGCTGAAACCGCTCCGTCGGGGCTGAAACCCCTCCGTGAAGCCGAAAAGCACTGTGTTGGGGCTGAAACCCCTCCGTGAAGCCGAAAAGCACTGTGTCGGGGCTGAAACCACTCCGCCAAGCCGAAAAGCACTGTGTCGGGGCTGAAACCACTCCGCCAAGCCTAAAAGCACTCTGTCGGGGCTGAAACCACTCCGCCAAGCCGAAAAGCACTCTGTTGGGGTTGAAACCACTCCGCCAAGCTGAAAAGCACTGCGTCGGGGTTGAAACCACTCCATCAAGCCTAAAACCACTCGTCTGACCTTAAAACCACACCGCCGAGCCTGAAACCACTGCGTCAGGCCTGAAACCACTCCGCCAGGGCCAAAACCACTGCGTCAGGCCTGAAACCACTCCGCCAGGGCCAAAACCACTGTGTCAGGCCTAAAACCACTCCGCCGAGCCTGAAACCACTGCGTCAGGCCTGAAACCACTCCGCCGAGCCTAAAACAACTCCGTCGGGGCCAAAAGCACTCCACCAGTGCTGAAACCGCTCCATCGGGGCTGAAACCCCTCCGTGAAGCCGAAAAGCACTGTGTCGGGGCTGAAACCCCTCCGTGAAGCCGAAAAGCACTGTGTCGGGGCTGAAAGCCCTCCGCGAAGCCGAAAAGCACTGTGTCGGGGCTGAAACCCCTCCGTGAAGCCGAAAAGCACTGCGTCGGGGCTGAAACCCCTCCGCCAGGGCCAAAACCACTCGTCTGACCTTAAAACCACTCCGCCGAGCCGAAAAGCACTGCATCGGGGCTGAAACCCCTCCGCTGAGGCCAAAACGACTGCGTCGGGGCTGAAACCACTCCGCCGAGCCTAAAACCACTCCGTCGGGGCTGAAAGCACTCCGCCGAGCCTAAAACCACTCCGTCGGGGCTGAAAGCACTCCGCCGAGCCTAAAACCACTCCGTCGGGGCTGAAAGCACTCCGCCGAGCCTAAAACCACTCCGTCGGGGCTGAAAGCACTCCGCCGAGCCTAAAACCACTCCGTCGGGGCTGAAAGCACTCCGCCGAGCCTAAAACCACTCCGTCGGGGCTGAAAGCACTCCGCCGAGCCTAAAACCACTCTGTCGGGGCTGAAAGCACTCCGCCGAGCCTAAAACCACTCCGTCGGGGCTGGAACCACTCCGCCGAGCCGAAAACCACTCCGTCGGGGCTGAAACCACTCCGCCAGAGCCTAAAAGCACTCCGTCGGGGCTGAAACCACTCTGCCGAGCCGAAAACCACAGCGTCGGGGCTGGAACCACTCCACCGAGCCTAAAACAACTCCGTCAGGGCCAAAACCACTCCACCAGTGCTGAAACCGCTCCGTCGGGGCTGAAACCCCTCCGTGAAGCCGAAAAGCACTGTGTCGGGGCTGAAACCCCTCCGTGAAGCCGAAAAGCACTGTGTCGGGGCTGAAACCACTCCACCAGGGCCAAATCCACTCGGTCAGGGCTGAAACCACTCCATCAAACCTAAAAGCACTGCATCAGGCCGAAAACCACTCCGTCGGGGTGAAACCACCGTGCCAGGGCCAAAACCAGTCTGCCAAGCCTAAAACCACTGCGTCGGGGCGAAAACCACTCCGCCGGGGCTGAAACCACTCCGCCAAGCCTAAAAGCAGTGCGTCAGGGCTGAAACCACTCTGCCAAGCCTAAAACCACTGCGCCGACATTAAAACCATTCCGCCAAGCCTAAAACCACTGCGTCGGGGCTGAAACCACTCCGCCGAGCCTGAAACCACTGCGTCAGGCCTGAAATCACTCTGCCGAGCCTGAAAGCACTGTGTCAGGCCTAAAAGCACTCCGCCGAGCCTAAAACAACTCCGTCGGGGCCAAAACCACTCGGCTGACCTTAAAACCACTCCATCAAGCCTAAAAACACTGCGTCGGGGCAGAAACTGCTCCGTCAGGCTGAAAACCACTCCGCCGAGCCTGAAACCACTGCGTCAGGGCAGAAGCCACTCCGTAGTTGCTGAAACCACTCCGCCGAGCCTAAAACCACTCCGCCAGGGCCAAAACCCCTCCGTCGGGGCTGAAACCACTCCGTGGTTGCTGAAACCACTCCGCCGAGCCTAAAACCACTCCGCCAGGGCCAAAACCCCTCCGTCGGGGCTGAAACCACTCCGTGGTTGCTGAAACCACTCCGCCGAGCCTAAAACCACTCCGCCAGGGCCAAAACCACTCCGTCGGGGCTGAAACCACACCGCCAGGGCCAAAACCACTGCGTCAGGCCTAAAACCACTCCGCCGAGCCTAAAACAACTCCGTCGGGGCCAAAACCACTCCACCAGTGCTGAAACCGCTCCGTCGGGGCTGAAACCCCTCCGCCAAGCCGAAAAGCACTCTGTCGGTGTTGAAACCCCTCCGTGAAGCCGAAAAGCACTGTGTCGGGGCTGAAACCACTCCGCCAAGCCGAAAAGCACTCTGTCGGGGCTGAAACCACTCCGCCAAGCCGAAAAGCACTCTGTCGGGGCTGAAACCACTCCGCCAAGCCGAAAAGCACTCTGTTGGGGTTGAAACCACTCCGCCAAGCTGAAAAGCACTGCGTCGGGGTTGAAACCACTCCATCAAGCCTAAAACCACTCGTCTGACCTTAAAACCACACCGCCGAGCCTGAAACCACTGCGTCAGGCCTGAAACCACTCCGCCGAGCCTAAAAGCACTGCATCAGGCCCAAAACCACTCCGTCGGGGCTAAAACCACTGCGTCAGGCCTAAAACCACTCCACCGAGCCGAAAACAAGTCCGTCGGGGCCAAAACCACTCCACCAGTGCTGAAACCGCTCCGTCGGGGCTGAAACCCCTCCGTGAAGCCGAAAAGCACTGCATCGGGGCTGAAACCCCTCTGCGAAGCAGAAAAGCACTCTGTCGGGGTTGAAACCACTCCGCTAAGCCGAAAAGCACTGTGTCGGGGCTGAAACCCCTCCGTGAAGCCGAAAAGCACTGCGTCGGGGCTGAAACCACTCCATCAAGCCTAAAACCACTCCACCGGGGCTGAAACTAGTGCGTCAGGGCCCAAACCACTCCAGCAGTGCTGAAACCACTGTGCCAAGCCTGAAACCACTGCGTCGGGGCTGAAACCACTCCGCCGAGCCTGAAACCACTGCGTCAGGCCTGAAACCACTCCGCCAGGGCCAAAACCACTGCGTCAGGCCTAAAACCCCTCTGCCGAGCCTAAAAGCACTGCGTCGGGGCTGAAACCCCTCTGCCGAGCCGAAAAGCACTGCGTCGGGGCTGAAACCCCTCCGCCGAGCCGAAAAGCACTGTGTCGGGGCTGAAACCCCTCCGTGAAGCCGAAAAGCAGTGCGTCAGGGCTGAAACCCCTCCGTGAAGCCGAAAAGCACTGTGTCGAGGCTGAAACCCCTCCGTGAAGCCGAAAAGCACTGTGTCGGGGCTGAAACCCCTCCGTGAAGCCGAAAAGCACTGTGTCGGGGCTGAAACCCCTCCGTGAAGCCGAAAAGCACTGTGTCGGGGCTGAAACCCCTCCGTGAAGCCGAAAAGCACTGTGTCGGGGCTGAAACCCCTCCGTGAAGCCGAAAAGCACTGTGTCGGGGCTGAAACCCCTCCGTGAAGCCGAAAAGCACTGTGTCGGGGCTGAAACCACTCCGCCAAGCCGAAAAGCACTCTGTCGGGGTTGAAACCACTCTGCCAAGCCGAAAAGCACTCTGTTGGGGCTGAAACCACTCCGCCAAGCCGAAAAGCACTCTGTCGGGGCTGAAACCATTCCGCCAAGCCGAAAACCACTCGTCTGACCTTAAAACCACTCCGCCAAGCCGAAAAGCACTGCATCGGGGCTGAAACCACTCCGAGGCCAAAAGCAGTGCGTCAGGCCTGAAACCACTCCGCCGAGCCTAAAACAACTCCGTCGGGGCCAAAAGCACTCCACCAGTGCTGAAACCGCTCCGTCGGGGCTGAAACCCCTCCGTGAAGCCGAAAAGCACTGTGTCGGGGCTGAAAGCCCTCCGCGAAGCCGAAAAGCACTGTGTCGGGGCTGAAACCCCTCCGTGAAGCCGAAAAGCACTGTGTCGGGGCTGAAACCACTCCGCCAAGCCGAAAAGCACTCTGTCGGGGCTGAAACCACTCCGCCAAGCCGAAAAGCACTCTGTCGGGGCTGAAACCACTCCGCCAAGCCGAAAAGCACTGTGTCGGGGTTGAAACCACTCCGCCAAGCTGAAAAGCACTGCGTCGGGGTTGAAACCGCTGCGCCGAGCCTAAAACCACTCGTCTGACCTTAAAACCACTCCGCCGAGCCTGAAACCACTGCGTCAGGCCTGAAACCACTCCGCCAGGGCCAAAACCACTGCGTCAGGCCTGAAACCACTCCGCCGAGCCTGAAACCACTGCGTCAGGCCTAAAACCACTCCGCCGAGCCTAAAACAACTCCGTCGGGGCCAAAACCACTCCACCAGTGCTGAAACCGCTCCGTCGGGGCTGAAACCCCTCCGTAAAGCCGAAAAGCACTGTGTCGGGGCTGAAACCCCTCTGCGAAGCCGAAAAGCACTCTGTCGGGGTTGAAACCACTCCGCCAAGCCGAAAAGCACTGCGTCGGGGTTGAAACCACTCCGCCGAGCCTGAAAGCACTCCGCCGAGCCTAAAACCACTCGTCTGACCTTAAAACCACTCCGCCGAGCCTAAAAGCGCTGCATCGGGGCTGAAACCACTCCGCCAGGGCCAAAACCACTGCATTGGGGCTGAAACCACTCCGCCGAGCCTAAAAGCACTGCATCGGGGCTGAAACCACTCCGCCGAGCCTAAAACCACTCCGTCGGGGCTGAAACTACTGCGTCAGGCCCAAAACAACTGCGACAGGGCCAAAACCACTCCACCAGTGCTGAAACCACTGCGCCAAGCCTGAAACCAGTGCGTCGGGGCTGAAACCACTCTGCCAGGGCCAAAACCATTCGTCTGACCTTAAAACCACTCCATCAAGCCTAAAAGCACTGCGTCGGGGCAGAAACTGCTCCGTCAGGCTGAAAACCACTCCACCGAGCCTGAAACCACTCCGCCAAGGCCAAAACTGTTCCGTCGGGGCTGAAACCACTCCGTCGGGGCTGAAACCACTCCGCCAGGGCCAAAACCACTCCATCAAGCCAAAAACCACTCCGTCGGGGCGAAAACCACTCCGCCGGGGCTGAAACCACTCCGCGGAGCCTAAAAGCAGTCCGTCAGGGCTGAAACCCCTCTGCCAAGCCTAAAACCACTCCGCCGGGGCGAAAACCACTCCGCCGGGGCTGAAACCCCTCCGTGAAGCTGAAAAGCACTCTATCGGGGCTGAAACCATTCGGCGAAGCTGAAAAACACTCTGTCAGGGTTGAAACCAGTCCGCCAAGCCGAAAAGCACTCTGTCGGTGTTGAAACCACTCCGCCAAGCCGAAAAGCACTCTGTCGGGGTTGAAACCACTCCGCCAAGCCGAAAACCACTCTGACGGGGTTGAAACCACTCCGCCAAGCCGAAAAGCACTGTGTCGGGGCTGAAACCATTCCGCCAAGCCGAAAACCACTCGTCTGACCTTAAAACCACTCCGCCAAGCCGAAAAGCACTGCATCGGGGCTGAAACCACTCCGAGGCCAAAAGCAGTGCGTCGGGGCTGAAACCACTGTGCCGGGGCGGAAACTGCTCCGTCAGGCTGTAAACCACTGCGTCAGGCCGAAAAGCATTCCACCGGGGCCAAAACCACTGCATCGGGGCTGAAAGCGTTTCACGAGGGCTAAAACCACTCCGCCGACATTAAAACCACTGCGCCAAGCCTAAAAGCACTGCATCGGGGCTGAAACCACTCCGCCGAGCCTGAAACCACTGCGTCAGGCCTGAAACCACTCCGCCGAGCCTAAAACAACTCCGTCGGGGCCAAAAGCACTCCACCAGTGCTGAAACCGCTCCATCGGGGCTGAAACCCCTCCGTGAAGCCGAAAAGCACTGTGTCGGGGCTGAAACCCCTCCGTGAAGCCGAAAAGCACTGTGTCGGGGCTGAAAGCCCTCCGCGAAGCCGAAAAGCACTGTGTTGGGGCTGAAACCCCTCCGTGAAGCCGAAAAGCACTGCGTCGGGGCTGAAACCCCTCCGCCAGGGCCAAAACCACTCGTCTGACCTTAAAACCACTCCGCCGAGCCGAAAAGCACTGCATCGGGGCTGAAACCCCTCCGCTGAGGCCAAAACGACTGGGTCGGGGCTGAAACCACTCCGCCGAGCCTAAAACCACTCCGTCGGGGCTGAAAGCACTCCGCCGAGCCTAAAACCACTCCGTCGGGGCTGAAAGCACTCCGCCGAGCCTAAAACCACTCCGTCGGGGCTGAAAGCACTCCGCCGAGCCTAAAACCACTCCGTCGGGGCTGAAAGCACTCCGCCGAGCCTAAAACCACTCCGTCGGGGCTGAAAGCACTCCGCCGAGCCTAAAACCACTCCGTCGGGGCTGAAAGCACTCCGCCGAGCCTAAAACCACTCCGTCGGGGCTGAAAGCACTCCGCCGAGCCGAAAACCACTCCGTCGGGGCTGAAACCACTCCGCCAGAGCCTAAAAGCACTCCGTCGGGGCTGAAACCACTCTGCCGAGCCGAAAACCACAGCGTCGGGGCTGGAACCACTCCACCGAGCCTAAAACAACTCCGTCAGGGCCAAAACCACTCCACCAGTGCTGAAACCGCTCCGTCGGGGCTGAAACCCCTCCGTGAAGCCGAAAAGCACTGTGTCGGGGCTGAAACCCCTCCGTGAAGCCGAAAAGCACTGTGTCGGGGCTGAAACCACTCCACCAGGGCCAAATCCACTCGGTCAGGGCTGAAACCACTCCATCAAACCTAAAAGCACTGCATCAGGCCGAAAACCACTCCATCGGGGTGAAACCACCGTGCCAGGGCCAAAACCAGTCTGCCAAGCCTAAAACCACTGCGTCGGGGCGAAAACCACTCCGCCGGGGCTGAAACCACTCCGCCAAGCCTAAAAGCAGTGCGTCAGGGCTGAAACCACTCTGCCAAGCCTAAAACCACTGCGCCGACATTAAAACCATTCCGCCAAGCCTAAAACCACTGCGTCGGGGCTGAAACCACTCCGCCGAGCCTGAAACCACTGCGTCAGGCCTGAAATCACTCTGCCGAGCCTGAAAGCACTGTGTCAGGCCTAAAAGCACTCCGCCGAGCCTAAAACAACTCCGTCGGGGCCAAAACCACTCGGCTGACCTTAAAACCACTCCATCAAGCCTAAAAACACTGCGTCGGGGCAGAAACTGCTCCGTCAGGCTGAAAACCACTCCGCCGAGCCTGAAACCACTGCGTCAGGGCAGAAGCCACTCCGTAGTTGCTGAAACCACTCCGCCGAGCCTAAAACCACTCCGCCAGGGCCAAAACCCCTCCGTCGGGGCTGAAACCACTCCGTGGTTGCTGAAACCACTCTGCCGAGCCTAAAACCACTCCGCCAGGGCCAAAACCCCTCCGTCGGGGCTGAAACCACTCCGTGGTTGCTGAAACCACTCCGCCGAGCCTAAAACCACTCCGCCAGGGCCAAAACCACTCCGTCGGGGCTGAAACCACACCGCCAGGGCCAAAACCACTGCGTCAGGCCTAAAACCACTCCGCCGAGCCTAAAACAACTCCGTCGGGGCCAAAACCACTCCACCAGTGCTGAAACCGCTCCGTCGGGGCTGAAACCCCTCCGTGAAGCCAAAAAGCACTGCATCGGGGCTGAAACCGCTCCGTGAAGCCGAAAAGCACTGTGTCGGGGCTGAAACCCCTCGGTGAAGCCGAAAAGCACTGTGTCGGGGCTGAAACCCCTCCGTGAAGCCGAAAAGCACTGTGTCGGGGCTGAAACCCCTCCGTGAAGCCGAAAAGCACTGTGTCGGGGCTGAAACCCCTCCGTGAAGCCGAAAAGCACTGTGTCGGGGCTGAAACCCCTCCGTGAGGCCGAAAAGCACTCGTCTGACCTTAAAACCACTCTGCCAGGGCCAAAACCACTGCGTCGGGGCTGAAACCCCTCCGCCGAGCCTAAAAGCAGTGCGTCAGGGCTGAAACCACTCTGCCAAGCCTAAAACCACTCTGCTGAGGCGAAAACGACTCTGCCAAGCCTAAAACCACTCCACCGAGGCGAAAACCACTGCGTCGGGGCTGAAACCACTCCACCGAGTTTAAAAGCAGTGCGTCGGGGCTGAAACCACTCCGTCGAGCCTAAAACCACTCCGTTGGGGCTGAAACCAATCCGCCGAGCCTGAAACCACTGCGTCAGGGCAGAAGCCACTCGGTTGTTACTGAAACCACTCCGCCGGACCTGAAACCACTCCGCCAGGGCCAAAACCACTGCGTCAGGCCTAAAACCACTCTGCCGAGCCTAAAACAACTCCGTCGGGGCCAAAACCGTTCCACCAAGGCGAAAACCACTCCGCCGGGGCTGAAACCACTCCGCCGAGCCGAAAAGCAGTGCGTCAGGGCTGAAACCCCTCCGTGAAGCCGAAAAGCACTGTGTCGGGGCTGAAACCCCTCCGTGAAGCTGAAAAGCACTGTGTCGGGGCTGAAACCCCTCCGTGAAGCCGAAAAGCACTGTGTCGGGGCTGAAACCCCTCCGTGAAGCCGAAAAGCACTGTGTCGGGGCTGAAACCCCTCCGTGAAGCTGAAAAGCACTGTGTCGAGGCTGAAACCCCTCCGTGAAGCCGAAAAGCACTCTGTCGGGTTTGAAACCACTCCGAGGCCAAAAGCAGTGCGTCGGGGCTGAAACCACTGTGCCGGGGCGGAAACTGCTCCGTCAGGCTGTAAACCACTGCGTCAGGCCGAAAAGCATTCCACCAGGGCCAAAACCACTGCATCGGGGCTGAAAGCGTTTCACGAGGGCTAAAACCACTCCGCCGACATTAAAACCACTGCGCCAAGCCTAAAAGCACTGCGTCGGGGCTGAAACCACTCCGCCGAGCCTGAAACCACTGCGTCAGGCCTGAAACCACTCCGCCGAGCCTAAAACAACTCCGTCGGGGCCAAAAGCACTCCACCAGTGCTGAAACCGCTCCGTCGGGGCTGAAACCCCTCCGTGAAGCCGAAAAGCACTGTGTCGGGGCTGAAACCCCTCCGTGAAGCCGAAAAGCACTGTGTCGGGGCTGAAACCACTCCGCCAAGCCGAAAAGCACTGCGTCGGGGTTGAAACCACTCCATCAAGCCTAAAACCACTCCGCCGGGGCTGAAACTAGTGCGTCAGGGCCCAAACCACTCCAGCAGTGCTGAAAGCACTCCGTCGAGCCTGAAACCACTGCGTCGGGGCTGAAACCACTCCACCGAGCCTAAAACCACTCGTCTGACCTTAAAACCACACCGCCGAGCCTGAAACCACTGCGTCAGGCCTGAAACCACTCTGCCAGGGCCAAAACCACTGCGTCAGGCCTAAAACCACTCTGCCGAGCCTAAAAGAACTCCGTCGGAGCCAGAACCATTCCACCAAGGCGAAAACCACTCCGCCGGGGCTGAAACCACTCCGCCAAGCCGAAAAGCAGTGCGTCAGGGCTGAAACCACTCCGCCGATCCTGAAACCACTGTGTCAGGCCTGAAACCACTCCGCTGAGCCTAAAACAACTCTGTCGGGGCCAAAAACACTCCACCAGTGCTGAAACCACTCCGTCGGGGCTGAAACCCCTCCGTGAAGCCGAAAAGCACTGTGTCGGGGCTGAAACCCCTCCGTGAAGTCGAAAAGCACTCTGTCGGGGCTGAAACCCCTCCGTGAAGCCGAAAAGCACTGCGTCGGGGTTGAAACCCCTCCGTGAAGCCTGAAAGCACTCCGCCGAGCCTAAAACCACTCGTCTGACCTTAAAACCACTCCGCCGAGCCTAAAACCACTGCGTCGGGGCTGAAACCACTCCGCCAGGGCCAAAACCACTGCGTCGGGGCTGAAACCACTCCGCCGAGGCCAAAACCACTCCGTCGGGGCTGAAACCACTCTGCCGAGCCTAAAACCACTCCGTCGGGGCTGAAACTACTGCGTCAGGCCCAAAACAACTGCGACAGGGCCAAAACCACTCCACCAGTGCTGAAACCACTGCGCCAAGCCTGAAACCAGTGCGTCGGGGCTGAAACCACTCCGCCAGGGCCAAAACCACTCGTCTGACCTTAAAACCACTCCATCAAGCCTAAAACCACTGCGTTGGGGCAGAAACTGCTCCGTCAGGCTGAAAACCACTCCGCCGAGCCTGAAACCACTCCGCCAAGGCCAAAACTGTTCCGTCGTTGCTGAAACCACTCTGCCAGGGCCAAAACCACTCCGTCGGGGCTGAAACCACTCCGCCAGGGCCAAAACCACTCTGCCAAGCCAAAAACCACTCCGTCGGGGCGAAAACCACTCCGCCGGGGCTGAAACCACTCCGCGGAGCCTAAAAGCAGTGCGTCAGGGCTGAAACCCCTCTGCCAAGCCTAAAACCACTCCGCCGGGGCGAAAACCACTCCGTCGGGGCTGAAACCCCTCCGTGAAGCTGAAAAGCACTATGTCGGGGCTGAAACCATTCGGTGAAGCTGAAAAGCACTGTGTCGGGGTTGAAACCACTCCGCCAAGCCGAAAAGCACTCTGTCGGTGTTGAAACCACTCCGCCAAGCCGAAAACCACTCTGTCGGGGTTGAAACCACTCCGCCAAGCCGAAAAGCACTGTGTCGGGGCTGAAACCATTCCGCCAAGCCGAAAACCACTCGTCTGACCTTAAAACCACTCCGCCAAGCCGAAAAGCACTGCATCGGGGCTGAAACCACTCCGAGGCCAAAAGCAGTGCGTCGGGGCTGAAACCACTGTGCCGGGGCGGAAACTGCTCCGTCAGGCTGTAAACCACTGCGTCAGGCCGAAAAGCATTCCACCAGGGCCAAAACCACTGCGTCGGGGCTGAAAGCGTTTCACGAGGGCTAAAACCACTCCGCCGACATTAAAACCACTGCGCCAAGCCTAAAAGCACTGCATCGGGGCTGAAACCACTCCGCCGAGCCTGAAACCACTGCGTCAGGCCTGAAACCACTCCGCCGAGCCTAAAACGACTCCGTCGGGGCCAAAAGCACTCCACCAGTGCTGAAACCGCTCCGTCGGGGCTGAAACCCCTCCGTGAAGCCGAAAAGCACTGTGTTGGGGCTGAAACCCCTCCGTGAAGCCGAAAAGCACTGTGTCGGGGCTGAAACCACTCCGCCAAGCCGAAAAGCACTGTGTCGGGGCTGAAACCACTCCGCCAAGCCTAAAAGCACTCTGTCGGGGCTGAAACCACTCCGCCAAGCCGAAAAGCACTCTGTTGGGGTTGAAACCACTCCGCCAAGCTGAAAAGCACTGCGTCGGGGTTGAAACCACTCCATCAAGCCTAAAACCACTCGTCTGACCTTAAAACCACACCGCCGAGCCTGAAACCACTGCGTCAGGCCTGAAACCACTCCGCCAGGGCCAAAACCACTGCGTCAGGCCTGAAACCACTCCGCCAGGGCCAAAACCACTGTGTCAGGCCTAAAACCACTCCGCCGAGCCTAAAACAACTCCGTCGGGGCCAAAACCACTCCACAAGTGCTGAAACCGCTCCGTCGGGGCTGAAACCCCTCCGTGAAGCCGAAAAGCACTCCGTCAGGGTTGAAACCACTCCGCCGAGCCTAAAAGCACTGCATCAGGCCCAAAACCACTCCGTCGGGGCTAAAACCACTGCGTCAGGCCTAAAAACACTCCACCGAGCCGAAAACAAGTCCGTCGGGGCCAAAACCACTCCACCAGTGCTGAAACCGCTCCGTCGGGGCTGAAACCCCTCCGTGAAGCCGAAAAGCACTGCATCGGGGCTGAAACCCCTCTGCGAAGCAGAAAAGCACTCTGTCGGGGTTGAAACCACTCCGCTAAGCCGAAAAGCACTGTGTCGGGGCTGAAACCCCTCCGTGAAGCCGAAAAGCACTGCGTCGGGGCTGAAACCCCTCCGTGAAGCCGAAAAGCACTGCGTCGGGGTTGAAACCCCTCCGTGAAGCCGAAAAGCACTGTGTCGGGGCTGAAACCACTCCGCCGAGCCGAAAAGCACTGTGTCGGGGCTGAAACCCCTCCGCCAAGCCGAAAAGCACTCTGTTGGGGTTGAAACCACTCCGCCAAGCCGAAAAGCACTGCGTCGAGGCTGAAACCCCTCCGTGAAGCCGAAAAGCACTGCGTCGGGGTTGAAACCCCTCCGTGAAGCCGAAAAGCACTGCGTCGAGGCTGAAACCCCTCCGTGAAGCCGAAAAGCACTGTGTCGGGGCTGAAACCCCTCCGTGAAGCCGAAAAGCACTGTGTCGGGGCTGAAACCCCTCCGTGAAGCCGAAAAGCACTGTGTCGGGGCTGAAACCCCTCCGTGAAGCCGAAAAGCACTGTGTCGGGGCTGAAACCCCTCCGTGAAGCCGAAAAGCACTGCGTCGGGGTTGAAACCACTCCATCAAGCCTAAAACCACTCCGCCGGGGCTGAAACTAGTGCGTCAGGGACCAAACCACTCCAGCAGTGCTGAAACCACTGTGCCAAGCCTGAAACCACTGCGTCGGGGCTGAAACCACTCCGCCGAGCCTGAAACCACTGCGTCAGGCCTGAAACCACTCCGCCAGGGCCAAAACCACTGCGTCGAGCCTAAAATCACTCTGCCGAGCCTAAAACAACTCCGTCGGGGCCAAAACAATTCCACCGAGGCGAAAACCACTCCGCCGGGGCTGAAACCCCTCCATGAAGCCGAAAAGCACTGTGTCGGGGCTGAAACCCCTCCGTGAAGCCGAAAAGCACTGTGTCGGGGCTGAAACCACTCCGCCGAGCCTAAAAGCACTGCGTTGGGGCTGAAACCACTCCGCCGAGCCTAAAAGCACTGCGTTGGGGCTGAAACCACTCCGCCGAGCCTAAAAGCCCTGCGTTGGGGCTGAAACCCCTCCGCCGAGCCTAAAAGCAGTGCGTCAGGGCTGAAACCACTCCGCCGAGCCTGAAACCACTGCGCCGAGCCTAAAACCACTCGTCTGACCTTAAAACCACTCCGCCGAGGCGAAAACCACTGCGTCGGGGCTGAAACCACTCCGCCGAGCCTAAAAGCACTGCATCGGGGCTGAAACCACTCCGCCGAGGCCAAATCCACTGCGTCGGGGCTGAAACCACTCCGCCGAGCCTAAAACCACTCCGTCGGGGCTGAAACTACTGCGTCAGGCCCAAAACAACTGCGACAGGGCCAAAACCACTCCACCAGTGCTGAAACCACTGCGCCAAGCCTGAAACCACTGCGTCGGGGCTGAAACCACTCCGCCAGGGCCAAAACCACTCGTCTGACCTTAAAACCACTCCATCAAGCCTAAAACCACTGCGTTGGGGCAGAAACTGCTCCGTCAGGCTGAAAACCACTCCGCCGAGCCTGAAACCACTCCGCCAAGGCCAAAACTGTTCCGTCGTTGCTGAAACCACTCCGCCAGGGCCAAAACCACTCCGTCGGGGCTGAAACCACTCCGCCAGGGCCAAAACCACTCTGCCAAGCCAAAAACCACTCCGTCGGGGCGAAAACCACTCCGCTGGGGCTGAAACCACTCCGCGGAGCCTAAAAGCAGTGCGTCAGGGCTGAAACCCCTCTTCCAAGCCTAAAACCACTCCGCCGGGGCGAAAACCACTCCGTCGGGGCTGAAACCCCTCCGTGAAGCTGAAAAGCACTCTGTCGGGGCTGAAACCATTCCGCGAAGCTGAAAAGCACTCTGTCGGGGTTGAAACCAGTCCGCCAAGCCGAAAAGCACTCTGTCGGTGTTGAAACCACTCCGCCAAGCCGAAAAGCACTCTGTCGGGGTTGAAACCACTCTGCCAAGCCGAAAAGCACTCTGTCGGGGTTGAAACCACTCTGCCAAGCCGAAAAGCACTCTGTCGGGGTTGAAACCACTCCGCCAAGCCGAAAAGCACTCTGTCGGGGTTGAAACCACTCCGCCAAGCCGAAAAGCACTGCATCGGGGCTGAAACCATTCCGCCAAGCCGAAAACCACTCGTCTGACCTTAAAACCACTCCGCCAAGCCGAAAAGCACTGCATCGGGGCTGAAACCATTCCGCCAAGCCGAAAACCACTCGTCTGACCTTAAAACCACTCCGCCAAGCCGAAAAGCACTGCATCGGGGCTGAAACCACTCCGAGGCCAAAAGCAGTGCGTCGGGGCTGAAACCACTGTGCCGGGGCGGAAACTGCTCCGTCAGGCTGTAAACCACTGCGTCAGGCCGAAAAGCATTCCACCAGGGCCAAAACCACTGCATCGGGGCTGAAAGCGTTTCACGAGGGCTAAAATCACTCCGCCGACATTAAAACCACTGCGCCAAGCCTAAAAGCACTGCATCGGGGCTGAAACCAGTCCGCCGAGCCTGAAACCACTGCGTCAGGCCTGAAACCACTCCGCCGAGCCTAAAACAACTCCGTCGGGGCCAAAAGCACTCCACCAGTGCTGAAACCGCTCCGTCGGGGCTGAAACCCCTCCGTGAAGCCGAAAAGCACTGTGTCGGGGCTGAAACCCCTCCGTGAAGCCGAAAAGCACTGTGTCGGGGCTGAAACCCCTCCGTGAAGCCGAAAAGCACTGTGTCGGGGCTGAAACCCCTCCGTGAAGCCGAAAAGCACTGTGTCGGGGCTGAAACCCCTCCGCGAAGCCGAAAACCACTGCATCGGGGCTGAAACCACTCCGCCAAGACGAAAAGCACTCTGTTGGGGTTGAAACCACTCCGCCAAGCGGAAAAGCACTGCGTCGGGGTTGAAACCGCTGCGCCGAGCCTAAAACCACTCGTCTGACCTTAAAACCACTCCGCCGAGCCTGAAACCACTGCGTCAGGCCTGAAACCACTCCGCCAGGGCCAAAACCACTGCGTCAGGCCTGAAACCACTCCGCCGAGCCTGAAACCACTCCGCCGAGCCTGAAACCACTCCGCCGAGCCTAAAACAACTCCGTCGGGGCCAAAACCACTCCACCAGTGCTGAAACCGCTCCGTCGGGGCTGAAACCCCTCCGTGAAGCCGAAAAGCACTGTGTCGGGGCTGAAAGCCCTCCGCGAAGCCGAAAAGCACTGTGTCGGGGCTGAAACCCCTCCGTGAAGCCGAAAAGCACTGTGTCGGGGCTGAAACCCCTCCGGGAAGCCGAAAAGCACTGTGTCGGGGCTGAAACCCCTGCGTGAAGCCGAAAAGCACTGTGTCGGGGCTGAAACCACTCCGCCAAGCCGAAAAGCACTCTGTCGGGGCTGAAACCACTCCGCCAAGCCGAAAAGCACTCTGTTGGGGTTGAAACCACTCCGCCAAGCTGAAAAGCACTGCGTCGGGGTTGAAACCGCTGCGCCGAGCCTAAAACCACTCGTCTGACCTTAAAACCACTCCGCCGAGCCTGAAACCACTGCGTCAGGCCTGAAACCACTCCGCCAGGGCCAAAACCACTGCGTCAGGCCTGAAACCACTCCGCCAGGGCCAAAACCACTGCGTCAGGCCTGAAACCACTCCGCCGAGCCTGAAACCACTGCGTCAGGCCTAAAACCACTCCGCCGAGCCTAAAACAACTCCGTCGGGGCCACAACCACTCCACCAGTGCTGAAACCGCTCCGTCGGGGCTGAAACCCCTCCGTAAAGCCGAAAAGCACTGTGTCGGGGCTGAAACCCCTCTGCGAAGCCGAAAAGCACTCTGTCGGGGTTGAAACCCCTCCGTGAAGCCGAAAAGCACTGTGTCGGGGTTGAAACCACTCCGCCGAGCCTGAAAGCACTCCGCCGAGCCTAAAACCACTCGTCTGACCTTAAAACCACTCCGCCGAGCCTAAAAGCGCTGCATCGGGGCTGAAACCACTCCGCCAGGGCCAAAACCACTGCATTGGGGCTGAAACCACTCCGCCGAGCCTAAAAGCACTGCATCGGGGCTGAAACCACTCCGCCGAGCCTAAAACCACTCCGTCGGGGCTGAAACTACTGCGTCAGGCCCAAAACAACTGCGACAGGGCCAAAACCACTCCACCAGTGCTGAAACCACTGCGCCAAGCCTGAAACCAGTGCGTCGGGGCTGAAACCACTCCGCCAGGGCCAAAACCACTCGTCTGACCTTAAAACCACTCCATCAAGCCTAAAAGCACTGCGTCGGGGCAGAAACTGCTCCGTCAGGCTGAAAACCACTCCGCCGAGCCTGAAACCACTCCGCCAAGGCCAAAACTGTTCCGTCGTTGCTGAAACCACTCCGCCAGGGCCAAAACCACTCCGTCGGGGCTGAAACCACTCCGCCAGGGCCAAAACCACTCTGCCAAGCCAAAAACCACTCCGTCGGGGCGAAAACCACTCCGCCGGGGCTGAAACCACTCCGCGGAGCCTAAAAGCAGTGCGTCAGGGCTGAAACCCCTCTGCCAAGCCTAAAACCACTCCGCCGGGGCGAAAACCACTCCGTCGGGGCTGAAACCCCTCCGTGAAGCTGAAAAGCACTCTATCGGGGCTGAAACCATTCGGCGAAGCTGAAAAGCACTCTGTCAGGGTTGAAACCACTCCGCCAAGCCGAAAAGCACTCTGTCGGTGTTGAAACCACTCCGCCAAGCCGAAAAGCACTCTGTCGGGGTTGAAACCACTCCGCCAAGCCGAAAACCACTCTGACGGGGTTGAAACCACTCCGCCAAGCCGAAAAGCACTGTGTCGGGGCTGAAACCATTCCGCCAAGCCGAAAACCACTCGTCTGACCTTAAAACCACTCCGCCAAGCCGAAAAGCACTGCATCGGGGCTGAAACCACTCCGAGGCCAAAAGCAGTGCGTCGGGGCTGAAACCACTGTGCCGGGGCGGAAACTGCTCCGTCAGGCTGTAAACCACTGCGTCAGGCCGAAAAGCATTCCACCGGGGCCAAAACCACTGCATCGGGGCTGAAAGCGTTTCACGAGGGCTAAAACCACTCCGCCGACATTAAAACCACTGCGCCAAGCCTAAAAGCACTGCATCGGGGCTGAAACCACTCCGCCGAGCCTGAAACCACTGCGTCAGGCCTAAAACCACTCCGCCGAGCCTAAAACAACTCCGTCGGGGCCAAAAGCACTCCACCAGTGCTGAAACCGCTCCATCGGGGCTGAAACCCCTGCGTGAAGCCGAAAAGCACTGTGTCGGGGCTGAAACCCCTGCGTGAAGCCGAAAAGCACTGTGTCGGGGCTGAAACCCCTCCGTGAAGCCGAAAAGCACTGTGTCGGGGCTGAAACCCCTCCGTGAAGCCGAAAAGCACTGCGTCGGGGCTGAAACCCCTCCGCCAGGGCCAAAACCACTCGTCTGACCTTAAAACCACTCCGCCGAGCCGAAAAGCACTGCATCGGGGCTGAAACCCCTCCGCTGAGGCCAAAACGACTGGGTCGGGGCTGAAACCACTCCGCCGAGCCTAAAACCACTCCGTCGGGGCTGAAAGCACTCCGCCGAGCCTAAAACCACTCCGTCGGGGCTGAAAGTACTCCGCCGAGCGTAAAACCACTCCGTCGGGGCTGAAAGCACTCCGCCGAGCCTAAAACCACTCCGTCGGGGCTGAAAGCACTCCGCCGAGCCTAAAACCACTCCGTCGGGGCTGGAACCACTCCGCCGAGCCGAAAACCACTCCGTCGGGGCTGAAACCACTCCGCCAGAGCCTAAAAGCACTCCGTCGGGGCTGAAACCACTCTGCCGAGCCGAAAACCACAGCGTCGGGGCTGGAACCACTCCACCGAGCCTAAAACAACTCCGTCAGGGCCAAAACCACTCCACCAGTGCTGAAACCGCTCCGTCGGGGCTGAAACCCCTCCGTGAAGCCGAAAAGCACTGTGTCGGGGCTGAAACCCCTCCGTGAAGCCGAAAAGCACTGTGTCGGGGCTGAAACCACTCCACCAGGGCCAAATCCACTCGGTCAGGGCTGAAACCACTCCATCAAACCTAAAAGCACTGCATCAGGCCGAAAACCACTGCGTCGGGGTGAAACCACCGTGCCAGGGCCAAAACCAGTCTGCCAAGCCTAAAACCACTGCGTCGGGGCGAAAACCACTCCGCCGGGGCTGAAACCACTCCGCCAAGCCTAAAAGCAGTGCATCAGGGCTGAAACCACTCTGCCAAGCCTAAAACCACTGCGCCGACATTAAAACCATTCCGCCAAGCCTAAAACCACTGCGTCGGGGCTGAAACCACTCCGCCGAGCCTGAAACCACTGCGTCAGG
Source organism: Struthio camelus (assembly GCF_040807025.1). Taxonomy (NCBI): domain Eukaryota; kingdom Metazoa; phylum Chordata; class Aves; order Struthioniformes; family Struthionidae; genus Struthio; species Struthio camelus. Next base: position 11,569,407 of record NC_090946.1, on the reverse strand, counting down.
CCTGAAATCACTCTGCCGAGCCTGAAAGCACTGTGTCAGGCCTAAAAGCACTCCGCCGAGCCTAAAACAACTCCGTCGGGGCCAAAACCACTCGGCTGACCTTAAAACCACTCCATCAAGCCTAAAAACACTGCGTCGGGGCAGAAACTGCTCCGTCAGGCTGAAAACCACTCCGCCGAGCCTGAAACCACTGCGTCAGGGCAGAAGCCACTCCGTAGTTGCTGAAACCACTCCGCCGAGCCTAAAACCACTCCGCCAGGGCCAAAACCCCTCCGTCGGGGCTGAAACCACTCCGTGGTTGCTGAAACCACTCTGCCGAGCCTAAAACCACTCCGCCAGGGCCAAAACCCCTCCGTCGGGGCTGAAACCACTCCGTGGTTGCTGAAACCACTCCACCGAGCCTAAAACCACTCCGTCGGGGCGAAAACCACTCCGTCGGGGCTGAAACCACACCGCCAGGGCCAAAACCACTGCGTCAGGCCTAAAACCACTCCGCCGAGCCTAAAACAACTCCGTCGGGGCCAAAACCACTCCACCAGTGCTGAAACCGCTCCGTCGGGGCTGAAACCCCTCCGTGAAGCCAAAAAGCACTGTGTCGGGGCTGAAACCCCTGCGTGAAGCCGAAAAGCACTGTGTCGGGGCTGAAACCATTCCGCCAAGCCGAAAAGCACTGTGTCGGGGTTGAAACCACTCCGCCAAGCCGAAAAGCACTGCGTCGGGGCTGAAACCACTCCGCCGAGCCTGAAACCACTGTGTCAGGCCTGAAACCACTCCGCTGAGCCTAAAACAACTCTGTCGGGGCCAAAAACACTCCACCAGTGCTGAAACCACTCCGTCGGGGCTGAAACCCCTCCGTGAAGCCGAAAAGCACTGTGTCGGGGCTGAAACCCCTCCGTGAAGTCGAAAAGCACTGTGTCGGGGCTGAAACCCCTCCGTGAAGTCGAAAAGCACTCTGTCGGGGCTGAAACCCCTCCGTGAAGCCGAAAAGCACTGCGTCGGGGTTGAAACCCCTCCGTGAAGCCTGAAAGCACTCCGCCGAGCCTAAAACCACTCGTCTGACCTTAAAACCACTCCGCCGAGCCTAAAACCACTGCGTCGGGGCTGAAACCACTCCGCCAGGGCCAAAACCACTGCGTCGGGGCTGAAACCACTCCGCCGAGGCCAAAACCACTGCGTCGGGGCTGAAACCACTCTGCCGAGCCTAAAACCACTCCGTCGGGGCTGAAACTACTGCGTCAGGCCCAAAACAACTGCGACAGGGCCAAAACCACTCCACCAGTGCTGAAACCACTGCGCCAAGCCTGAAACCAGTGCGTCGGGGCTGAAACCACTCCGCCAGGGCCAAAACCACTCGTCTGACCTTAAAACCACTCCATCAAGCCTAAAACCACTGCGTTGGGGCAGAAACTGCTCCGTCAGGCTGAAAACCACTCCGCCGAGCCTGAAACCACTCCGCCAAGGCCAAAACTGTTCCGTCGTTGCTGAAACCACTCTGCCAGGGCCAAAACCACTCCGTCGGGGCTGAAACCACTCCGCCAGGGCCAAAACCACTCTGCCAAGCCAAAAACCACTCCGTCGGGGCGAAAACCACTCCGCCGGGGCTGAAACCACTCCGCGGAGCCTAAAAGCAGTGCGTCAGGGCTGAAACCCCTCTGCCAAGCCTAAAACCACTCCACCAGTGCTGAAACCGCTCCGTCGGGGCTGAAACCCCTCCGTGAAGCCGAAAAGCACTGCATCGGGGCTGAAACCGCTCCGTGAAGCCGAAAAGCACTGTGTCGGGGCTGAAACCCCTCCGTGAAGCCGAAAAGCACTGTGTCGGGGCTGAAACCCCTCCGTGAAGCCGAAAAGCACTGTGTCGGGGCTGAAACCCCTCGGTGAAGCCGAAAAGCACTGTGTCGGGGCTGAAACCCCTCCGTGAAGCCGAAAAGCACTGTGTCGGGGCTGAAACCCCTCCGTGAGGCCGAAAAGCACTCGTCTGACCTTAAAACCACTCTGCCAGGGCCAAAACCACTGCGTCGGGGCTGAAACCCCTCCGCCGAGCCTAAAAGCAGTGCGTCAGGGCTGAAACCACTCTGCCAAGCCTAAAACCACTCTGCTGAGGCGAAAACGACTCTGCCAAGCCTAAAACCACTCCACCGAGGCGAAAACCACTGCGTCGGGGCTGAAACCACTCCACCGAGTTTAAAAGCAGTGCGTCGGGGCTGAAACCACTCCGTCGAGCCTAAAACCACTCCGTTGGGGCTGAAACCAATCCGCCGAGCCTGAAACCACTGCGTCAGGGCAGAAGCCACTCGGTTGTTACTGAAACCACTCCGCCGGACCTGAAACCACTCCGCCAGGGCCAAAACCACTGCGTCAGGCCTAAAACCACTCTGCCGAGCCTAAAACAACTCCGTCGGGGCCAAAACCGTTCCACCAAGGCGAAAACCACTCCGCCGGGGCTGAAACCACTCCGCCGAGCCGAAAAGCAGTGCGTCAGGGCTGAAACCCCTCCGTGAAGCCGAAAAGCACTGTGTCGGGGCTGAAACCCCTCCGTGAAGCTGAAAAGCACTGTGTCGGGGCTGAAACCCCTCCGTGAAGCCGAAAAGCACTGTGTCGGGGCTGAAACCCCTCCGTGAAGCCGAAAAGCACTGTGTCGGGGCTGAAACCCCTCCGTGAAGCCGAAAAGCACTGTGTCGGGGCTGAAACCCCTCCGTGAAGCTGAAAAGCACTGTGTCGAGGCTGAAACCCCTCCGTGAAGCCGAAAAGCACTCTGTCGGGTTTGAAACCACTCCGAGGCCAAAAGCAGTGCGTCGGGGCTGAAACCACTGTGCCGGGGCGGAAACTGCTCCGTCAGGCTGTAAACCACTGCGTCAGGCCGAAAAGCATTCCACCAGGGCCAAAACCACTGCATCGGGGCTGAAAGCGTTTCACGAGGGCTAAAACCACTCCGCCGACATTAAAACCACTGCGCCAAGCCTAAAAGCACTGCGTCGGGGCTGAAACCACTCCGCCGAGCCTGAAACCACTGCGTCAGGCCTGAAACCACTCCGCCGAGCCTAAAACAACTCCGTCAGGGCCAAAAGCACTCCACCAGTGCTGAAACCGCTCCGTCGGGGCTGAAACCGCTCCGTGAAGCCGAAAAGCACTGTGTTGGGGCTGAAACCCCTGCGTGAAGCCGAAAAGCACTGTGTCGGGGCTGAAACCACTCCGCCAAGCCGAAAAGCACTGCGTCGGGGTTGAAACCACTCCATCAAGCCTAAAACCACTCCGCCGGGGCTGAAACTAGTGCGTCAGGGCCCAAACCACTCCAGCAGTGCTGAAAGCACTCCGTCGAGCCTGAAACCACTGCGTCGGGGCTGAAACCACTCCGCCGAGCCTGAAACCACTGCGTCGGGGCTGAAACCACTCCGCCGAGCCTGACACCACTGCGTCAGGCCTGAAACCACTCTGCCAGGGCCAAAACCACTGCGTCAGGCCTAAAACCACTCTGCCGAGCCTAAAAGAACTCCGTCGGAGCCAGAACCATTCCACCAAGGCGAAAACCACTCCGCCGGGGCTGAAACCACTCCGCCAAGCCGAAAAGCAGTGCGTCAGGGCTGAAACCACTCCGCCGATCCTGAAACCACTGTGTCAGGCCTGAAACCACTCCGCTGAGCCTAAAACAACTCTGTCGGGGCCAAAAACACTCCACCAGTGCTGAAACCACTCCGTCGGGGCTGAAACCCCTCCGTGAAGCCGAAAAGCACTGTGTCGGGGCTGAAACCCCTCCGTGAAGTCGAAAAGCACTCTGTCGGGGCTGAAACCCCTCCGTGAAGCCGAAAAGCACTGCGTCGGGGTTGAAACCCCTCCGTGAAGCCTGAAAGCACTCCGCCGAGCCTAAAACCACTCGTCTGACCTTAAAACCACTCCGCCGAGCCTAAAACCACTGCGTCGGGGCTGAAACCACTCCGCCAGGGCCAAAACCACTGCGTCGGGGCTGAAACCACTCCGCCGAGGCCAAAACCACTGCGTCGGGGCTGAAACCACTCTGCCGAGCCTAAAACCACTCCGTCGGGGCTGAAACTACTGCGTCAGGCCCAAAACAACTGCGACAGGGCCAAAACCACTCCACCAGTGCTGAAACCACTGCGCCAAGCCTGAAACCAGTGCGTCGGGGCTGAAACCACTCCGCCAGGGCCAAAACCACTCGTCTGACCTTAAAACCACTCCATCAAGCCTAAAACCACTGCGTTGGGGCAGAAACTGCTCCGTCAGGCTGAAAACCACTCCGCCGAGCCTGAAACCACTCCGCCAAGGCCAAAACTGTTCCGTCGTTGCTGAAACCACTCGGCCAGGGCCAAAACCACTCCGTCGGGGCTGAAACCACTCCGCCAGGGCCAAAACCACTCTGCCAAGCCAAAAACCACTCCGTCGGGGCGAAAACCACTCCGCCGGGGCTGAAACCACTCCGCGGAGCCTAAAAGCAGTGCGTCAGGGCTGAAACCCCTCTGCCAAGCCTAAAACCACTCCGCCGGGGCGAAAACCACTCCGTCGGGGCTGAAACCCCTCCGTGAAGCTGAAAAGCACTATGTCGGGGCTGAAACCATTCGGTGAAGCTGAAAAGCACTGTGTCGGGGTTGAAACCACTCCGCCAAGCCGAAAAGCACTCTGTCGGTGTTGAAACCACTCCGCCAAGCCGAAAAGCACTGTGTCGGGGTTGAAACCACTCTGCCAAGCCGAAAACCACTCTGTCGGGGTTGAAACCACTCCGCCAAGCCGAAAAGCACTCTGTCGGGGTTGAAACCACTCCGCCAAGCCGAAAACCACTCTGTCGGGGTTGAAACCACTCCGCCAAGCCGAAAAGCACTCTGTCGGGGCTGAAACCATTCCGCCAAGCCGAAAACCACTCGTCTGACCTTAAAACCACTCCGCCAAGCCGAAAAGCACTGCATCGGGGCTGAAACCACTCCGAGGCCAAAAGCAGTGCGTCGGGGCTGAAACCACTGTGCCGGGGCGGAAACTGCTCCGTCAGGCTGTAAACCACTGCGTCAGGCCGAAAAGCATTCCGCCAGGGCCAAAACCACTGCGTCGGGGCTGAAAGCGTTTCACGAGGGCTAAAACCACTCCGCCGACATTAAAACCACTGCGCCAAGCCTAAAAGCACTGCATCGGGGCTGAAACCACTCCGCCGAGCCTGAAACCACTGCGTCAGGCCTGAAACCACTCCGCCGAGCCTAAAACGACTCCGTCGGGGCCAAAAGCACTCCACCAGTGCTGAAACCGCTCCGTCGGGGCTGAAACCCCTCCGTGAAGCCGAAAAGCACTGTGTTGGGGCTGAAACCCCTCCGTGAAGCCGAAAAGCACTGTGTCGGGGCTGAAACCACTCCGCCAAGCCGAAAAGCACTCTGTCGGGGCTGAAACCACTCCGCCAAGCCTAAAAGCACTCTGTCGGGGCTGAAACCACTCCGCCAAGCCGAAAAGCACTCTGTCGGGGTTGAAACCACTCCGCCAAGCCGAAAAGCACTGCGTCGGGGCTGAAACCACTCCGCCGAGCCTGAAACCACTGTGTCAGGCCTGAAACCACTCCGCTGAGCCTAAAACAACTCTGTCGGGGCCAAAAACACTCCACCAGTGCTGAAACCACTCCGTCGGGGCTGAAACCCCTCCGTGAAGCCGAAAAGCACTGTGTCGGGGCTGAAACCCCTCCGTGAAGTCGAAAAGCACTCTGTAGGGGCTGAAACCCCTCCATGAAGCCGAAAAGCACTGCGTCGGGGTTGAAACCCCTCCGTGAAGCCTGAAAGCACTCCGCCGAGCCTAAAACCACTCGTCTGACCTTAAAACCACTCCGCCGAGCCTAAAACCACTGCGTCGGGGCTGAAACCACTCCGCCAGGGCCAAAACCACTGCGTCGGGGCTGAAACCACTCCGCCGAGGCCAAAACCACTGCGTCGGGGCTGAAACCACTCTGCCGAGCCTAAAACCACTCCGTCGGGGCTGAAACTACTGCGTCAGGCCCAAAACAACTGCGACAGGGCCAAAACCACTCCACCAGTGCTGAAACCACTGCGCCAAGCCTGAAACCAGTGCGTCGGGGCTGAAACCACTCCGCCAGGGCCAAAACCACTCGTCTGACCTTAAAACCACTCCATCAAGCCTAAAACCACTGCGTTGGGGCAGAAACTGCTCCGTCAGGCTGAAAACCACTCCGCCGAGCCTGAAACCACTCCGCCAAGGCCAAAACTGTTCCGTCGTTGCTGAAACCACTCTGCCAGGGCCAAAACCACTCCGTCGGGGCTGAAACCACTCCGCCAGGGCCAAAACCACTCTGCCAAGCCAAAAACCACTCCGTCGGGGCGAAAACCACTCCGCCGGGGCTGAAACCACTCCGCGGAGCCTAAAAGCAGTCCGCCAGGGCTGAAAACCCTCTGCCAAGCCTAAAACCACTCCGCCGGGGCGAAAACCACTCCGTCGGGGCTGAAACCCCTCCGTGAAGCTGAAAAGCACTATGTCGGGGCTGAAACCATTCGGTGAAGCTGAAAAGCACTGTGTCGGGGTTGAAACCACTCCGCCAAGCCGAAAAGCACTCTGTCGGTGTTGAAACCACTCCGCCAAGCCGAAAAGCACTGTGTCGGGGTTGAAACCACTCTGCCAAGCCGAAAACCACTCTGTCGGGGTTGAAACCACTCCGCCAAGCCGAAAAGCACTCTGTCGGGGTTGAAACCACTCCGCCAAGCCGAAAACCACTCTGTCGGGGTTGAAACCACTCCGCCAAGCCGAAAAGCACTCTGTCGGGGCTGAAACCATTCCGCCAAGCCGAAAACCACTCGTCTGACCTTAAAACCACTCCGCCAAGCCGAAAAGCACTCTGTCGGGGCTGAAACCACTCCGAGGCCAAAAGCAGTGCGTCGGGGCTGAAACCACTGTGCCGGGGCGGAAACTGCTCCGTCAGGCTGTAAACCACTGCGTCAGGCCGAAAAGCATTCCACCAGGGCCAAAACCACTGCGTCGGGGCTGAAAGCGTTTCACGAGGGCTAAAACCACTCCGCCGACATTAAAACCACTGCGCCAAGCCTAAAAGCACTGCATCGGGGCTGAAACCACTCCGCCGAGCCTGAAACCACTGCGTCAGGCCTGAAACCACTCCGCCGAGCCTAAAACGACTCCGTCGGGGCCAAAAGCACTCCACCAGTGCTGAAACCGCTCCGTCGGGGCTGAAACCCCTCCGTGAAGCCGAAAAGCACTGTGTTGGGGCTGAAACCCCTCCGTGAAGCCGAAAAGCACTGTGTCGGGGCTGAAACCACTCCGCCAAGCCGAAAAGCACTCTGTCGGGGCTGAAACCACTCCGCCAAGCCTAAAAGCACTCTGTCGGGGCTGAAACCACTCCGCCAAGCCGAAAAGCACTCTGTCGGGGTTGAAACCACTCCGCCAAGCTGAAAAGCACTGCGTCGGGGTTGAAACCACTCCATCAAGCCTAAAACCACTCGTCTGACCTTAAAACCACACCGCCGAGCCTGAAACCACTGCGTCAGGCCTGAAACCACTCCGCCGAGCCTAAAACAACTCCGTCGGGGCCAAAAGCACTCCACCAGTGCTGAAACCGCTCCGTCGGGGCTGAAACCCCTCCGTGAAGCCGAAAAGCACTGTGTCGGGGCTGAAACCCCTGCGTGAAGCCGAAAAGCACTGTGTCGGGGCTGAAACCCCTCCGTGAAGCCGAAAAGCACTGTGTCGGGGCTGAAACCCCTCCGTGAAGCCGAAAAGCACTGTGTCGGGGCTGAAACCCCTCCGCGAAGCCGAAAACCACTGCATCGGGGCTGAAACCACTCCGCCAAGACGAAAAGCACTCTGTTGGGGTTGAAACCACTCCGCCAAGCGGAAAAGCACTGCGTCGGGGTTGAAACCGCTGCGCCGAGCCTAAAACCACTCGTCTGACCTTAAAACCACTCCGCCGAGCCTGAAACCACTGCGTCAGGCCTGAAACCACTCCGCCAGGGCCAAAACCACTGCGTCAGGCCTGAAACCACTCCGCCGAGCCTGAAACCACTGCGTCAGGCCTAAAACCACTCCGCCGAGCCTAAAACAACTCCGTCGGGGCCAAAAGCACTCCACCAGTGCTGAAACCGCTCCGTCGGGGCTGAAACCCCTCCGTGAAGCCGAAAAGCACTGTGTCGGGGCTGAAAGCCCTCCGCGAAGCCGAAAAGCACTGTGTCGGGGCTGAAACCCCTCCGTGAAGCCGAAAAGCACTGTGTCGGGGCTGAAACCCCTCCGGGAAGCCGAAAAGCACTGTGTCGGGGCTGAAACCCCTCCGTGAAGCCGAAAAGCACTGTGTCGGGGCTGAAACCACTCCGCCAAGCCGAAAAGCACTCTGTCGGGGCTGAAACCACTCCGCCAAGCCGAAAAGCACTCTGTTGGGGTTGAAACCACTCCGCCAAGCTGAAAAGCACTGCGTCGGGGTTGAAACCGCTGCGCCGAGCCTAAAACCACTCGTCTGACCTTAAAACCACTCCGCCGAGCCTGAAACCACTGCGTCAGGCCTGAAACCACTCCGCCAGGGCCAAAACCACTGCGTCAGGCCTGAAACCACTCCGCCAGGGCCAAAACCACTGCGTCAGGCCTGAAACCACTCCGCCGAGCCTGAAACCACTGCGTCAGGCCTAAAACCACTCCGCCGAGCCTAAAACAACTCCGTCGGGGCCACAACCACTCCACCAGTGCTGAAACCGCTCCGTCGGGGCTGAAACCCCTCCGTAAAGCCGAAAAGCACTGTGTCGGGGCTGAAACCCCTCTGCGAAGCCGAAAAGCACTCTGTCGGGGTTGAAACCCCTCCGTGAAGCCGAAAAGCACTGTGTCGGGGTTGAAACCACTCCGCCGAGCCTGAAAGCACTCCGCCGAGCCTAAAACCACTCGTCTGACCTTAAAACCACTCCGCCGAGCCTAAAAGCGCTGCATCGGGGCTGAAACCACTCCGCCAGGGCCAAAACCACTGCATTGGGGCTGAAACCACTCCGCCGAGCCTAAAAGCACTGCATCGGGGCTGAAACCACTCCGCCGAGCCTAAAACCACTCCGTCGGGGCTGAAACTACTGCGTCAGGCCCAAAACAACTGCGACAGGGCCAAAACCACTCCACCAGTGCTGAAACCACTGCGCCAAGCCTGAAACCAGTGCGTCGGGGCTGAAACCACTCCGCCAGGGCCAAAACCACTCGTCTGACCTTAAAACCACTCCATCAAGCCTAAAAGCACTGCGTCGGGGCAGAAACTGCTCCGTCAGGCTGAAAACCACTCCGCCGAGCCTGAAACCACTCCGCCAAGGCCAAAACTGTTCCGTCGTTGCTGAAACCACTCCGCCAGGGCCAAAACCACTCCGTCGGGGCTGAAACCACTCCGCCAGGGCCAAAACCACTCTGCCAAGCCAAAAACCACTCCGTCGGGGCGAAAACCACTCCGCCGGGGCTGAAACCACTCCGCGGAGCCTAAAAGCAGTCCGTCAGGGCTGAAACCCCTCTGCCAAGCCTAAAACCACTCCGCCGGGGCGAAAACCACTCCGTCGGGGCTGAAACCCCTCCGTGAAGCTGAAAAGCACTCTATCGGGGCTGAAACCATTCGGCGAAGCTGAAAAGCACTCTGTCAGGGTTGAAACCACTCCGCCAAGCCGAAAAGCACTCTGTCGGTGTTGAAACCACTCCGCCAAGCCGAAAAGCACTCTGTCGGGGTTGAAACCACTCCGCCAAGCCGAAAACCACTCTGACGGGGTTGAAACCACTCCGCCAAGCCGAAAAGCACTGTGTCGGGGCTGAAACCATTCCGCCAAGCCGAAAACCACTCGTCTGACCTTAAAACCACTCCGCCAAGCCGAAAAGCACTGCATCGGGGCTGAAACCACTCCGAGGCCAAAAGCAGTGCGTCGGGGCTGAAACCACTGTGCCGGGGCGGAAACTGCTCCGTCAGGCTGTAAACCACTGCGTCAGGCCGAAAAGCATTCCACCGGGGCCAAAACCACTGCGTCGGGGCTGAAAGCGTTTCACGAGGGCTAAAACCACTCCGCCGACATTAAAACCACTGCGCCAAGCCTAAAAGCACTGCATCGGGGCTGAAACCACTCCGCCGAGCCTGAAACCACTGCGTCAGGCCTAAAACCACTCCGCCGAGCCTAAAACAACTCCGTCGGGGCCAAAACCACTCCACCAGTGCTGAAACCGCTCCATCGGGGCTGAAACCCCTGCGTGAAGCCGAAAAGCACTCCGTCGGGGCTGAAACCCCTCGGTGAAGCCGAAAAGCACTGTGTCGGGGCTGAAACCCCTCCGTGAAGCCGAAAAGCACTGTGTCGGGGCTGAAACCCCTCCGTGAAGCCGAAAAGCACTGCGTCGGGGCTGAAACCCCTCCGCCAGGGCCAAAACCACTCGTCTGACCTTAAAACCACTCCGCCGAGCCGAAAAGCACTGCATCGGGGCTGAAACCCCTCCGCTGAGGCCAAAACGACTGGGTCGGGGCTGAAACCACTCCGCCGAGCCTAAAACCACTCCGTCGGGGCTGAAAGCACTCCGCCGAGCCTAAAACCACTCCGTCGGGGCTGAAAGTACTCCGCCGAGCGTAAAACCACTCCGTCGGGGCTGAAAGCACTCCGCCGAGCCTAAAACCACTCCGTCGGGGCTGAAAGCACTCCGCCGAGCCTAAAACCACTCCGTCGGGGCTGGAACCACTCCGCCGAGCCGAAAACCACTCCGTCGGGGCTGAAACCACTCCGCCAGAGCCTAAAAGCACTCCGTCGGGGCTGAAACCACTCTGCCGAGCCGAAAACCACAGCGTCGGGGCTGGAACCACTCCACCGAGCCTAAAACAACTCCGTCAGGGCCAAAACCACTCCACCAGTGCTGAAACCGCTCCGTCGGGGCTGAAACCCCTCCGTGAAGCCGAAAAGCACTGTGTCGGGGCTGAAACCCCTCCGTGAAGCCGAAAAGCACTGTGTCGGGGCTGAAACCACTCCACCAGGGCCAAATCCACTCGGTCAGGGCTGAAACCACTCCATCAAACCTAAAAGCACTGCATCAGGCCGAAAACCACTGCGTCGGGGTGAAACCACCGTGCCAGGGCCAAAACCAGTCTGCCAAGCCTAAAACCACTGCGTCGGGGCGAAAACCACTCCGCCGGGGCTGAAACCACTCCGCCAAGCCTAAAAGCAGTGCATCAGGGCTGAAACCACTCTGCCAAGCCTAAAACCACTGCGCCGACATTAAAACCATTCCGCCAAGCCTAAAACCACTGCGTCGGGGCTGAAACCACTCCGCCGAGCCTGAAACCACTGCGTCAGGCCTGAAATCACTCTGCCGAGCCTGAAAGCACTGTGTCAGGCCTAAAAGCACTCCGCCGAGCCTAAAACAACTCCGTCGGGGCCAAAACCACTCGGCTGACCTTAAAACCACTCCATCAAGCCTAAAAACACTGCGTCGGGGCAGAAACTGCTCCGTCAGGCTGAAAACCACTCCGCCGAGCCTGAAACCACTGCGTCAGGGCAGAAGCCACTCCGTAGTTGCTGAAACCACTCCGCCGAGCCTAAAACCACTCCGCCAGGGCCAAAACCCCTCCGTCGGGGCTGAAACCACTCCGTGGTTGCTGAAACCACTCTGCCGAGCCTAAAACCACTCCGCCAGGGCCAAAACCCCTCCGTCGGGGCTGAAACCACTCCGTGGTTGCTGAAACCACTCCACCGAGCCTAAAACCACTCCGTCGGGGCCAAAACCACTCCGTCGGGGCTGAAACCACACCGCCAGGGCCAAAACCACTGCGTCAGGCCTAAAACCACTCCGCCGAGCCTAAAACAACTCCGTCGGGGCCAAAACCACTCCACCAGTGCTGAAACCGCTCCGTCGGGGCTGAAACCCCTCCGTGAAGCCAAAAAGCACTGTGTCGGGGCTGAAACCCCTGCGTGAAGCCGAAAAGCACTGTGTCGGGGCTGAAACCATTCCGCCAAGCCGAAAAGCACTGTGTCGGGGTTGAAACCACTCCGCCAAGCCGAAAAGCACTGCGTCGGGGCTGAAACCACTCCGCCGAGCCTGAAACCACTGTGTCAGGCCTGAAACCACTCCGCTGAGCCTAAAACAACTCTGTCGGGGCCAAAAACACTCCACCAGTGCTGAAACCACTCCGTCGGGGCTGAAACCCCTCCGTGAAGCCGAAAAGCACTGTGTCGGGGCTGAAACCCCTCCGTGAAGTCGAAAAGCACTCTGTCGGGGCTGAAACCCCTCCGTGAAGCCGAAAAGCACTGCGTCGGGGTTGAAACCCCTCCGTGAAGCCTGAAAGCACTCCGCCGAGCCTAAAACCACTCGTCTGACCTTAAAACCACTCCGCCGAGCCTAAAACCACTGCGTCGGGGCTGAAACCACTCCGCCAGGGCCAAAACCACTGCGTCGGGGCTGAAACCACTCCGCCGAGGCCAAAACCACTGCGTCGGGGCTGAAACCACTCTGCCGAGCCTAAAACCACTCCGTCGGGGCTGAAACTACTGCGTCAGGCCCAAAACAACTGCGACAGGGCCAAAACCACTCCACCAGTGCTGAAACCACTGCGCCAAGCCTGAAACCAGTGCGTCGGGGCTGAAACCACTCCGCCAGGGCCAAAACCACTCGTCTGACCTTAAAACCACTCCATCAAGCCTAAAGGCCAAAACTGTTCCGTCGTTGCTGAAACCACTCTGCCAGGGCCAAAACCACTCCGTCGGGGCTGAAACCACTCCGCCAGGGCCAAAACCACTCTGCCAAGCCAAAAACCACTCCGTCGGGGCGAAAACCACTCCGCCGGGGCTGAAACCACTCCGCGGAGCCTAAAAGCAGTGCGTCAGGGCTGAAACCCCTCTGCCAAGCCTAAAACCACTCCACCAGTGCTGAAACCGCTCCGTCGGGGCTGAAACCCCTCCGTGAAGCCGAAAAGCACTGCATCGGGGCTGAAACCGCTCCGTGAAGCCGAAAAGCACTGTGTCGGGGCTGAAACCCCTCCGTGAAGCCGAAAAGCACTGTGTCGGGGCTGAAACCCCTCCGTGAAGCCGAAAAGCACTGTGTCGGGGCTGAAACCCCTCCGTGAGGCCGAAAAGCACTCGTCTGACCTTAAAACCACTCTGCCAGGGCCAAAACCACTGCGTCGGGGCTGAAACCCCTCCGCCGAGCCTAAAAGCAGTGCGTCAGGGCTGAAACCACTCTGCCAAGCCTAAAACCACTCTGCTGAGGCGAAAACGACTCTGCCAAGCCTTAAACCACTCCACCGAGGCGAAAACCACTGCGTCGGGGCTGAAACCACTCCACCGAGTTTAAAAGCAGTGCGTCGGGGCTGAAACCACTCCGTCGAGCCTAAAACCACTCCGTTGGGGCTGAAACCAATCCGCCGAGCCTGAAACCACTGCGTCAGGGCAGAAGCCACTCGGTTGTTACTGAAACCACTCCGCCGGACCTGAAACCACTCCGCCAGGGCCAAAACCACTGCGTCAGGCCTAAAACCACTCTGCCGAGCCTAAAACAACTCCGTCGGGGCCAAAACCGTTCCACCAAGGCGAAAACCACTCCGCCGGGGCTGAAACCACTCCGCCGAGCCGAAAAGCAGTGCGTCAGGGCTGAAACCCCTCCGTGAAGCCGAAAAGCACTGTGTCGGGGCTGAAACCCCTCCGTGAAGCTGAAAAGCACTGTGTCGGGGCTGAAACCCCTCCGTGAAGCCGAAAAGCACTGTGTCGGGGCTGAAACCCCTCCGTGAAGCCGAAAAGCACTGTGTCGGGGCTGAAACCCCTCCGTGAAGCTGAAAAGCACTGTGTCGAGGCTGAAACCCCTCCGTGAAGCCGAAAAGCACTCTGTCGGGTTTGAAACCACTCCGAGGCCAAAAGCAGTGCGTCGGGGCTGAAACCACTGTGCCGGGGCGGAAACTGCTCCGTCAGGCTGTAAACCACTGCGTCAGGCCGAAAAGCATTCCACCGGGGCCAAAACCACTGCATCGGGGCTGAAAGCGTTTCACGAGGGCTAAAACCACTCCGCCGACATTAAAACCACTGCGCCAAGCCTAAAAGCACTGCGTCGGGGCTGAAACCACTCCGCCGAGCCTGAAACCACTGCGTCAGGCCTGAAACCACTCCGCCGAGCCTAAAACAACTCCGTCAGGGCCAAAAGCACTCCACCAGTGCTGAAACCGCTCCGTCGGGGCTGAAACCGCTCCGTGAAGCCGAAAAGCACTGTGTCGGGGCTGAAACCCCTCTGCGAAGCCGAAAAGCACTCTGTCGGGGTTGAAACCCCTCCGTGAAGCCGAAAAGCACTGTGTCGGGGTTGAAACCACTCCGCCGAGCCTGAAAGCACTCCGCCGAGCCTAAAACCACTCGTCTGACCTTAAAACCACTCCGCCGAGCCTAAAAGCGCTGCATCGGGGCTGAAACCACTCCGCCAGGGCCAAAACCACTGCATTGGGGCTGAAACCACTCCGCCGAGCCTAAAAGCACTGCATCGGGGCTGAAACCACTCCGCCGAGCCTAAAACCACTCCGTCGGGGCTGAAACTACTGCGTCAGGCCCAAAACAACTGCGACAGGGCCAAAACCACTCCACCAGTGCTGAAACCACTGCGCCAAGCCTGAAACCAGTGCGTCGGGGCTGAAACCACTCCGCCAGGGCCAAAACCACTCGTCTGACCTTAAAACCACTCCATCAAGCCTAAAAGCACTGCGTCGGGGCAGAAACTGCTCCGTCAGGCTGAAAACCACTCCGCCGAGCCTGAAACCACTCCGCCAAGGCCAAAACTGTTCCGTCGTTGCTGAAACCACTCCGCCAGGGCCAAAACCACTCCGTCGGGGCTGAAACCACTCCGCCAGGGCCAAAACCACTCTGCCAAGCCAAAAACCACTCCGTCGGGGCGAAAACCACTCCGCCGGGGCTGAAACCACTCCGCGGAGCCTAAAAGCAGTCCGTCAGGGCTGAAACCCCTCTGCCAAGCCTAAAACCACTCCGCCGGGGCGAAAACCACTCCGTCGGGGCTGAAACCCCTCCGTGAAGCTGAAAAGCACTCTATCGGGGCTGAAACCATTCGGCGAAGCTGAAAAGCACTCTGTCAGGGTTGAAACCACTCCGCCAAGCCGAAAAGCACTCTGTCGGTGTTGAAACCACTCCGCCAAGCCGAAAAGCACTCTGTCGGGGTTGAAACCACTCCGCCAAGCCGAAAACCACTCTGACGGGGTTGAAACCACTCCGCCAAGCCGAAAAGCACTGTGTCGGGGCTGAAACCATTCCGCCAAGCCGAAAACCACTCGTCTGACCTTAAAACCACTCCGCCAAGCCGAAAAGCACTGCATCGGGGCTGAAACCACTCCGAGGCCAAAAGCAGTGCGTCGGGGCTGAAACCACTGTGCCGGGGCGGAAACTGCTCCGTCAGGCTGTAAACCACTGCGTCAGGCCGAAAAGCATTCCACCGGGGCCAAAACCACTGCGTCGGGGCTGAAAGCGTTTCACGAGGGCTAAAACCACTCCGCCGACATTAAAACCACTGCGCCAAGCCTAAAAGCACTGCATCGGGGCTGAAACCACTCCGCCGAGCCTGAAACCACTGCGTCAGGCCTAAAACCACTCCGCCGAGCCTAAAACAACTCCGTCGGGGCCAAAACCACTCCACCAGTGCTGAAACCGCTCCATCGGGGCTGAAACCCCTGCGTGAAGCCGAAAAGCACTCCGTCGGGGCTGAAACCCCTCGGTGAAGCCGAAAAGCACTGTGTCGGGGCTGAAACCCCTCCGTGAAGCCGAAAAGCACTGTGTCGGGGCTGAAACCCCTCCGTGAAGCCGAAAAGCACTGCGTCGGGGCTGAAACCCCTCCGCCAGGGCCAAAACCACTCGTCTGACCTTAAAACCACTCCGCCGAGCCGAAAAGCACTGCATCGGGGCTGAAACCCCTCCGCTGAGGCCAAAACGACTGGGTCGGGGCTGAAACCACTCCGCCGAGCCTAAAACCACTCCGTCGGGGCTGAAAGCACTCCGCCGAGCCTAAAACCACTCCGTCGGGGCTGAAAGTACTCCGCCGAGCGTAAAACCACTCCGTCGGGGCTGAAAGCACTCCGCCGAGCCTAAAACCACTCCGTCGGGGCTGAAAGCACTCCGCCGAGCCTAAAACCACTCCGTCGGGGCTGGAACCACTCCGCCGAGCCGAAAACCACTCCGTCGGGGCTGAAACCACTCCGCCAGAGCCTAAAAGCACTCCGTCGGGGCTGAAACCACTCTGCCGAGCCGAAAACCACAGCGTCGGGGCTGGAACCACTCCACCGAGCCTAAAACAACTCCGTCAGGGCCAAAACCACTCCACCAGTGCTGAAACCGCTCCGTCGGGGCTGAAACCCCTCCGTGAAGCCGAAAAGCACTGTGTCGGGGCTGAAACCCCTCCGTGAAGCCGAAAAGCACTGTGTCGGGGCTGAAACCACTCCACCAGGGCCAAATCCACTCGGTCAGGGCTGAAACCACTCCATCAAACCTAAAAGCACTGCATCAGGCCGAAAACCACTGCGTCGGGGTGAAACCACCGTGCCAGGGCCAAAACCAGTCTGCCAAGCCTAAAACCACTGCGTCGGGGCGAAAACCACTCCGCCGGGGCTGAAACCACTCCGCCAAGCCTAAAAGCAGTGCATCAGGGCTGAAACCACTCTGCCAAGCCTAAAACCACTGCGCCGACATTAAAACCATTCCGCCAAGCCTAAAACCACTGCGTCGGGGCTGAAACCACTCCGCCGAGCCTGAAACCACTGCGTCAGGCCTGAAATCACTCTGCCGAGCCTGAAAGCACTGTGTCAGGCCTAAAAGCACTCCGCCGAGCCTAAAACAACTCCGTCGGGGCCAAAACCACTCGGCTGACCTTAAAACCACTCCATCAAGCCTAAAAACACTGCGTCGGGGCAGAAACTGCTCCGTCAGGCTGAAAACCACTCCGCCGAGCCTGAAACCACTGCGTCAGGGCAGAAGCCACTCCGTAGTTGCTGAAACCACTCCGCCGAGCCTAAAACCACTCCGCCAGGGCCAAAACCCCTCCGTCGGGGCTGAAACCACTCCGTGGTTGCTGAAACCACTCTGCCGAGCCTAAAACCACTCCGCCAGGGCCAAAACCCCTCCGTCGGGGCTGAAACCACTCCGTGGTTGCTGAAACCACTCCACCGAGCCTAAAACCACTCCGTCGGGGCCAAAACCACTCCGTCGGGGCTGAAACCACACCGCCAGGGCCAAAACCACTGCGTCAGGCCTAAAACCACTCCGCCGAGCCTAAAACAACTCCGTCGGGGCCAAAACCACTCCACCAGTGCTGAAACCGCTCCGTCGGGGCTGAAACCCCTCCGTGAAGCCAAAAAGCACTGTGTCGGGGCTGAAACCCCTGCGTGAAGCCGAAAAGCACTGTGTCGGGGCTGAAACCATTCCGCCAAGCCGAAAAGCACTGTGTCGGGGTTGAAACCACTCCGCCAAGCCGAAAAGCACTGCGTCGGGGCTGAAACCACTCCGCCGAGCCTGAAACCACTGTGTCAGGCCTGAAACCACTCCGCTGAGCCTAAAACAACTCTGTCGGGGCCAAAAACACTCCACCAGTGCTGAAACCACTCCGTCGGGGCTGAAACCCCTCCGTGAAGCCGAAAAGCACTGTGTCGGGGCTGAAACCCCTCCGTGAAGTCGAAAAGCACTCTGTCGGGGCTGAAACCCCTCCGTGAAGCCGAAAAGCACTGCGTCGGGGTTGAAACCCCTCCGTGAAGCCTGAAAGCACTCCGCCGAGCCTAAAACCACTCGTCTGACCTTAAAACCACTCCGCCGAGCCTAAAACCACTGCGTCGGGGCTGAAACCACTCCGCCAGGGCCAAAACCACTGCGTCGGGGCTGAAACCACTCCGCCGAGGCCAAAACCACTGCGTCGGGGCTGAAACCACTCTGCCGAGCCTAAAACCACTCCGTCGGGGCTGAAACTACTGCGTCAGGCCCAAAACAACTGCGACAGGGCCAAAACCACTCCACCAGTGCTGAAACCACTGCGCCAAGCCTGAAACCAGTGCGTCGGGGCTGAAACCACTCCGCCAGGGCCAAAACCACTCGTCTGACCTTAAAACCACTCCATCAAGCCTAAAACCACTGCGTTGGGGCAGAAACTGCTCCGTCAGGCTGAAAACCACTCCGCCGAGCCTGAAACCACTCCGCCAAGGCCAAAACTGTTCCGTCGTTGCTGAAACCACTCTGCCAGGGCCAAAACCACTCCGTCGGGGCTGAAACCACTCCGCCAGGGCCAAAACCACTCTGCCAAGCCAAAAACCACTCCGTCGGGGCGAAAACCACTCCGCCGGGGCTGAAACCACTCCGCGGAGCCTAAAAGCAGTGCGTCAGGGCTGAAACCCCTCTGCCAAGCCTAAAACCACTCCACCAGTGCTGAAACCGCTCCGTCGGGGCTGAAACCCCTCCGTGAAGCCGAAAAGCACTGCATCGGGGCTGAAACCGCTCCGTGAAGCCGAAAAGCACTGTGTCGGGGCTGAAACCCCTCCGTGAAGCCGAAAAGCACTGTGTCGGGGCTGAAACCCCTCCGTGAAGCCGAAAAGCACTGTGTCGGGGCTGAAACCCCTCCGTGAGGCCGAAAAGCACTCGTCTGACCTTAAAACCACTCTGCCAGGGCCAAAACCACTGCGTCGGGGCTGAAACCCCTCCGCCGAGCCTAAAAGCAGTGCGTCAGGGCTGAAACCACTCTGCCAAGCCTAAAACCACTCTGCTGAGGCGAAAACGACTCTGCCAAGCCTTAAACCACTCCACCGAGGCGAAAACCACTGCGTCGGGGCTGAAACCACTCCACCGAGTTTAAAAGCAGTGCGTCGGGGCTGAAACCACTCCGTCGAGCCTAAAACCACTCCGTTGGGGCTGAAACCAATCCGCCGAGCCTGAAACCACTGCGTCAGGGCAGAAGCCACTCGGTTGTTACTGAAACCACTCCGCCGGACCTGAAACCACTCCGCCAGGGCCAAAACCACTGCGTCAGGCCTAAAACCACTCTGCCGAGCCTAAAACAACTCCGTCGGGGCCAAAACCGTTCCACCAAGGCGAAAACCACTCCGCCGGGGCTGAAACCACTCCGCCGAGCCGAAAAGCAGTGCGTCAGGGCTGAAACCCCTCCGTGAAGCCGAAAAGCACTGTGTCGGGGCTGAAACCCCTCCGTGAAGCTGAAAAGCACTGTGTCGGGGCTGAAACCCCTCCGTGAAGCCGAAAAGCACTGTGTCGGGGCTGAAACCCCTCCGTGAAGCCGAAAAGCACTGTGTCGGGGCTGAAACCCCTCCGTGAAGCTGAAAAGCACTGTGTCGAGGCTGAAACCCCTCCGTGAAGCCGAAAAGCACTCTGTCGGGTTTGAAACCACTCCGAGGCCAAAAGCAGTGCGTCGGGGCTGAAACCACTGTGCCGGGGCGGAAACTGCTCCGTCAGGCTGTAAACCACTGCGTCAGGCCGAAAAGCATTCCACCAGGGCCAAAACCACTGCATCGGGGCTGAAAGCGTTTCACGAGGGCTAAAACCACTCCGCCGACATTAAAACCACTGCGCCAAGCCTAAAAGCACTGCGTCGGGGCTGAAACCACTGCGTCAGGCCTGAAACCACTCCGCCGAGCCTAAAACAACTCCGTCAGGGCCAAAAGCACTCCACCAGTGCTGAAACCGCTCCGTCGGGGCTGAAACCGCTCCGTGAAGCCGAAAAGCACTGTGTTGGGGCTGAAACCCCTGCGTGAAGCCGAAAAGCACTGTGTCGGGGCTGAAACCACTCCGCCAAGCCGAAAAGCACTGCGTCGGGGTTGAAACCACTCCATCAAGCCTAAAACCACTCCGCCGGGGCTGAAACTAGTGCGTCAGGGCCCAAACCACTCCAGCAGTGCTGAAAGCACTCCGTCGAGCCTGAAACCACTGCGTCGGGGCTGAAACCACTCCGCCGAGCCTGAAACCACTGCGTCGGGGCTGAAACCACTCCGCCGAGCCTGAAACCACTGCGTCAGGCCTGAAACCACTCTGCCAGGGCCAAAACCACTGCGTCAGGCCTAAAACCACTCTGCCGAGCCTAAAAGAACTCCGTCGGAGCCAGAACCATTCCACCAAGGCGAAAACCACTCCGCCGGGGCTGAAACCACTCCGCCAAGCCGAAAAGCAGTGCGTCAGGGCTGAAACCACTCCGCCGATCCTGAAACCACTGTGTCAGGCCTGAAACCACTCCGCTGAGCCTAAAACAACTCTGTCGGGGCCAAAAACACTCCACCAGTGCTGAAACCACTCCGTCGGGGCTGAAACCCCTCCGTGAAGCCGAAAAGCACTGTGTCGGGGCTGAAACCCCTCCGTGAAGTCGAAAAGCACTCTGTCGGGGCTGAAACCCCTCCGTGAAGCCGAAAAGCACTGCGTCGGGGTTGAAACCCCTCCGTGAAGCCTGAAAGCACTCCGCCGAGCCTAAAACCACTCGTCTGACCTTAAAACCACTCCGCCGAGCCTAAAACCACTGCGTCGGGGCTGAAACCACTCCGCCAGGGCCAAAACCACTGCGTCGGGGCTGAAACCACTCCGCCGAGGCCAAAACCACTGCGTCGGGGCTGAAACCACTCTGCCGAGCCTAAAACCACTCCGTCGGGGCTGAAACTACTGCGTCAGGCCCAAAACAACTGCGACAGGGCCAAAACCACTCCACCAGTGCTGAAACCACTGCGCCAAGCCTGAAACCAGTGCGTCGGGGCTGAAACCACTCCGCCAGGGCCAAAACCACTCGTCTGACCTTAAAACCACTCCATCAAGCCTAAAACCACTGCGTTGGGGCAGAAACTGCTCCGTCAGGCTGAAAACCACTCCGCCGAGCCTGAAACCACTGCGTCAGGGCAGAAGCCACTCAGTCGTTGCTGAAACCACTCCGCCAAGGCCAAAACTGTTCCGTCGTTGCTGAAACCACTCGGCCAGGGCCAAAACCACTCCGTCGGGGCTGAAACCACTCCGCCAGGGCCAAAACCACTCTGCCAAGCCAAAAACCACTCCGTCGGGGCGAAAACCACTCCGCCGGGGCTGAAACCACTCCGCGGAGCCTAAAAGCAGTGCGTCAGGGCTGAAACCCCTCTTCCAAGCCTAAAACCACTCCGCCGGGGCGAAAACCACTCCGTCGGGGCTGAAACCCCTCCGTGAAGCTGAAAAGCACTATGTCGGGGCTGAAACCATTCGGTGAAGCTGAAAAGCACTGTGTCGGGGTTGAAACCACTCCGCCAAGCCGAAAAGCACTCTGTCGGTGTTGAAACCACTCCGCCAAGCCGAAAAGCACTGTGTCGGGGTTGAAACCACTCTGCCAAGCCGAAAACCACTCTGTCGGGGTTGAAACCACTCCGCCAAGCCGAAAAGCACTCTGTCGGGGTTGAAACCACTCCGCCAAGCCGAAAACCACTCTGTCGGGGTTGAAACCACTCCGCCAAGCCGAAAAGCACTCTGTCGGGGCTGAAACCATTCCGCCAAGCCGAAAACCACTCGTCTGACCTTAAAACCACTCCGCCAAGCCGAAAAGCACTGCATCGGGGCTGAAACCACTCCGAGGCCAAAAGCAGTGCGTCGGGGCTGAAACCACTGTGCCGGGGCGGAAACTGCTCCGTCAGGCTGTAAACCACTGCGTCAGGCCGAAAAGCATTCCACCGGGGCCAAAACCACTGCATCGGGGCTGAAAGCGTTTCACGAGGGCTAAAATCACTCCGCCGACATTAAAACCACTGCGCCAAGCCTAAAAGCACTGCATCGGGGCTGAAACCACTCCGCCGAGCCTGAAACCACTGCGTCAGGCCTGAAACCACTCCGCCGAGCCTAAAACGACTCCGTCGGGGCCAAAAGCACTCCACCAGTGCTGAAACCGCTCCGTCGGGGCTGAAACCCCTCCGTGAAGCCGAAAAGCACTGTGTTGGGGCTGAAACCCCTCCGTGAAGCCGAAAAGCACTGTGTCGGGGCTGAAACCACTCCGCCAAGCCGAAAAGCACTCTGTCGGGGCTGAAACCACTCCGCCAAGCCTAAAAGCACTCTGTCGGGGCTGAAACCACTCCGCCAAGCCGAAAAGCACTCTGTCGGGGTTGAAACCACTCCGCCAAGCCGAAAAGCACTGCGTCGGGGCTGAAACCACTCCGCCGAGCCTGAAACCACTGTGTCAGGCCTGAAACCACTCCGCTGAGCCTAAAACAACTCTGTCGGGGCCAAAAACACTCCACCAGTGCTGAAACCACTCCGTCGGGGCTGAAACCCCTCCGTGAAGCCGAAAAGCACTGTGTCGGGGCTGAAACCCCTCCGTGAAGTCGAAAAGCACTCTGTAGGGGCTGAAACCCCTCCATGAAGCCGAAAAGCACTGCGTCGGGGTTGAAACCCCTCCGTGAAGCCTGAAAGCACTCCGCCGAGCCTAAAACCACTCGTCTGACCTTAAAACCACTCCGCCGAGCCTAAAACCACTGCGTCGGGGCTGAAACCACTCCGCCAGGGCCAAAACCACTGCGTCGGGGCTGAAACCACTCCGCCGAGGCCAAAACCACTGCGTCGGGGCTGAAACCACTCTGCCGAGCCTAAAACCACTCCGTCGGGGCTGAAACTACTGCGTCAGGCCCAAAACAACTGCGACAGGGCCAAAACCACTCCACCAGTGCTGAAACCACTGCGCCAAGCCTGAAACCAGTGCGTCGGGGCTGAAACCACTCCGCCAGGGCCAAAACCACTCGTCTGACCTTAAAACCACTCCATCAAGCCTAAAACCACTGCGTTGGGGCAGAAACTGCTCCGTCAGGCTGAAAACCACTCCGCCGAGCCTGAAACCACTCCGCCAAGGCCAAAACTGTTCCGTCGTTGCTGAAACCACTCTGCCAGGGCCAAAACCACTCCGTCGGGGCTGAAACCACTCCGCCAGGGCCAAAACCACTCTGCCAAGCCAAAAACCACTCCGTCGGGGCGAAAACCACTCCGCCGGGGCTGAAACCACTCCGCGGAGCCTAAAAGCAGTCCGCCAGGGCTGAAAACCCTCTGCCAAGCCTAAAACCACTCCGCCGGGGCGAAAACCACTCCGTCGGGGCTGAAACCCCTCCGTGAAGCTGAAAAGCACTATGTCGGGGCTGAAACCATTCGGTGAAGCTGAAAAGCACTGTGTCGGGGTTGAAACCACTCCGCCAAGCCGAAAAGCACTCTGTCGGTGTTGAAACCACTCCGCCAAGCCGAAAAGCACTGTGTCGGGGTTGAAACCACTCTGCCAAGCCGAAAACCACTCTGTCGGGGTTGAAACCACTCCGCCAAGCCGAAAAGCACTCTGTCGGGGTTGAAACCACTCCGCCAAGCCGAAAACCACTCTGTCGGGGTTGAAACCACTCCGCCAAGCCGAAAAGCACTCTGTCGGGGCTGAAACCATTCCGCCAAGCCGAAAACCACTCGTCTGACCTTAAAACCACTCCGCCAAGCCGAAAAGCACTGCATCGGGGCTGAAACCACTCCGAGGCCAAAAGCAGTGCGTCGGGGCTGAAACCACTGTGCCGGGGCGGAAACTGCTCCGTCAGGCTGTAAACCACTGCGTCAGGCCGAAAAGCATTCCACCAGGGCCAAAACCACTGCGTCGGGGCTGAAAGCGTTTCACGAGGGCTAAAACCACTCCGCCGACATTAAAACCACTGCGCCAAGCCTAAAAGCACTGCATCGGGGCTGAAACCACTCCGCCGAGCCTGAAACCACTGCGTCAGGCCTGAAACCACTCCGCCGAGCCTAAAACGACTCCGTCGGGGCCAAAAGCACTCCACCAGTGCTGAAACCGCTCCGTCGGGGCTGAAACCCCTCCGTGAAGCCGAAAAGCACTGTGTTGGGGCTGAAACCCCTCCGTGAAGCCGAAAAGCACTGTGTCGGGGCTGAAACCACTCCGCCAAGCCTAAAAGCACTCTGTCGGGGCTGAAACCACTCCGCCAAGCCGAAAAGCACTCTGTTGGGGTTGAAACCACTCCGCCAAGCTGAAAAGCACTGCGTCGGGGTTGAAACCACTCCATCAAGCCTAAAACCACTCGTCTGACCTTAAAACCACACCGCCGAGCCTGAAACCACTGCGTCAGGCCTGAAACCACTCCGCCAGGGCCAAAACCACTGCGTCAGGCCTGAAACCACTCCGCCAGGGCCAAAACCACTGTGTCAGGCCTAAAACCACTCCGCCGAGCCTAAAACAACTCCGTCGGGGCCAAAACCACTCCACAAGTGCTGAAACCACTCCGTCGGGGCTGAAACCCCTCCGTGAAGCCGAAAAGCACTCCGTCAGGGTTGAAACCACTCCGCCGAGCCTAAAAGCACTGCATCAGGCCCAAAACCACTCCGTCGGGGCTAAAACCACTGCGTCAGGCCTAAAACCACTCCACCGAGCCGAAAACAAGTCCGTCGGGGCCAAAACCACTCCACCAGTGCTGAAACCGCTCCGTCGGGGCTGAAACCCCTCCGTGAAGCCGAAAAGCACTGCATCGGGGCTGAAACCCCTCTGCGAAGCCGAAAAGCACTCTGTCGGGGTTGAAACCACTCCGCTAAGCCGAAAAGCACTGTGTCGGGGCTGAAACCCCTCCGTGAAGCCGAAAAGCACTGCGTCGGGGCTGAAACCCCTCCGTGAAGCCGAAAAGCACTGCGTCGGGGTTGAAACCCCTCCGTGAAGCCGAAAAGCACTGTGTCGGGGCTGAAACCACTCCGCCGAGCCGAAAAGCACTGTGTCGGGGCTGAAACCCCTCCGTGAAGCCGAAAAGCACTGTGTCGGGGCTGAAACCACTCCGCCGAGCCTAAAAGCACTGCGTCGAGGCTGAAACCCCTCCGTGAAGCCGAAAAGCACTGCGTCAGGGTTGAAACCCCTCCGTGAAGCCGAAAAGCACTGTGTCGGGGCTGAAACCCCTGCGTGAAGCCGAAAAGCACTGTGTCGGGGCTGAAACCCCTCCGTGAAGCCGAAAAGCACTGTGTCGGGGCTGAAACCCCTCCGTGAAGCCGAAAAGCACTGTGTCGGGGCTGAAACCCCTCCGTGAAGCCGAAAAGCACTGTGTCGGGGCTGAAACCCCTCCGTGAAGCCGAAAAGCACTGCGTCGGGGTTGAAACCCCTCCGTGAAGCCGAAAAGCACTGTGTCGGGGCTGAAACCACTCCGCCGAGCCTAAAAGCACTGCGTTGGGGCTGAAACCACTCCGCCGAGCCTAAAAGCACTGCGTTGGGGCTGAAACCCCTCCGCCGAGCCTAAAAGCAGTGCGTCAGGGCTGAAACCACTCCGCCGAGCCTGAAACCACTGCGCCGAGCCTAAAACCACTCGTCTGACCTTAAAACCACTCCGCCGAGCCTAAAAGCACTGTGTCGGGGCTGAAACCACTCCGCCGAGCCTAAAAGCACTGCATCGGGGCTGAAACCACTCCGCCGAGGCCAAATCCACTGCGTCGGGGCTGAAACCACTCCGCCGAGCCTAAAACCACTCCGTCGGGGCTGAAACTACTGCGTCAGGCCCAAAACAACTGCGACAGGGCCAAAACCACTCCACCAGTGCTGAAACCACTGCGCCAAGCCTGAAACCACTGCGTCGGGGCTGAAACCACTCCGCCAGGGCCAAAACCACTCGTCTGACCTTAAAACCACTCCATCAAGCCTAAAAGCACTGCGTCGGGGCAGAAACTGCTCCGTCAGGCTGAAAACCACTCCGCCGAGCCTGAAACCACTCCACCAAGGCCAAAACTGTTCCGTCGTTGCTGAAACCACTCCGCCAGGGCCAAAACCACTCCGTCGGGGCTGAAACCACTCCGCCAGGGCCAAAACCACTCTGCCAAGCCAAAAACCACTCCGTCGGGGCGAAAACCACTCCGCTGGGGCTGAAACCACTCCGCGGAGCCTAAAAGCAGTGCGTCAGGGCTGAAACCCCTCTTCCAAGCCTAAAACCACTCCGCCGGGGCGAAAACCACTCCGTCGGGGCTGAAACCCCTCCGTGAAGCTGAAAAGCACTCTGTCGGGGCTGAAACCATTCGGCGAAGCTGAAAAGCACTCTGTCGGGGTTGAAACCAGTCCGCCAAGCCGAAAAGCACTCTGTCGGTGTTGAAACCACTCCGCCAAGCCGAAAAGCACTGTGTCGGGGTTGAAACCACTCTGCCAAGCCGAAAAGCACTCTGTCGGGGTTGAAACCACTCTGCCAAGCCGAAAAGCACTCTGTCGGGGCTGAAACCATTCCGCCAAGCCGAAAACCACTCGTCTGACCTTAAAACCACTCCGCCAAGCCGAAAAGCACTGCATCGGGGCTGAAACCACTCCGAGGCCAAAAGCAGTGCGTCGGGGCTGAAACCACTGTGCCGGGGCGGAAACTGCTCCGTCAGGCTGTAAACCACTGCGTCAGGCCGAAAAGCATTCCACCGGGGCCAAAACCACTGCATCGGGGCTGAAAGCGTTTCACGAGGGCTAAAATCACTCCGCCGACATTAAAACCACTGCGCCAAGCCTAAAAGCACTGCATCGGGGCTGAAACCAGTCCGCCGAGCCTGAAACCACTGCGTCAGGCCTGAAACCACTCCGCCGAGCCTAAAACAACTCCGTCGGGGCCAAAAGCACTCCACCAGTGCTGAAACCGCTCCGTCGGGGCTGAAACCCCTCCGTGAAGCCGAAAAGCACTGTGTCGGGGCTGAAACCCCTCGGTGAAGCCGAAAAGCACTGTGTCGGGGCTGAAACCCCTCCGTGAAGCCGAAAAGCACTGTGTCGGGGCTGAAACCCCTCCGTGAAGCCGAAAAGCACTGTGTCGGGGCTGAAACCCCTCCGCGAAGCCGAAAACCACTGCATCGGGGCTGAAACCACTCCACCAAGCCGAAAAGCACTCTGTTGGGGTTGAAACCACTCCGCCAAGCTGAAAAGCACTGCGTCGGGGTTGAAACCGCTGCGCCGAGCCTAAAACCACTCGTCTGACCTTAAAACCACTCCGCCGAGCCTGAAACCACTGCGTCAGGCCTGAAACCACTCCGCCAGGGCCAAAACCACTGCGTCAGGCCTGAAACCACTCCGCCGAGCCTGAAACCACTGCGTCAGGCCTAAAACCACTCCGCCGAGCCTAAAACAACTCCGTCGGGGCCAAAACCACTCCACCAGTGCTGAAACCGCTCCGTCGGGGCTGAAACCCCTCCGTGAAGCCGAAAAGCACTCTGTCGGGGCTGAAACCCCTCTGCGAAGCCGAAAAGCACTGCATCGGGGCTGAAACCCCTCTGCGAAGCAGAAAAGCACTCTGTCGGGGCTGAAACCATTCCGCGAAGCTGAAAAGCACTCTGTCAGGGTTGAAACCACTCCGCCAAGCCGAAAAGCACTCTGTCGGTGTTGAAACCACTCTGCCAAGCCGAAAAGCACTCTGTCGGGGTTGAAACCACTCTGCCAAGCCGAAAAGCACTCTGTCGGGGTTGAAACCACTCCGCCAAGCCGAAAACCACTCTGACGGGGTTGAAACCACTCCGCCAAGCCGAAAAGCACTCTGTCGGGGTTGAAACCATTCCGCCAAGCCGAAAACCACTCGTCTGACCTTAAAACCACTCCATCAAGCCTAAAAGCACTGCGTTGGGGCAGAAACTGCTCCGTCAGGCTGAAAACCACTCCGCCGAGCCTGAAACCACTCCGCCAAGGCCAAAACTGTTCCGTCGTTGCTGAAACCACTCGGCCAGGGCCAAAACCACTCCGTCGGGGCTGAAACCACTCCGCCAGGGCCAAAACCACTCTGCCAAGCCAAAAACCACTCCGTCGGGGCGAAAACCACTCCGCTGGGGCTGAAACCACTCCGCGGAGCCTAAAAGCAGTGCGTCAGGGCTGAAACCCCTCTTCCAAGCCTAAAACCACTCCACCGGGGCGAAAACCACTCCGTCGGGGCTGAAACCCCTCCGTGAAGCTGAAAAGCACTCTGTCGGGGCTGAAACCATTCGGCGAAGCTGAAAAGCACTGTGTCGGGGTTGAAACCAGTCCGCCAAGCCGAAAAGCACTCTGTCGGGGTTGAAACCACTCTGCCAAGCCGAAAACCACTCTGTCGGGGTTGAAACCACTCCGCCAAGCCGAAAAGCACTCTGTCGGGGCTGAAACCATTCCGCCAAGCCGAAAACCACTCGTCTGACCTTAAAACCACTCCGCCAAGCCGAAAAGCACTGCATCGGGGCTGAAACCACTCCGAGGCCAAAAGCAGTGCGTCGGGGCTGAAACCACTGTGCCGGGGCGGAAACTGCTCCGTCAGGCTGTAAACCACTGCGTCAGGCCGAAAAGCATTCCACCGGGGCCAAAACCACTGCATCGGGGCTGAAAGCGTTTCACGAGGGCTAAAATCACTCCGCCGACATTAAAACCACTGCGCCAAGCCTAAAAGCACTGCGTCAGGCCTGAAACCACTCCGCCGAGCCTGAAACCACTGCGTCAGGCCTGAAACCACTCCGCCGAGCCTAAAACAACTCCGTCGGGGCCAAAAGCACTCCACCAGTGCTGAAACCGCTCCGTCGGGGCTGAAACCCCTCCGTGAAGCCGAAAAGCACTGTGTCGGGGCTGAAAGCCCTCCGCGAAGCCGAAAAGCACTGTGTCGGGGCTGAAACCCCTCCGTGAAGCCGAAAAGCACTGTGTCGGGGCTGAAACCACTCCGCCAAGCCGAAAAGCACTCTGTCGGGGCTGAAACCACTCCGCCAAGCCGAAAAGCACTCTGTTGGGGTTGAAACCACTCCGCCAAGCTGAAAAGCACTGCGTCGGGGTTGAAACCGCTGCGCCGAGCCTAAAACCACTCGTCTGACCTTAAAACCACTCCGCCGAGCCTGAAACCACTGCGTCAGGCCTGAAACCACTCCGCCAGGGCCAAAACCACTGCGTCAGGCCTGAAACCACTCCGCCGAGCCTGAAACCACTGCGTCAGGCCTAAAACCACTCCGCCGAGCCTAAAACAACTCCGTCGGGGCCAAAACCACTCCACCAGTGCTGAAACCGCTCCGTCGGGGCTGAAACCCCTCCGTAAAGCCGAAAAGCACTGTGTCGGGGCTGAAACCCCTCTGCGAAGCCGAAAAGCACTCTGTCGGGGTTGAAACCCCTCCGTGAAGCCGAAAAGCACTGTGTCGGGGTTGAAACCACTCCGCCGAGCCTGAAAGCACTCCGCCGAGCCTAAAACCGCTCGTCTGACCTTAAAACCACTCCGCCGAGCCTAAAAGCGCTGCATCGGGGCTGAAACCACTCCGCCAGGGCCAAAACCACTGCATTGGGGCTGAAACCACTCCGCCGAGCCTAAAAGCACTGCATCGGGGCTGAAACCACTCCGCCGAGCCTAAAACCACTCCGTCGGGGCTGAAACTACTGCGTCAGGCCCAAAACAACTGCGACAGGGCCAAAACCACTCCACCAGTGCTGAAACCACTGCGCCAAGCCTGAAACCAGTGCGTCGGGGCTGAAACCACTCCGCCAGGGCCAAAACCATTCGTCTGACCTTAAAACCACTCCATCAAGCCTAAAAGCACTGCGTCGGGGCAGAAACTGCTCCGTCAGGCTGAAAACCACTCCACCGAGCCTGAAACCACTCCGCCAAGGCCAAAACTGTTCCGTCGTTGCTGAAACCACTCCGTCGGGGCTGAAACCACTCCGCCAGGGCCAAAACCACTCCATCAAGCCAAAAACCACTCCGTCGGGGCGAAAACCACTCCGCCGGGGCTGAAACCACTCCGCGGAGCCTAAAAGCAGTCCGTCAGGGCTGAAACCCCTCTGCCAAGCCTAAAACCACTCCGCCGGGGCGAAAACCACTCCGCCGGGGCTGAAACCCCTCCGTGAAGCTGAAAAGCACTCTATCGGGGCTGAAACCATTCGGCGAAGCTGAAAAGCACTCTGTCAGGGTTGAAACCACTCCGCCAAGCCGAAAAGCACTCTGTCGGTGTTGAAACCACTCCGCCAAGCCGAAAAGCACTCTGTCGGGGTTGAAACCACTCCGCCAAGCCGAAAACCACTCTGACGGGGTTGAAACCACTCCGCCAAGCCGAAAAGCACTCTGTCGGGGCTGAAACCATTCCGCCAAGCCGAAAACCACTCGTCTGACCTTAAAACCACTCCGCCAAGCCGAAAAGCACTGCATCGGGGCTGAAACCACTCCGAGGCCAAAAGCAGTGCGTCGGGGCTGAAACCACTGTGCCGGGGCGGAAACTGCTCCGTCAGGCTGTAAACCACTGCGTCAGGCCGAAAAGCATTCCACCGGGGCCAAAACCACTGCGTCGGGGCTGAAAGCGTTTCACGAGGGCTAAAACCACTCCGCCGACATTAAAACCACTGCGCCAAGCCTAAAAGCACTGCATCGGGGCTGAAACCACTCCGCCGAGCCTGAAACCACTGCGTCAGGCCTAAAACCACTCCGCCGAGCCTAAAACAACTCCGTCGGGGCCAAAACCACTCCACCAGTGCTGAAACCGCTCCATCGGGGCTGAAACCCCTGCGTGAAGCCGAAAAGCACTCCGTCGGGGCTGAAACCCCTCGGTGAAGCCGAAAAGCACTGTGTCGGGGCTGAAACCCCTCCGTGAAGCCGAAAAGCACTGTGTCGGGGCTGAAACCCCTCCGTGAAGCCGAAAAGCACTGCGTCGGGGCTGAAACCCCTCCGCCAGGGCCAAAACCACTCGTCTGACCTTAAAACCACTCCGCCGAGCCGAAAAGCACTGCATCGGGGCTGAAACCCCTCCGCTGAGGCCAAAACGACTGGGTCGGGGCTGAAACCACTCCGCCGAGCCTAAAACCACTCCGTCGGGGCTGAAAGCACTCCGCCGAGCCTAAAACCACTCCGTCGGGGCTGAAAGTACTCCGCCGAGCGTAAAACCACTCCGTCGGGGCTGAAAGCACTCCGCCGAGCCTAAAACCACTCCGTCGGGGCTGAAAGCACTCCGCCGAGCCTAAAACCACTCCGTCGGGGCTGGAACCACTCCGCCGAGCCGAAAACCACTCCGTCGGGGCTGAAACCACTCCGCCAGAGCCTAAAAGCACTCCGTCGGGGCTGAAACCACTCTGCCGAGCCGAAAACCACAGCGTCGGGGCTGGAACCACTCCACCGAGCCTAAAACAACTCCGTCAGGGCCAAAACCACTCCACCAGTGCTGAAACCGCTCCGTCGGGGCTGAAACCCCTCCGTGAAGCCGAAAAGCACTGTGTCGGGGCTGAAACCCCTCCGTGAAGCCGAAAAGCACTGTGTCGGGGCTGAAACCACTCCACCAGGGCCAAATCCACTCGGTCAGGGCTGAAACCACTCCATCAAACCTAAAAGCACTGCATCAGGCCGAAAACCACTGCGTCGGGGTGAAACCACCGTGCCAGGGCCAAAACCAGTCTGCCAAGCCTAAAACCACTGCGTCGGGGCGAAAACCACTCCGCCGGGGCTGAAACCACTCCGCCAAGCCTAAAAGCAGTGCATCAGGGCTGAAACCACTCTGCCAAGCCTAAAACCACTGCGCCGACATTAAAACCATTCCGCCAAGCCTAAAACCACTGCGTCGGGGCTGAAACCACTCCGCCGAGCCTGAAACCACTGCGTCAGGCCTGAAATCACTCTGCCGAGCCTGAAAGCACTGTGTCAGGCCTAAAAGCACTCCGCCGAGCCTAAAACAACTCCGTCGGGGCCAAAACCACTCGGCTGACCTTAAAACCACTCCATCAAGCCTAAAAACACTGCGTCGGGGCAGAAACTGCTCCGTCAGGCTGAAAACCACTCCGCCGAGCCTGAAACCACTGCGTCAGGGCAGAAGCCACTCCGTAGTTGCTGAAACCACTCCGCCGAGCCTAAAACCACTCCGCCAGGGCCAAAACCCCTCCGTCGGGGCTGAAACCACTCCGTGGTTGCTGAAACCACTCTGCCGAGCCTAAAACCACTCCGCCAGGGCCAAAACCCCTCCGTCGGGGCTGAAACCACTCCGTGGTTGCTGAAACCACTCCACCGAGCCTAAAACCACTCCGCCAGGGCCAAAACCACTCCGTCGGGGCTGAAACCACACCGCCAGGGCCAAAACCACTGCGTCAGGCCTAAAACCACTCCGCCGAGCCTAAAACAACTCCGTCGGGGCCAAAACCACTCCACCAGTGCTGAAACCGCTCCGTCGGGGCTGAAACCCCTCCGTGAAGCCAAAAAGCACTGCATCGGGGCTGAAACCGCTCCGTGAAGCCGAAAAGCACTGTGTCGGGGCTGAAACCCCTGCGTGAAGCCGAAAAGCACTGTGTCGGGGCTGAAAGCCCTCCGTGAAGCCGAAAAGCACTGTGTCGGGGCTGAAACCCCTCCGTGAAGCCGAAAAGCACTGTGTCGGGGCTGAAACCCCTCCGTGAGGCCGAAAAGCACTCGTCTGACCTTAAAACCACTCTGCCAGGGCCAAAACCACTGCGTCGGGGCTGAAACCCCTCCGCCGAGCCTAAAAGCAGTGCGTCAGGGCTGAAACCACTCTGCCAAGCCTAAAACCACTCTGCTGAGGCGAAAACGACTCTGCCAAGCCTAAAACCACTCCACCGAGGCGAAAACCACTGCGTCGGGGCTGAAACCACTCCACCGAGTTTAAAAGCAGTGCGTCGGGGCTGAAACCACTCCGTCGAGCCTAAAACCACTCCGTTGGGGCTGAAACCAATCCGCCGAGCCTGAAACCACTGCGTCAGGGCAGAAGCCACTCGGTTGTTACTGAAACCACTCCGCCGGACCTGAAACCACTCCGCCAGGGCCAAAACCACTGCGTCAGGCCTAAAACCACTCTGCCGAGCCTAAAACAACTCCGTCGGGGCCAAAACCGTTCCACCAAGGCGAAAACCACTCCGCCGGGGCTGAAACCACTCCGCCGAGCCGAAAAGCAGTGCGTCAGGGCTGAAACCCCTCCGTGAAGCCGAAAAGCACTGTGTCGGGGCTGAAACCCCTCCGTGAAGCCGAAAAGCACTGTGTCGGGGCTGAAACCCCTCCGTGAAGCCGAAAAGCACTGTGTCGGGGCTGAAACCCCTCCGTGAAGCCGAAAAGCACTGCGTCGGGGCTGAAACCCCTCCGTGAAGCCGAAAAGCACTCTGTCGGGTTTGAAACCACTCCGAGGCCAAAAGCAGTGCGTCGGGGCTGAAACCACTGTGCCGGGGCGGAAACTGCTCCGTCAGGCTGTAAACCACTGCGTCAGGCCGAAAAGCATTCCACCAGGGCCAAAACCACTGCATCGGGGCTGAAAGCGTTTCACGAGGGCTAAAACCACTCCGCCGACATTAAAACCACTGCGCCAAGCCTAAAAGCACTGCGTCGGGGCTGAAACCACTCCGCCGAGCCTGAAACCACTGCGTCAGGCCTGAAACCATTCCGCCGAGCCTAAAACAACTCCGTCAGGGCCAAAAGCACTCCACCAGTGCTGAAACCGCTCCGTCGGGGCTGAAACCGCTCCGTGAAGCCGAAAAGCACTGTGTTGGGGCTGAAACCCCTGCGTGAAGCCGAAAAGCACTGTGTCGGGGCTGAAACCACTCCGCCAAGGCGAAAAGCACTGCGTCGGGGTTGAAACCACTCCATCAAGCCTAAAACCACTCCGCCGGGGCTGAAACTAGTGCGTCAGGGCCCAAACCACTCCAGCAGTGCTGAAAGCACTCCGTCGAGCCTGAAACCACTGCGTCGGGGCTGAAACCACTCCGCCGAGCCTGAAACCACTGCGTCGGGGCTGAAACCACTCCGCCGAGCCTGAAACCACTGCGTCAGGCCTGAAACCACTCTGCCAGGGCCAAAACCACTGCGTCAGGCCTAAAACCACTCTGCCGAGCCTAAAAGAACTCCGTCGGAGCCAGAACCATTCCACCAAGGCGAAAACCACTCCGCCGGGGCTGAAACCCCTCCGTGAAGCCGAAAAGCACTGTGTCGGGGCTGAAACCATTCCGCCAAGCCGAAAAGCACTGTGTCGGGGTTGAAACCACTCCGCCAAGCCGAAAAGCACTGCGTCGGGGCTGAAACCACTCCGCCGAGCCTGAAACCACTGTGTCAGGCCTGAAACCACTCCGCTGAGCCTAAAACAACTCTGTCGGGGCCAAAAACACTCCACCAGTGCTGAAACCACTCCGTCGGGGCTGAAACCCCTCCGTGAAGCCGAAAAGCACTGTGTCGGGGCTGAAACCCCTCCGTGAAGTCGAAAAGCACTCTGTCGGGGCTGAAACCCCTCCGTGAAGCCGAAAAGCACTGCGTCGGGGTTGAAACCCCTCCGTGAAGCCTGAAAGCACTCCGCCGAGCCTAAAACCACTCGTCTGACCTTAAAACCACTCCGCCGAGCCTAAAACCACTGCGTCGGGGCTGAAACCACTCCGCCAGGGCCAAAACCACTGCGTCGGGGCTGAAACCACTCCGCCGAGGCCAAAACCACTCCGTCGGGGCTGAAACCACTCTGCCGAGCCTAAAACCACTCCGTCGGGGCTGAAACTACTGCGTCAGGCCCAAAACAACTGCGACAGGGCCAAAACCACTCCACCAGTGCTGAAACCACTGCGCCAAGCCTGAAACCAGTGCGTCGGGGCTGAAACCACTCCGCCAGGGCCAAAACCACTCGTCTGACCTTAAAACCACTCCATCAAGCCTAAAACCACTGCGTCGGGGCAGAAACTGCTCCGTCAGGCTGAAAACCACTCCGCCGAGCCTGAAACCACTCCGCCAAGGCCAAAACTGTTCCGTCGTTGCTGAAACCACTCTGCCAGGGCCAAAACCACTCCGTCGGGGCTGAAACCACTCCGCCAGGGCCAAAACCACTCTGCCAAGCCAAAAACCACTCCGTCGGGGCGAAAACCACTCCGCCGGGGCTGAAACCACTCCGCGGAGCCTAAAAGCAGTGCGTCAGGGCTGAAACCCCTCTGCCAAGCCTAAAACCACTCCGCCGGGGCGAAAACCACTCCGTCGGGGCTGAAACCCCTCCGTGAAGCTGAAAAGCACTATGTCGGGGCTGAAACCATTCGGCGAAGCTGAAAAGCACTCTGTCGGGGTTGAAACCAGTCCGCCAAGCTGAAAAGCACTGTGTCGGGGTTGAAACCACTCTGCCAAGCCGAAAAGCACTCTGTCGGGGTTGAAACCACTCTGCCAAGCCGAAAACCACTCTGTCGGGGTTGAAACCACTCCGCCAAGCCGAAAAGCACTCTGTCGGGGTTGAAACCACTCCGCCAAGCCGAAAAGCACTCTGTCGGGGTTGAAACCACTCCGCCAAGCCGAAAAGCACTCTGTCGGGGTTGAAACCACTCCGCCAAGCCGAAAAGCACTCTGTCGGGGCTGAAACCATTCCGCCAAGCCGAAAACCACTCGTCTGACCTTAAAACCACTCCGCCAAGCCGAAAAGCACTCTGTCGGGGCTGAAACCATTCCGCCAAGCCGAAAACCACTCGTCTGACCTTAAAACCACTCCGCCAAGCCGAAAAGCACTGCATCGGGGCTGAAACCACTCCGAGGCCAAAAGCAGTGCGTCGGGGCTGAAACCACTGTGCCGGGGCGGAAACTGCTCCGTCAGGCTGTAAACCACTGCGTCAGGCCGAAAAGCATTCCACCAGGGCCAAAACCACTGCATCGGGGCTGAAAGCGTTTCACGAGGGCTAAAACCACTGCGCCGACATTAAAACCACTGCGCCAAGCCTAAAAGCACTGCATCGGGGCTGAAACCACTCCGCCGAGTCTGAAACC
Organism: Struthio camelus; assembly: GCF_040807025.1. Classification (NCBI taxonomy): domain Eukaryota; kingdom Metazoa; phylum Chordata; class Aves; order Struthioniformes; family Struthionidae; genus Struthio; species Struthio camelus. Next base: position 11,533,853 of record NC_090946.1, on the reverse strand, counting down.
ACTGCGTCAGGCCTGAAACCACTCCGCCGAGCCTAAAACAACTCCGTCGGGGCCAAAAGCACTCCACCAGTGCTGAAACCGCTCCGTCGGGGCTGAAACCCCTCCGTGAAGCCGAAAAGCACTGTGTTGGGGCTGAAAGCCCTCCGCGAAGCCGAAAAGCACTGTGTCGGGGCTGAAACCCCTCCGTGAAGCCGAAAAGCACTGTGTCGGGGCTGAAACCCCTCCGTGAAGCCGAAAAGCACTGTGTCGGGGCTGAAACCCCTCCGCGAAGCCGAAAAGCACTGTGTCGGGGCTGAAACCACTCCGCCAAGCCGAAAAGCACTCTGTTGGGGTTGAAACCACTCCGCCAAGCTGAAAAGCACTGCGTCGGGGTTGAAACCGCTGCGCCGAGCCTAAAACCACTCGTCTGACCTTAAAACCACTCCGCCGAGCCTGAAACCACTGCGTCAGGCCTAAAACCACTCCGCCGAGCCTAAAACAACTCCGTCGGGGCCAAAACCACTCCACCAGTGCTGAAACCGCTCCGTCGGGGCTGAAACCCCTCCGTGAAGCCGAAAAGCACTCTGTCGGGGCTGAAACCCCTCTGCGAAGCCGAAAAGCACTGCATCGGGGCTGAAACCCCTCTGCGAAGCAGAAAAGCACTCTGTCGGGGTTGAAACCCCTCCGTGAAGCCGAAAAGCACTGTGTCGGGGCTGAAACCCCTCCGTGAAGCTGAAAAGCACTCTATCGGGGTTGAAACCATTCCGCCAAGCCGAAAACCACTCGTCTGACCTTAAAACCACTCCATCAAGCCTAAAACCACTGCGTTGGGGCAGAAACTGCTCCGTCAGGCTGAAAACCACTCCGCCGAGCCTGAAACCACTCCGCCAAGGCCAAAACTGTTCCGTCGTTGCTGAAACCACTCCGCCAGGGCCAAAACCACTCCGTCGGGGCTGAAACCACTCCGCCAGGGCCAAAACCACTCTGCCAAGCCAAAAACCACTCCGTCGGGGCGAAAACCACTCCGCCGGGGCTGAAACCACTCCGCGGAGCCTAAAAGCAGTGCGTCAGGGCTGAAACCCCTCTGCCAAGCCTAAAACCACTCCGCCGGGGCGAAAACCACTCCGTCGGGGCTGAAACCCCTCCGTGAAGCTGAAAAGCACTCTGTCGGGGCTGAAAGCATTCGGCGAAGCTGAAAAGCACTGTGTCGGGGTTGAAACCACTCCGCCAAGCTGAAAAGCACTCTGTCGGGGTTGAAACCACTCTGCCAAGCCGAAAACCACTCTGTCGGGGTTGAAACCACTCCGCCAAGCCGAAAAGCACTCTGTCGGGGCTGAAACCATTCCGCCAAGCCGAAAACCACTCGTCTGACCTTAAAACCACTCCGCCAAGCCGAAAAGCACTGCATCGGGGCTGAAACCACTCCGAGGCCAAAAGCAGTGCGTCGGGGCTGAAACCACTGTGCCGGGGCGGAAACTGCTCCGTCAGGCTGTAAACCACTGCGTCAGGCCGAAAAGCATTCCACCAGGGCCAAAACCACTGCATCGGGGCTGAAAGCGTTTCACGAGGGCTAAAACCACTCCGCCGACATTAAAACCACTGCGCTGAGCCTAAAAGCACTGCGTCAGGCCTGAAACCACTCCGCCGAGCCTGAAACCACTGCGTCAGGCCTGAAACCACTCCGCCGAGCCTAAAACAACTCCGTCGGGGCCAAAAGCACTCCACCAGTGCTGAAACCGCTCCGTCGGGGCTGAAACCCCTCGGTGAAGCCGAAAAGCACTGTGTTGGGGTTGAAACCCCTCCGCGAAGCCGAAAAGCACTGTGTCGGGGCTGAAACCCCTCCGTGAAGCCGAAAAGCACTGTGTCGGGGCTGAAACCACTCCGCCAAGCCGAAAAGCACTCTGTCGGGGCTGAAACCACTCCGCCAAGCCGAAAAGCACTCTGTTGGGGCTGAAACCACTCCGCCAAGCTGAAAAGCACTGCGTCGGGGTTGAAACCGCTGCGCCGAGCCTAAAACCACTCGTCTGACCTTAAAACCACTCCGCCGAGCCTGAAACCACTGCGTCAGGCCTGAAACCACTCCGCCAGGGCCAAAACCACTGCGTCAGGCCTGAAACCACTCCGCCAGGGCCAAAACCACTGTGTCAGGCCTAAAACCACTCCGCCGAGCCTAAAACAACTCCGTCGGGGCCAAAACCACTCCACAAGTGCTGAAACCGCTCCGTCGGGGCTGAAACCCCTCCGTGAAGCCGAAAAGCACTCCGTCAGGGTTGAAACCACTCCGCCGAGCCTAAAAGCACTGCATCAGGCCCAAAACCACTCCGTCGGGGCTAAAACCACTGCGTCAGGCCTAAAAACACTCCACCGAGCCGAAAACAAGTCCGTCGGGGCCAAAACCACTCCACCAGTGCTGAAACCGCTCCGTCGGGGCTGAAACCCCTCCGTGAAGCCGAAAAGCACTGCATCGGGGCTGAAACCCCTCTGCGAAGCAGAAAAGCACTCTGTCGGGGTTGAAACCACTCCGCTAAGCCGAAAAGCACTGTGTCGGGGCTGAAACCCCTCCGTGAAGCCGAAAAGCACTGCGTCGGGGCTGAAACCCCTCCGTGAAGCCGAAAAGCACTGCGTCGGGGTTGAAACCCCTCCGTGAAGCCGAAAAGCACTGTGTCGGGGCTGAAACCACTCCGCCGAGCCGAAAAGCACTGTGTCGGGGCTGAAACCCCTCCGCCAAGCCGAAAAGCACTCTGTTGGGGTTGAAACCACTCCGCCAAGCCGAAAAGCACTGCGTCGAGGCTGAAACCCCTCCGTGAAGCCGAAAAGCACTGCGTCGGGGTTGAAACCCCTCCGTGAAGCCGAAAAGCACTGTGTCGGGGCTGAAACCCCTCCGTGAAGCCGAAAAGCACTGTGTCGGGGCTGAAACCCCTCCGTGAAGCCGAAAAGCACTGTGTCGGGGCTGAAACCCCTCCGTGAAGCCGAAAAGCACTGTGTCGGGGCTGAAACCCCTCCGTGAAGCCGAAAAGCACTGTGTCGGGGCTGAAACCCCTCCGTGAAGCCGAAAAGCACTGCGTCGGGGTTGAAACCACTCCATCAAGCCTAAAACCACTCCGCCGGGGCTGAAACTAGTGCGTCAGGGACCAAACCACTCCAGCAGTGCTGAAACCACTGTGCCAAGCCTGAAACCACTGCGTCGGGGCTGAAACCACTCCGCCGAGCCTGAAACCACTGCGTCAGGCCTGAAACCACTCCGCCAGGGCCAAAACCACTGCGTCGAGCCTAAAATCACTCTGCCGAGCCTAAAACAACTCCGTCGGGGCCAAAACAATTCCACCGAGGCGAAAACCACTCCGCCGGGGCTGAAACCCCTCCATGAAGCCGAAAAGCACTGTGTCGGGGCTGTAACCCCTCCGTGAAGCCGAAAAGCACTGTGTCGGGGCTGAAACCCCTCCGTGAAGCCGAAAAGCACTGTGTCGGGGCTGAAACCCCTCCGCCGAGCCTAAAAGCACTGCGTTGGGGCTGAAACCACTCCGCCGAGCCTAAAAGCACTGCGTTGGGGCTGAAACCACTCCGCCGAGCCTAAAAGCACTGCGTTGGGGCTGAAACCCCTCCGCCGAGCCTAAAAGCAGTGCGTCAGGGCTGAAACCACTCCGCCGAGCCTGAAACCACTGCGCCGAGCCTAAAACCACTCGTCTGACCTTAAAACCACTCCGCCGAGGCGAAAACCACTGCGTCGGGGCTGAAACCACTCCGCCGAGCCTAAAAGCACTGCATCGGGGCTGAAACCACTCCGCCGAGGCCAAATCCACTGCGTCGGGGCTGAAACCACTCCGCCGAGCCTAAAACCACTCCGTCGGGGCTGAAACTACTGCGTCAGGCCCAAAACAACTGCGACAGGGCCAAAACCACTCCACCAGTGCTGAAACCACTGCGCCAAGCCTGAAACCACTGCGTCGGGGCTGAAACCACTCCGCCAGGGCCAAAACCACTCGTCTGACCTTAAAACCACTCCATCAAGCCTAAAAGCACTGCGTCGGGGCAGAAACTGCTCCGTCAGGCTGAAAACCACTCCGCCGAGCCTGAAACCACTCCGCCAAGGCCAAAACTGTTCCGTCGTTGCTGAAACCACTCGGCCAGGGCCAAAACCACTCCGTCGGGGCTGAAACCACTCCGCCAGGGCCAAAACCACTCTGCCAAGCCAAAAACCACTCCGTCGGGGCGAAAACCACTCCGCCGGGGCTGAAACCACTCCGCGGAGCCTAAAAGCAGTGCGTCAGGGCTGAAACCCCTCTTCCAAGCCTAAAACCACTCCGCCGGGGCGAAAACCACTCCGTCGGGGCTGAAACCCCTCCGTGAAGCTGAAAAGCACTCTGTCGGGGCTGAAACCATTCCGCGAAGCTGAAAAGCACTCTGTCGGGGTTGAAACCAGTCCGCCAAGCCGAAAAGCACTCTGTCGGTGTTGAAACCACTCCGCCAAGCCGAAAAGCACTGTGTCGGGGTTGAAACCACTCTGCCAAGCCGAAAAGCACTCTGTCGGGGTTGAAACCACTCTGCCAAGCCGAAAAGCACTCTGTCGGGGTTGAAACCACTCCGCCAAGCCGAAAAGCACTCTGTCGGGGTTGAAACCACTCCGCCAAGCCGAAAAGCACTCTGTCGGGGCTGAAACCATTCCGCCAAGCCGAAAACCACTCGTCTGACCTTAAAACCACTCCGCCAAGCCGAAAAGCACTGCATCGGGGCTGAAACCATTCCGCCAAGCCGAAAACCACTCGTCTGACCTTAAAACCACTCCGCCAAGCCGAAAAGCACTGCATCGGGGCTGAAACCACTCCGAGGCCAAAAGCAGTGCGTCGGGGCTGAAACCACTGTGCCGGGGCGGAAACTGCTCCGTCAGGCTGTAAACCACTGCGTCAGGCCGAAAAGCATTCCACCAGGGCCAAAACCACTGCATCGGGGCTGAAAGCGTTTCACGAGGGCTAAAATCACTCCGCCGACATTAAAACCACTGCGCCAAGCCTAAAAGCACTGCATCGGGGCTGAAACCAGTCCGCCGAGCCTGAAACCACTGCGTCAGGCCTGAAACCACTCCGCCGAGCCTAAAACAACTCCGTCGGGGCCAAAAGCACTCCACCAGTGCTGAAACCGCTCCGTCGGGGCTGAAACCCCTCCGTGAAGCCGAAAAGCACTGTGTCGGGGCTGAAACCCCTCCGTGAAGCCGAAAAGCACTGTGTCGGGGCTGAAACCCCTCCGTGAAGCCGAAAAGCACTGTGTCGGGGCTGAAACCCCTCCGTGAAGCCGAAAAGCACTGTGTCGGGGCTGAAACCCCTCCGCGAAGCCGAAAAGCACTGTGTCGGGGCTGAAACCCCTCCGCGAAGCCGAAAACCACTGCATCGGGGCTGAAACCACTCCGCCAAGACGAAAAGCACTCTGTTGGGGTTGAAACCACTCCGCCAAGCGGAAAAGCACTGCGTCGGGGTTGAAACCGCTGCGCCGAGCCTAAAACCACTCGTCTGACCTTAAAACCACTCCGCCGAGCCTGAAACCACTGCGTCAGGCCTGAAACCACTCCGCCAGGGCCAAAACCACTGCGTCAGGCCTGAAACCACTCCGCCGAGCCTGAAACCACTGCGTCAGGCCTAAAACCACTCCGCCGAGCCTAAAACAACTCCGTCGGGGCCAAAAGCACTCCACCAGTGCTGAAACCGCTCCGTCGGGGCTGAAACCCCTCCGTGAAGCCGAAAAGCACTGTGTCGGGGCTGAAAGCCCTCCGCGAAGCCGAAAAGCACTGTGTCGGGGCTGAAACCCCTCCGTGAAGCCGAAAAGCACTGTGTCGGGGCTGAAACCCCTCCGGGAAGCCGAAAAGCACTGTGTCGGGGCTGAAACCCCTCCGTGAAGCCGAAAAGCACTGTGTCGGGGCTGAAACCACTCCGCCAAGCCGAAAAGCACTCTGTCGGGGCTGAAACCACTCCGCCAAGCCGAAAAGCACTCTGTTGGGGTTGAAACCACTCCGCCAAGCTGAAAAGCACTGCGTCGGGGTTGAAACCGCTGCGCCGAGCCTAAAACCACTCGTCTGACCTTAAAACCACTCCGCCGAGCCTGAAACCACTGCGTCAGGCCTGAAACCACTCCGCCAGGGCCAAAACCACTGCGTCAGGCCTGAAACCACTCCGCCAGGGCCAAAACCACTGCGTCAGGCCTGAAACCACTCCGCCGAGCCTGAAACCACTGCGTCAGGCCTAAAACCACTCCGCCGAGCCTAAAACAACTCCGTCGGGGCCACAACCACTCCACCAGTGCTGAAACCGCTCCGTCGGGGCTGAAACCCCTCTGTAAAGCCGAAAAGCACTGTGTCGGGGCTGAAACCCCTCTGCGAAGCCGAAAAGCACTCTGTCGGGGTTGAAACCCCTCCGTGAAGCCGAAAAGCACTGTGTCGGGGTTGAAACCACTCCGCCGAGCCTGAAAGCACTCCGCCGAGCCTAAAACCACTCGTCTGACCTTAAAACCACTCCGCCGAGCCTAAAAGCGCTGCATCGGGGCTGAAACCACTCCGCCAGGGCCAAAACCACTGCATTGGGGCTGAAACCACTCCGCCGAGCCTAAAAGCACTGCATCGGGGCTGAAACCACTCCGCCGAGCCTAAAACCACTCCGTCGGGGCTGAAACTACTGCGTCAGGCCCAAAACAACTGCGACAGGGCCAAAACCACTCCACCAGTGCTGAAACCACTGCGCCAAGCCTGAAACCAGTGCGTCGGGGCTGAAACCACTCCGCCAGGGCCAAAACCACTCGTCTGACCTTAAAACCACTCCATCAAGCCTAAAAGCACTGCGTCGGGGCAGAAACTGCTCCGTCAGGCTGAAAACCACTCCGCCGAGCCTGAAACCACTCCGCCAAGGCCAAAACTGTTCCGTCGTTGCTGAAACCACTCCGCCAGGGCCAAAACCACTCCGTCGGGGCTGAAACCACTCCGCCAGGGCCAAAACCACTCTGCCAAGCCAAAAACCACTCCGTCGGGGCGAAAACCACTCCGCCGGGGCTGAAACCACTCCGCGGAGCCTAAAAGCAGTGCGTCAGGGCTGAAACCCCTCTGCCAAGCCTAAAACCACTCCGCCGGGGCGAAAACCACTCCGTCGGGGCTGAAACCCCTCCGTGAAGCTGAAAAGCACTCTATCGGGGCTGAAACCATTCGGCGAAGCTGAAAAGCACTCTGTCAGGGTTGAAACCACTCCGCCAAGCCGAAAAGCACTCTGTCGGTGTTGAAACCACTCCGCCAAGCCGAAAAGCACTCTGTCGGGGTTGAAACCACTCCGCCAAGCCGAAAACCACTCTGACGGGGTTGAAACCACTCCGCCAAGCCGAAAAGCACTGTGTCGGGGCTGAAACCATTCCGCCAAGCCGAAAACCACTCGTCTGACCTTAAAACCACTCCGCCAAGCCGAAAAGCACTGCATCGGGGCTGAAACCACTCCGAGGCCAAAAGCAGTGCGTCGGGGCTGAAACCACTGTGCCGGGGCGGAAACTGCTCCGTCAGGCTGTAAACCACTGCGTCAGGCCGAAAAGCATTCCACCGGGGCCAAAACCACTGCATCGGGGCTGAAAGCGTTTCACGAGGGCTAAAACCACTCCGCCGACATTAAAACCACTGCGCCAAGCCTAAAAGCACTGCATCGGGGCTGAAACCACTCCGCCGAGCCTGAAACCACTGCGTCAGGCCTAAAACCACTCCGCCGAGCCTAAAACAACTCCGTCGGGGCCAAAAGCACTCCACCAGTGCTGAAACCGCTCCATCGGGGCTGAAACCCCTGCGTGAAGCCGAAAAGCACTGTGTCGGGGCTGAAACCCCTGCGTGAAGCCGAAAAGCACTGTGTCGGGGCTGAAACCCCTCCGTGAAGCCGAAAAGCACTGTGTCGGGGCTGAAACCCCTCCGTGAAGCCGAAAAGCACTGCGTCGGGGCTGAAACCCCTCCGCCAGGGCCAAAACCACTCGTCTGACCTTAAAACCACTCCGCCAAGCCGAAAAGCACTGCATCGGGGCTGAAACCCCTCCGCTGAGGCCAAAACGACTGGGTCGGGGCTGAAACCACTCCGCCGAGCCTAAAACCACTCCGTCGGGGCTGAAAGCACTCCGCCGAGCCTAAAACCACTCCGTCGGGGCTGAAAGTACTCCGCCGAGCGTAAAACCACTCCGTCGGGGCTGAAAGCACTCCGCCGAGCCTAAAACCACTCCGTCGGGGCTGAAAGCACTCCGCCGAGCCTAAAACCACTCCGTCGGGGCTGAAAGCACTCCGCCGAGCCTAAAACCACTCCGTCGGGGCTGGAACCACTCCGCCAGAGCCTAAAAGCACTCCGTCGGGGCTGAAACCACTCTGCCGAGCCGAAAACCACAGCGTCGGGGCTGGAACCACTCCACCGAGCCTAAAACAACTCCGTCAGGGCCAAAACCACTCCACCAGTGCTGAAACCGCTCCGTCGGGGCTGAAACCCCTCCGTGAAGCCGAAAAGCACTGTGTCGGGGCTGAAACCCCTCCGTGAAGCCGAAAAGCACTGTGTCGGGGCTGAAACCACTCCACCAGGGCCAAATCCACTCGGTCAGGGCTGAAACCACTCCATCAAACCTAAAAGCACTGCATCAGGCCGAAAACCACTGCGTCGGGGTGAAACCACCGTGCCAGGGCCAAAACCAGTCTGCCAAGCCTAAAACCACTGCGTCGGGGCGAAAACCACTCCGCCGGGGCTGAAACCACTCCGCCAAGCCTAAAAGCAGTGCATCAGGGCTGAAACCACTCTGCCAAGCCTAAAACCACTGCGCCGACATTAAAACCATTCCGCCAAGCCTAAAACCACTGCGTCGGGGCTGAAACCACTCCGCCGAGCCTGAAACCACTGCGTCAGGCCTGAAATCACTCTGCCGAGCCTGAAAGCACTGTGTCAGGCCTAAAAGCACTCCGCCGAGCCTAAAACAACTCCGTCGGGGCCAAAACCACTCGGCTGACCTTAAAACCACTCCATCAAGCCTAAAAACACTGCGTCGGGGCAGAAACTGCTCCGTCAGGCTGAAAACCACTCCGCCGAGCCTGAAACCACTGCGTCAGGGCAGAAGCCACTCCGTAGTTGCTGAAACCACTCCGCCGAGCCTAAAACCACTCCGCCAGGGCCAAAACCCCTCCGTCGGGGCTGAAACCACTCCGTGGTTGCTGAAACCACTCTGCCGAGCCTAAAACCACTCCGCCAGGGCCAAAACCCCTCCGTCGGGGCTGAAACCACTCCGTGGTTGCTGAAACCACTCCACCGAGCCTAAAACCACTCCGTCGGGGCCAAAACCACTCCGTCGGGGCTGAAACCACACCGCCAGGGCCAAAACCACTGCGTCAGGCCTAAAACCACTCCGCCGAGCCTAAAACAACTCCGTCGGGGCCAAAACCACTCCACCAGTGCTGAAACCGCTCCGTCGGGGCTGAAACCCCTCCGTGAAGCCAAAAAGCACTGTGTCGGGGCTGAAACCCCTGCGTGAAGCCGAAAAGCACTGTGTCGGGGCTGAAACCATTCCGCCAAGCCGAAAAGCACTGTGTCGGGGTTGAAACCCCTCAGTGAAGCCGAAAAGCACTGCGTCGGGGCTGAAACCACTCCGCCGAGCCTGAAACCACTGTGTCAGGCCTGAAACCACTCCGCTGAGCCTAAAACAACTCTGTCGGGGCCAAAAACACTCCACCAGTGCTGAAACCACTCCGTCGGGGCTGAAACCCCTCCGTGAAGCCGAAAAGCACTGTGTCGGGGCTGAAACCCCTCCGTGAAGTCGAAAAGCACTCTGTCGGGGCTGAAACCCCTCCGTGAAGTCGAAAAGCACTCTGTCGGGGCTGAAACCCCTCCGTGAAGCCGAAAAGCACTGCGTCGGGGTTGAAACCCCTCCGTGAAGCCTGAAAGCACTCCGCCGAGCCTAAAACCACTCGTCTGACCTTAAAACCACTCCGCCGAGCCTAAAACCACTGCGTCGGGGCTGAAACCACTCCGCCAGGGCCAAAACCACTGCGTCGGGGCTGAAACCACTCCGCCGAGGCCAAAACCACTGCGTCGGGGCTGAAACCACTCTGCCGAGCCTAAAACCACTCCGTCGGGGCTGAAACTACTGCGTCAGGCCCAAAACAACTGCGACAGGGCCAAAACCACTCCACCAGTGCTGAAACCACTGCGCCAAGCCTGAAACCAGTGCGTCGGGGCTGAAACCACTCCGCCAGGGCCAAAACCACTCGTCTGACCTTAAAACCACTCCATCAAGCCTAAAACCACTGCGTTGGGGCAGAAACTGCTCCGTCAGGCTGAAAACCACTCCGCCGAGCCTGAAACCACTCCGCCAAGGCCAAAACTGTTCCGTCGTTGCTGAAACCACTCTGCCAGGGCCAAAACCACTCCGTCGGGGCTGAAACCACTCCGCCAGGGCCAAAACCACTCTGCCAAGCCAAAAACCACTCCGTCGGGGCGAAAACCACTCCGCCGGGGCTGAAACCACTCCGCGGAGCCTAAAAGCAGTGCGTCAGGGCTGAAACCCCTCTGCCAAGCCTAAAACCACTCCACCAGTGCTGAAACCGCTCCGTCGGGGCTGAAACCCCTCCGTGAAGCCGAAAAGCACTGCATCGGGGCTGAAACCGCTCCGTGAAGCCGAAAAGCACTGTGTCGGGGCTGAAACCCCTCCGTGAAGCCGAAAAGCACTGTGTCGGGGCTGAAACCCCTCCGTGAAGCCGAAAAGCACTGTGTCGGGGCTGAAACCCCTCCGTGAAGCCGAAAAGCACTGTGTCGGGGCTGAAACCCCTCGGTGAAGCCGAAAAGCACTGTGTCGGGGCTGAAACCCCTCCGTGAAGCCGAAAAGCACTGTGTCGGGGCTGAAACCCCTCCGTGAGGCCGAAAAGCACTCGTCTGACCTTAAAACCACTCTGCCAGGGCCAAAACCACTGCGTCGGGGCTGAAACCCCTCCGCCGAGCCTAAAAGCAGTGCGTCAGGGCTGAAACCACTCTGCCAAGCCTAAAACCACTCTGCTGAGGCGAAAACGACTCTGCCAAGCCTTAAACCACTCCACCGAGGCGAAAACCACTGCGTCGGGGCTGAAACCACTCCACCGAGTTTAAAAGCAGTGCGTCGGGGCTGAAACCACTCCGTCGAGCCTAAAACCACTCCGTTGGGGCTGAAACCAATCCGCCGAGCCTGAAACCACTGCGTCAGGGCAGAAGCCACTCGGTTGTTACTGAAACCACTCCGCCGGACCTGAAACCACTCCGCCAGGGCCAAAACCACTGCGTCAGGCCTAAAACCACTCTGCCGAGCCTAAAACAACTCCGTCGGGGCCAAAACCGTTCCACCAAGGCGAAAACCACTCCGCCGGGGCTGAAACCACTCCGCCGAGCCGAAAAGCAGTGCGTCAGGGCTGAAACCCCTCCGTGAAGCCGAAAAGCACTGTGTCGGGGCTGAAACCCCTCCGTGAAGCTGAAAAGCACTGTGTCGGGGCTGAAACCCCTCCGTGAAGCCGAAAAGCACTGTGTCGGGGCTGAAACCCCTCCGTGAAGCCGAAAAGCACTGTGTCGGGGCTGAAACCCCTCCGTGAAGCTGAAAAGCACTGTGTCGAGGCTGAAACCCCTCCGTGAAGCCGAAAAGCACTCTGTCGGGTTTGAAACCACTCCGAGGCCAAAAGCAGTGCGTCGGGGCTGAAACCACTGTGCCGGGGCGGAAACTGCTCCGTCAGGCTGTAAACCACTGCGTCAGGCCGAAAAGCATTCCACCAGGGCCAAAACCACTGCATCGGGGCTGAAAGCGTTTCACGAGGGCTAAAACCACTCCGCCGACATTAAAACCACTGCGCCAAGCCTAAAAGCACTGCGTCGGGGCTGAAACCACTCCGCCGAGCCTGAAACCACTGCGTCAGGCCTGAAACCACTCCGCCGAGCCTAAAACAACTCCGTCAGGGCCAAAAGCACTCCACCAGTGCTGAAACCGCTCCGTCGGGGCTGAAACCGCTCCGTGAAGCCGAAAAGCACTGTGTTGGGGCTGAAACCCCTGCGTGAAGCCGAAAAGCACTGTGTCGGGGCTGAAACCACTCCGCCAAGGCGAAAAGCACTGCGTCGGGGTTGAAACCACTCCATCAAGCCTAAAACCACTCCGCCGGGGCTGAAACTAGTGCGTCAGGGCCCAAACCACTCCAGCAGTGCTGAAAGCACTCCGTCGAGCCTGAAACCACTGCGTCGGGGCTGAAACCACTCCGCCGAGCCTGAAACCACTGCGTCGGGGCTGAAACCACTCCGCCGAGCCTGAAACCACTGCGTCAGGCCTGAAACCACTCTGCCAGGGCCAAAACCACTGCGTCAGGCCTAAAACCACTCTGCCGAGCCTAAAAGAACTCCGTCGGAGCCAGAACCATTCCACCAAGGCGAAAACCACTCCGCCGGGGCTGAAACCACTCCGCCAAGCCGAAAAGCAGTGCGTCAGGGCTGAAACCACTCCGCCGATCCTGAAACCACTGTGTCAGGCCTGAAACCACTCCGCTGAGCCTAAAACAACTCTGTCGGGGCCAAAAACACTCCACCAGTGCTGAAACCACTCCGTCGGGGCTGAAACCCCTCCGTGAAGCCGAAAAGCACTGTGTCGGGGCTGAAACCCCTCCGTGAAGTCGAAAAGCACTCTGTCGGGGCTGAAACCCCTCCGTGAAGCCGAAAAGCACTGCGTCGGGGTTGAAACCCCTCCGTGAAGCCTGAAAGCACTCCGCCGAGCCTAAAACCACTCGTCTGACCTTAAAACCACTCCGCCGAGCCTAAAACCACTGCGTCGGGGCTGAAACCACTCCGCCAGGGCCAAAACCACTGCGTCGGGGCTGAAACCACTCCGCCGAGGCCAAAACCACTCCGTCGGGGCTGAAACCACTCTGCCGAGCCTAAAACCACTCCGTCGGGGCTGAAACTACTGCGTCAGGCCCAAAACAACTGCGACAGGGCCAAAACCACTCCACCAGTGCTGAAACCACTGCGCCAAGCCTGAAACCAGTGCGTCGGGGCTGAAACCACTCCGCCAGGGCCAAAACCACTCGTCTGACCTTAAAACCACTCCATCAAGCCTAAAACCACTGCGTTGGGGCAGAAACTGCTCCGTCAGGCTGAAAACCACTCCGCCGAGCCTGAAACCACTCCGCCAAGGCCAAAACTGTTCCGTCGTTGCTGAAACCACTCGGCCAGGGCCAAAACCACTCCGTCGGGGCTGAAACCACTCCGCCAGGGCCAAAACCACTCTGCCAAGCCAAAAACCACTCCGTCGGGGCGAAAACCACTCCGCCGGGGCTGAAACCACTCCGCGGAGCCTAAAAGCAGTGCGTCAGGGCTGAAACCCCTCTGCCAAGCCTAAAACCACTCCGCCGGGGCGAAAACCACTCCGTCGGGGCTGAAACCCCTCCGTGAAGCTGAAAAGCACTATGTCGGGGCTGAAACCATTCGGTGAAGCTGAAAAGCACTGTGTCGGGGTTGAAACCACTCCGCCAAGCCGAAAAGCACTCTGTCGGTGTTGAAACCACTCCGCCAAGCCGAAAACCACTCTGTCGGGGTTGAAACCACTCCGCCAAGCCGAAAACCACTCGTCTGACCTTAAAACCACTCCGCCAAGCCGAAAAGCACTGCATCGGGGCTGAAACCACTCCGAGGCCAAAAGCAGTGCGTCGGGGCTGAAACCACTGTGCCGGGGCGGAAACTGCTCCGTCAGGCTGTAAACCACTGCGTCAGGCCGAAAAGCATTCCGCCAGGGCCAAAACCACTGCGTCGGGGCTGAAAGCGTTTCACGAGGGCTAAAACCACTCCGCCGACATTAAAACCACTGCGCCAAGCCTAAAAGCACTGCATCGGGGCTGAAACCACTCCGCCGAGCCTGAAACCACTGCGTCAGGCCTGAAACCACTCCGCCGAGCCTAAAACGACTCCGTCGGGGCCAAAAGCACTCCACCAGTGCTGAAACCGCTCCGTCGGGGCTGAAACCCCTCCGTGAAGCCGAAAAGCACTGTGTCGGGGCTGAAACCACTCCGCCAAGCCGAAAAGCACTCTGTCGGGGCTGAAACCACTCCGCCAAGCCGAAAAGCACTCTGTCGGGGCTGAAACCACTCCGCCAAGCCTAAAAGCACTCTGTCGGGGCTGAAACCACTCCGCCAAGCCGAAAAGCACTCTGTCGGGGTTGAAACCACTCCGCCAAGCCGAAAAGCACTCTGTCGGGGCTGAAACCACTCCGCCGAGCCTGAAACCACTGTGTCAGGCCTGAAACCACTCCGCTGAGCCTAAAACAACTCTGTCGGGGCCAAAAACACTCCACCAGTGCTGAAACCACTCCGTCGGGGCTGAAACCCCTCCGTGAAGCCGAAAAGCACTGTGTCGGGGCTGAAACCCCTCCGTGAAGTCGAAAAGCACTCTGTAGGGGCTGAAACCCCTCCATGAAGCCGAAAAGCACTGCGTCGGGGTTGAAACCCCTCCGTGAAGCCTGAAAGCACTCCGCCGAGCCTAAAACCACTCGTCTGACCTTAAAACCACTCCGCCGAGCCTAAAACCACTGCGTCGGGGCTGAAACCACTCCGCCAGGGCCAAAACCACTGCGTCGGGGCTGAAACCACTCCGCCGAGGCCAAAACCACTGCGTCGGGGCTGAAACCACTCTGCCGAGCCTAAAACCACTCCGTCGGGGCTGAAACTACTGCGTCAGGCCCAAAACAACTGCGACAGGGCCAAAACCACTCCACCAGTGCTGAAACCACTGCGCCAAGCCTGAAACCAGTGCGTCGGGGCTGAAACCACTCCGCCAGGGCCAAAACCACTCGTCTGACCTTAAAACCACTCCATCAAGCCTAAAACCACTGCGTTGGGGCAGAAACTGCTCCGTCAGGCTGAAAACCACTCCGCCGAGCCTGAAACCACTCCGCCAAGGCCAAAACTGTTCCGTCGTTGCTGAAACCACTCTGCCAGGGCCAAAACCACTCCGTCGGGGCTGAAACCACTCCGCCAGGGCCAAAACCACTCTGCCAAGCCAAAAACCACTCCGTCGGGGCGAAAACCACTCCGCCGGGGCTGAAACCACTCCGCGGAGCCTAAAAGCAGTCCGCCAGGGCTGAAAACCCTCTGCCAAGCCTAAAACCACTCCGCCGGGGCGAAAACCACTCCGTCGGGGCTGAAACCCCTCCGTGAAGCTGAAAAGCACTATGTCGGGGCTGAAACCATTCGGTGAAGCTGAAAAGCACTGTGTCGGGGTTGAAACCACTCCGCCAAGCCGAAAAGCACTCTGTCGGTGTTGAAACCACTCCGCCAAGCCGAAAAGCACTCTGTCGGGGTTGAAACCACTCTGCCAAGCCGAAAACCACTCTGTCGGGGTTGAAACCACTCCGCCAAGCCGAAAAGCACTCTGTCGGGGTTGAAACCACTCCGCCAAGCCGAAAACCACTCTGTCGGGGTTGAAACCACTCCGCCAAGCCGAAAAGCACTCTGTCGGGGCTGAAACCACTCCGCCAAGCCGAAAAGCACTCTGTTGGGGTTGAAACCACTCCGCCAAGCTGAAAAGCACTGCGTCGGGGTTGAAACCACTCCATCAAGCCTAAAACCACTCGTCTGACCTTAAAACCACACCGCCGAGCCTGAAACCACTGCGTCAGGCCTGAAACCACTCCGCCGAGCCTAAAACAACTCCGTCGGGGCCAAAAGCACTCCACCAGTGCTGAAACCGCTCCGTCGGGGCTGAAACCCCTCCGTGAAGCCGAAAAGCACTGTGTCGGGGCTGAAACCCCTCCGTGAAGCCGAAAAGCACTGTGTCGGGGCTGAAACCCCTCGGTGAAGCCGAAAAGCACTGTGTCGGGGCTGAAACCCCTCCGTGAAGCCGAAAAGCACTGTGTCGGGGCTGAAACCCCTCCGCGAAGCCGAAAACCACTGCATCGGGGCTGAAACCACTCCGCCAAGACGAAAAGCACTCTGTTGGGGTTGAAACCACTCCGCCAAGCGGAAAAGCACTGCGTCGGGGTTGAAACCGCTGCGCCGAGCCTAAAACCACTCGTCTGACCTTAAAACCACTCCGCCGAGCCTGAAACCACTGCGTCAGGCCTGAAACCACTCCGCCAGGGCCAAAACCACTGCGTCAGGCCTGAAACCACTCCGCCGAGCCTGAAACCACTGCGTCAGGCCTAAAACCACTCCGCCGAGCCTAAAACAACTCCGTCGGGGCCAAAAGCACTCCACCAGTGCTGAAACCGCTCCGTCGGGGCTGAAACCCCTCCGTGAAGCCGAAAAGCACTGTGTCGGGGCTGAAAGCCCTCCGCGAAGCCGAAAAGCACTGTGTCGGGGCTGAAACCCCTCCGTGAAGCCGAAAAGCACTGTGTCGGGGTTGAAACCCCTCCGGGAAGCCGAAAAGCACTGTGTCGGGGCTGAAACCCCTCCGTGAAGCCGAAAAGCACTGTGTCGGGGCTGAAACCACTCCGCCAAGCCGAAAAGCACTCTGTCGGGGCTGAAACCACTCCGCCAAGCCGAAAAGCACTCTGTTGGGGTTGAAACCACTCCGCCAAGCTGAAAAGCACTGCGTCGGGGTTGAAACCGCTGCGCCGAGCCTAAAACCACTCGTCTGACCTTAAAACCACTCCGCCGAGCCTGAAACCACTGCGTCAGGCCTGAAACCACTCCGCCAGGGCCAAAACCACTGCGTCAGGCCTGAAACCACTCCGCCAGGGCCAAAACCACTGCGTCAGGCCTGAAACCACTCCGCCGAGCCTGAAACCACTGCGTCAGGCCTAAAACCACTCCGCCGAGCCTAAAACAACTCCGTCGGGGCCACAACCACTCCACCAGTGCTGAAACCGCTCCGTCGGGGCTGAAACCCCTCCGTAAAGCCGAAAAGCACTGTGTCGGGGCTGAAACCCCTCTGCGAAGCCGAAAAGCACTCTGTCGGGGTTGAAACCCCTCCGTGAAGCCGAAAAGCACTGTGTCGGGGTTGAAACCACTCCGCCGAGCCTGAAAGCACTCCGCCGAGCCTAAAACCACTCGTCTGACCTTAAAACCACTCCGCCGAGCCTAAAAGCGCTGCATCGGGGCTGAAACCACTCCGCCAGGGCCAAAACCACTGCATTGGGGCTGAAACCACTCCGCCGAGCCTAAAAGCACTGCATCGGGGCTGAAACCACTCCGCCGAGCCTAAAACCACTCCGTCGGGGCTGAAACTACTGCGTCAGGCCCAAAACAACTGCGACAGGGCCAAAACCACTCCACCAGTGCTGAAACCACTGCGCCAAGCCTGAAACCAGTGCGTCGGGGCTGAAACCACTCCGCCAGGGCCAAAACCACTCGTCTGACCTTAAAACCACTCCATCAAGCCTAAAAGCACTGCGTCGGGGCAGAAACTGCTCCGTCAGGCTGAAAACCACTCCGCCGAGCCTGAAACCACTCCGCCAAGGCCAAAACTGTTCCGTCGTTGCTGAAACCACTCGGCCAGGGCCAAAACCACTCCGTCGGGGCTGAAACCACTCCGCCAGGGCCAAAACCACTCTGCCAAGCCAAAAACCACTCCGTCGGGGCGAAAACCACTCCGCCGGGGCTGAAACCACTCCGCGGAGCCTAAAAGCAGTCCGTCAGGGCTGAAACCCCTCTGCCAAGCCTAAAACCACTCCGCCGGGGCGAAAACCACTCCGTCGGGGCTGAAACCCCTCCGTGAAGCTGAAAAGCACTCTATCGGGGCTGAAACCATTCGGCGAAGCTGAAAAGCACTCTGTCAGGGTTGAAACCACTCCGCCAAGCCGAAAAGCACTCTGTCGGTGTTGAAACCACTCCGCCAAGCCGAAAAGCACTCTGTCGGGGTTGAAACCACTCCGCCAAGCCGAAAACCACTCTGACGGGGTTGAAACCACTCCGCCAAGCCGAAAAGCACTGTGTCGGGGCTGAAACCATTCCGCCAAGCCGAAAACCACTCGTCTGACCTTAAAACCACTCCGCCAAGCCGAAAAGCACTGCATCGGGGCTGAAACCACTCCGAGGCCAAAAGCAGTGCGTCGGGGCTGAAACCACTGTGCCGGGGCGGAAACTGCTCCGTCAGGCTGTAAACCACTGCGTCAGGCCGAAAAGCATTCCGCCAGGGCCAAAACCACTGCGTCGGGGCTGAAAGCGTTTCACGAGGGCTAAAACCACTCCGCCGACATTAAAACCACTGCGCCAAGCCTAAAAGCACTGCATCGGGGCTGAAACCACTCCGCCGAGCCTGAAACCACTGCGTCAGGCCTAAAACCACTCCGCCGAGCCTAAAACAACTCCGTCGGGGCCAAAAGCACTCCACCAGTGCTGAAACCGCTCCATCGGGGCTGAAACCCCTCCGTGAAGCCGAAAAGCACTGTGTCGGGGCTGAAACCCCTCCGTGAAGCCGAAAAGCACTGTGTCGGGGCTGAAACCCCTCCGTGAAGCCGAAAAGCACTGTGTCGGGGCTGAAACCCCTCCGTGAAGCCGAAAAGCACTGCGTCGGGGCTGAAACCCCTCCGCCAGGGCCAAAACCACTCGTCTGACCTTAAAACCACTCCGCCGAGCCGAAAAGCACTGCATCGGGGCTGAAACCCCTCCGCTGAGGCCAAAACGACTGGGTCGGGGCTGAAACCACTCCGCCGAGCCTAAAACCACTCCGTCGGGGCTGAAAGCACTCCGCCGAGCCTAAAACCACTCCGTCGGGGCTGAAAGTACTCCGCCGAGCGTAAAACCACTCCGTCGGGGCTGAAAGCACTCCGCCGAGCCTAAAACCACTCCGTCGGGGCTGAAAGCACTCCGCCGAGCCTAAAACCACTCCGTCGGGGCTGGAACCACTCCGCCGAGCCGAAAACCACTCCGTCGGGGCTGAAACCACTCCGCCAGAGCCTAAAAGCACTCCGTCGGGGCTGAAACCACTCTGCCGAGCCGAAAACCACAGCGTCGGGGCTGGAACCACTCCACCGAGCCTAAAACAACTCCGTCAGGGCCAAAACCACTCCACCAGTGCTGAAACCGCTCCGTCGGGGCTGAAACCCCTCCGTGAAGCCGAAAAGCACTGTGTCGGGGCTGAAACCCCTCCGTGAAGCCGAAAAGCACTGTGTCGGGGCTGAAACCACTCCACCAGGGCCAAATCCACTCGGTCAGGGCTGAAACCACTCCATCAAACCTAAAAGCACTGCATCAGGCCGAAAACCACTGCGTCGGGGTGAAACCACCGTGCCAGGGCCAAAACCAGTCTGCCAAGCCTAAAACCACTGCGTCGGGGCGAAAACCACTCCGCCGGGGCTGAAACCACTCCGCCAAGCCTAAAAGCAGTGCATCAGGGCTGAAACCACTCTGCCAAGCCTAAAACCACTGCGCCGACATTAAAACCATTCCGCCAAGCCTAAAACCACTGCGTCGGAGCTGAAACCACTCCGCCGAGCCTGAAACCACTGCGTCAGGCCTGAAATCACTCTGCCGAGCCTGAAAGCACTGTGTCAGGCCTAAAAGCACTCCGCCGAGCCTAAAACAACTCCGTCGGGGCCAAAACCACTCGGCTGACCTTAAAACCACTCCATCAAGCCTAAAAACACTGCGTCGGGGCAGAAACTGCTCCGTCAGGCTGAAAACCACTCCGCCGAGCCTGAAACCACTGCGTCAGGGCAGAAGCCACTCCGTAGTTGCTGAAACCACTCCGCCGAGCCTAAAACCACTCCGCCAGGGCCAAAACCCCTCCGTCGGGGCTGAAACCACTCCGTGGTTGCTGAAACCACTCTGCCGAGCCTAAAACCACTCCGCCAGGGCCAAAACCCCTCCGTCGGGGCTGAAACCACTCCGTGGTTGCTGAAACCACTCCACCGAGCCTAAAACCACTCCGTCGGGGCCAAAACCACTCCGTCGGGGCTGAAACCACACCGCCAGGGCCAAAACCACTGCGTCAGGCCTAAAACCACTCCGCCGAGCCTAAAACAACTCCGTCGGGGCCAAAACCACTCCACCAGTGCTGAAACCGCTCCGTCGGGGCTGAAACCCCTCCGTGAAGCCAAAAAGCACTGTGTCGGGGCTGAAACCCCTGCGTGAAGCCGAAAAGCACTGTGTCGGGGCTGAAACCATTCCGCCAAGCCGAAAAGCACTGTGTCGGGGTTGAAACCCCTCCGTGAAGCCGAAAAGCACTGCGTCGGGGCTGAAACCACTCCGCCGAGCCTGAAACCACTGTGTCAGGCCTGAAACCACTCCGCTGAGCCTAAAACAACTCTGTCGGGGCCAAAAACACTCCACCAGTGCTGAAACCACTCCGTCGGGGCTGAAACCCCTCCGTGAAGCCGAAAAGCACTGTGTCGGGGCTGAAACCCCTCCGTGAAGTCGAAAAGCACTCTGTCGGGGCTGAAACCCCTCCGTGAAGCCGAAAAGCACTGCGTCGGGGTTGAAACCCCTCCGTGAAGCCTGAAAGCACTCCGCCGAGCCTAAAACCACTCGTCTGACCTTAAAACCACTCCGCCGAGCCTAAAACCACTGCGTCGGGGCTGAAACCACTCCGCCAGGGCCAAAACCACTGCGTCGGGGCTGAAACCACTCCGCCGAGGCCAAAACCACTGCGTCGGGGCTGAAACCACTCTGCCGAGCCTAAAACCACTCCGTCGGGGCTGAAACTACTGCGTCAGGCCCAAAACAACTGCGACAGGGCCAAAACCACTCCACCAGTGCTGAAACCACTGCGCCAAGCCTGAAACCAGTGCGTCGGGGCTGAAACCACTCCGCCAGGGCCAAAACCACTCGTCTGACCTTAAAACCACTCCATCAAGCCTAAAACCACTGCGTTGGGGCAGAAACTGCTCCGTCAGGCTGAAAACCACTACGCCGAGCCTGAAACCACTCCGCCAAGGCCAAAACTGTTCCGTCGTTGCTGAAACCACTCTGCCAGGGCCAAAACCACTCCGTCGGGGCTGAAACCACTCCGCCAGGGCCAAAACCACTCTGCCAAGCCAAAAACCACTCCGTCGGGGCGAAAACCACTCCGCCGGGGCTGAAACCACTCCGCGGAGCCTAAAAGCAGTGCGTCAGGGCTGAAACCCCTCTGCCAAGCCTAAAACCACTCCACCAGTGCTGAAACCGCTCCGTCGGGGCTGAAACCCCTCCGTGAAGCCGAAAAGCACTGCATCGGGGCTGAAACCGCTCCGTGAAGCCGAAAAGCACTGTGTCGGGGCTGAAACCCCTCCGTGAAGCCGAAAAGCACTGTGTCGGGGCTGAAACCCCTCCGTGAAGCCGAAAAGCACTGTGTCGGGGCTGAAACCCCTCCGTGAGGCCGAAAAGCACTCGTCTGACCTTAAAACCACTCTGCCAGGGCCAAAACCACTGCGTCGGGGCTGAAACCCCTCTGCCGAGCCTAAAAGCAGTGCGTCAGGGCTGAAACCACTCTGCCAAGCCTAAAACCACTCTGCTGAGGCGAAAACGACTCTGCCAAGCCTTAAACCACTCCACCGAGGCGAAAACCACTGCGTCGGGGCTGAAACCACTCCACCGAGTTTAAAAGCAGTGCGTCGGGGCTGAAACCACTCCGTCGAGCCTAAAACCACTCCGTTGGGGCTGAAACCAATCCGCCGAGCCTGAAACCACTGCGTCAGGGCAGAAGCCACTCGGTTGTTACTGAAACCACTCCGCCGGACCTGAAACCACTCCGCCAGGGCCAAAACCACTGCGTCAGGCCTAAAACCACTCTGCCGAGCCTAAAACAACTCCGTCGGGGCCAAAACCGTTCCACCAAGGCGAAAACCACTCCGCCGGGGCTGAAACCACTCCGCCGAGCCGAAAAGCAGTGCGTCAGGGCTGAAACCCCTCCGTGAAGCCGAAAAGCACTGTGTCGGGGCTGAAACCCCTCCGTGAAGCTGAAAAGCACTGTGTCGGGGCTGAAACCCCTCCGTGAAGCCGAAAAGCACTGTGTCGGGGCTGAAACCCCTCCGTGAAGCCGAAAAGCACTGTGTCGGAGTTGAAACCATTCCGCCAAGCCGAAAAGCACTGTGTTGGGGTTGAAACCCCTCCGTGAAGCCGAAAAGCACTCTGTCGGGTTTGAAACCACTCCGAGGCCAAAAGCAGTGCGTCGGGGCTGAAACCACTGTGCCGGGGCGGAAACTGCTCCGTCAGGCTGTAAACCACTGCGTCAGGCCGAAAAGCATTCCACCAGGGCCAAAACCACTGCATCGGGGCTGAAAGCGTTTCACGAGGGCTAAAACCACTCCGCCGACATTAAAACCACTGCGCCAAGCCTAAAAGCACTGCGTCGGGGCTGAAACCACTCCGCCGAGCCTGAAACCACTGCGTCAGGCCTGAAACCACTCCGCCGAGCCTAAAACAACTCCGTCAGGGCCAAAAGCACTCCACCAGTGCTGAAACCGCTCCGTCGGGGCTGAAACCGCTCCGTGAAGCCGAAAAGCACTGTGTTGGGGCTGAAACCCCTGCGTGAAGCCGAAAAGCACTGTGTCGGGGCTGAAACCACTCCGCCAAGGCGAAAAGCACTGCGTCGGGGTTGAAACCACTCCATCAAGCCTAAAACCACTCCGCCGGGGCTGAAACTAGTGCGTCAGGGCCCAAACCACTCCAGCAGTGCTGAAAGCACTCCGTCGAGCCTGAAACCACTGCGTCGGGGCTGAAACCACTCCGCCGAGCCTGAAACCACTGCGTCGGGGCTGAAACCACTCCGCCGAGCCTGAAACCACTGCGTCAGGCCTGAAACCACTCTGCCAGGGCCAAAACCACTGCGTCAGGCCTAAAACCACTCTGCCGAGCCTAAAAGAACTCCGTCGGAGCCAGAACCATTCCACCAAGGCGAAAACCACTCCGCCGGGGCTGAAACCACTCCGCCAAGCCGAAAAGCAGTGCGTCAGGGCTGAAACCACTCCGCCGATCCTGAAACCACTGTGTCAGGCCTGAAACCACTCCGCTGAGCCTAAAACAACTCTGTCGGGGCCAAAAACACTCCACCAGTGCTGAAACCACTCCGTCGGGGCTGAAACCCCTCCGTGAAGCCGAAAAGCACTGTGTCGGGGCTGAAACCCCTCCGTGAAGTCGAAAAGCACTCTGTCGGGGCTGAAACCCCTCCGTGAAGCCGAAAAGCACTGCGTCGGGGTTGAAACCCCTCCGTGAAGCCTGAAAGCACTCCGCCGAGCCTAAAACCACTCGTCTGACCTTAAAACCACTCCGCCGAGCCTAAAACCACTGCGTCGGGGCTGAAACCACTCCGCCAGGGCCAAAACCACTGCGTCGGGGCTGAAACCACTCCGCCGAGGCCAAAACCACTGCGTCGGGGCTGAAACCACTCTGCCGAGCCTAAAACCACTCCGTCGGGGCTGAAACTACTGCGTCAGGCCCAAAACAACTGCGACAGGGCCAAAACCACTCCACCAGTGCTGAAACCACTGCGCCAAGCCTGAAACCAGTGCGTCGGGGCTGAAACCACTCCGCCAGGGCCAAAACCACTCGTCTGACCTTAAAACCACTCCATCAAGCCTAAAACCACTGCGTCGGGGCAGAAACTGCTCCGTCAGGCTGAAAACCACTCCGCCGAGCCTGAAACCACTCCGCCAAGGCCAAAACTGTTCCGTCGTTGCTGAAACCACTCGGCCAGGGCCAAAACCACTCCGTCGGGGCTGAAACCACTCCGCCAGGGCCAAAACCACTCTGCCAAGCCAAAAACCACTCCGTCGGGGCGAAAACCACTCCGCCAGGGCTGAAACCACTCCGCGGAGCCTAAAAGCAGTGCGTCAGGGCTGAAACCCCTCTTCCAAGCCTAAAACCACTCCGCCGGGGCGAAAACCACTCCGTCGGGGCTGAAACCCCTCCGTGAAGCTGAAAAGCACTATGTCGGGGCTGAAACCATTCGGTGAAGCTGAAAAGCACTGTGTCGGGGTTGAAACCACTCCGCCAAGCCGAAAAGCACTCTGTCGGTGTTGAAACCACTCCGCCAAGCCGAAAAGCACTGTGTCGGGGTTGAAACCACTCTGCCAAGCCGAAAACCACTCTGTCGGGGTTGAAACCACTCCGCCAAGCCGAAAAGCACTCTGTCGGGGTTGAAACCACTCCGCCAAGCCGAAAACCACTCTGTCGGGGTTGAAACCACTCCGCCAAGCCGAAAAGCACTCTGTCGGGGCTGAAACCATTCCGCCAAGCCGAAAACCACTCGTCTGACCTTAAAACCACTCCGCCAAGCCGAAAAGCACTGCATCGGGGCTGAAACCACTCCGAGGCCAAAAGCAGTGCGTCGGGGCTGAAACCACTGTGCCGGGGCGGAAACTGCTCCGTCAGGCTGTAAACCACTGCGTCAGGCCGAAAAGCATTCCGCCAGGGCCAAAACCACTGCGTCGGGGCTGAAAGCGTTTCACGAGGGCTAAAACCACTCCGCCGACATTAAAACCACTGCGCCAAGCCTAAAAGCACTGCATCGGGGCTGAAACCACTCCGCCGAGCCTGAAACCACTGCGTCAGGCCTGAAACCACTCCGCCGAGCCTAAAACGACTCCGTCGGGGCCAAAAGCACTCCACCAGTGCTGAAACCGCTCCGTCGGGGCTGAAACCCCTCCGTGAAGCCGAAAAGCACTGTGTTGGGGCTGAAACCCCTCCGTGAAGCCGAAAAGCACTGTGTCGGGGCTGAAACCACTCCGCCAAGCCGAAAAGCACTCTGTCGGGGCTGAAACCACTCCGCCAAGCCTAAAAGCACTCTGTCGGGGCTGAAACCACTCCGCCAAGCCGAAAAGCACTCTGTCGGGGTTGAAACCACTCCGCCAAGCCGAAAAGCACTGCGTCGGGGCTGAAACCACTCCGCCGAGCCTGAAACCACTGTGTCAGGCCTGAAACCACTCCGCTGAGCCTAAAACAACTCTGTCGGGGCCAAAAACACTCCACCAGTGCTGAAACCACTCCGTCGGGGCTGAAACCCCTCCGTGAAGCCGAAAAGCACTGTGTCGGGGCTGAAACCCCTCCGTGAAGTCGAAAAGCACTCTGTAGGGGCTGAAACCCCTCCATGAAGCCGAAAAGCACTGCGTCGGGGTTGAAACCCCTCCGTGAAGCCTGAAAGCACTCCGCCGAGCCTAAAACCACTCGTCTGACCTTAAAACCACTCCGCCGAGCCTAAAACCACTGCGTCGGGGCTGAAACCACTCCGCCAGGGCCAAAACCACTGCGTCGGGGCTGAAACCACTCCGCCGAGGCCAAAACCACTCCGTCGGGGCTGAAACCACTCTGCCGAGCCTAAAACCACTCCGTCGGGGCTGAAACTACTGCGTCAGGCCCAAAACAACTGCGACAGGGCCAAAACCACTCCACCAGTGCTGAAACCACTGCGCCAAGCCTGAAACCAGTGCGTCGGGGCTGAAACCACTCCGCCAGGGCCAAAACCACTCGTCTGACCTTAAAACCACTCCATCAAGCCTAAAACCACTGCGTTGGGGCAGAAACTGCTCCGTCAGGCTGAAAACCACTCCGCCGAGCCTGAAACCACTCCGCCAAGGCCAAAACTGTTCCGTCGTTGCTGAAACCACTCTGCCAGGGCCAAAACCACTCCGTCGGGGCTGAAACCACTCCGCCAGGGCCAAAACCACTCTGCCAAGCCAAAAACCACTCCGTCGGGGCGAAAACCACTCCGCCGGGGCTGAAACCACTCCGCGGAGCCTAAAAGCAGTCCGCCAGGGCTGAAACCCCTCTGCCAAGCCTAAAACCACTCCGCCGGGGCGAAAACCACTCCGTCGGGGCTGAAACCCCTCCGTGAAGCTGAAAAGCACTATGTCGGGGCTGAAACCATTCGGTGAAGCTGAAAAGCACTGTGTCGGGGTTGAAACCACTCCGCCAAGCCGAAAAGCACTCTGTCGGTGTTGAAACCACTCCGCCAAGCCGAAAAGCACTGTGTCGGGGTTGAAACCACTCTGCCAAGCCGAAAACCACTCTGTCGGGGTTGAAACCACTCCGCCAAGCCGAAAAGCACTCTGTCGGGGTTGAAACCACTCCGCCAAGCCGAAAACCACTCTGTCGGGGTTGAAACCACTCCGCCAAGCCGAAAAGCACTCTGTCGGGGCTGAAACCATTCCGCCAAGCCGAAAACCACTCGTCTGACCTTAAAACCACTCCGCCAAGCCGAAAAGCACTGCATCGGGGCTGAAACCACTCCGAGGCCAAAAGCAGTGCGTCGGGGCTGAAACCACTGTGCCGGGGCGGAAACTGCTCCGTCAGGCTGTAAACCACTGCGTCAGGCCGAAAAGCATTCCACCAGGGCCAAAACCACTGCGTCGGGGCTGAAAGCGTTTCACGAGGGCTAAAACCACTCCGCCGACATTAAAACCACTGCGCCAAGCCTAAAAGCACTGCATCGGGGCTGAAACCACTCCGCCGAGCCTGAAACCACTGCGTCAGGCCTGAAACCACTCCGCCGAGCCTAAAACGACTCCGTCGGGGCCAAAAGCACTCCACCAGTGCTGAAACCGCTCCGTCGGGGCTGAAACCCCTCCGTGAAGCCGAAAAGCACTGTGTTGGGGCTGAAACCCCTCCGTGAAGCCGAAAAGCACTGTGTCGGGGCTGAAACCACTCCGCCAAGCCTAAAAGCACTCTGTCGGGGCTGAAACCACTCCGCCAAGCCGAAAAGCACTCTGTTGGGGTTGAAACCACTCCGCCAAGCTGAAAAGCACTGCGTCGGGGTTGAAACCACTCCATCAAGCCTAAAACCACTCGTCTGACCTTAAAACCACACCGCCGAGCCTGAAACCACTGCGTCAGGCCTGAAACCACTCCGCCAGGGCCAAAACCACTGCGTCAGGCCTGAAACCACTCCGCCGAGCCTAAAACAACTCCGTCGGGGCCAAAACCACTCCACAAGTGCT
Source organism: Struthio camelus (assembly GCF_040807025.1). Lineage (NCBI taxonomy): Eukaryota > Metazoa > Chordata > Aves > Struthioniformes > Struthionidae > Struthio > Struthio camelus. The sequence continues at coordinate 11,507,066 of NC_090946.1, read as the reverse complement.
GAAACCGCTCCGTCGGGGCTGAAACCCCTCCGTGAAGCCGAAAAGCACTCCGTCAGGGTTGAAACCACTCCGCCGAGCCTAAAAGCACTGCATCAGGCCCAAAACCACTCCGTCGGGGCTAAAACCACTGCGTCAGGCCTAAAACCACTCCACCGAGCCGAAAACAAGTCCGTCGGGGCCAAAACCACTCCACCAGTGCTGAAACCACTCCGTCGGGGCTGAAACCCCTCCGTGAAGCCAAAAAGCACTCTGTCGGGGCTGAAACCACTCCGCCAAGCCGAAAAGCACTCTGTCGGGGTTGAAACCACTCCGCTAAGCCGAAAAGCACTGTGTCGGGGCTGAAACCCCTCCGTGAAGCCGAAAAGCACTGCGTCGGGGCTGAAACCCCTCCGTGAAGCCGAAAAGCACTGCGTCGGGGTTGAAACCCCTCCGTGAAGCCGAAAAGCACTGTGTCGGGGCTGAAACCACTCCGCCGAGCCGAAAAGCACTGTGTCGGGGCTGAAACCCCTCCGTGAAGCCGAAAAGCACTGTGTCGGGGCTGAAACCACTCCGCCGAGCCTAAAAGCACTGCGTCGAGGCTGAAACCCCTCCGTGAAGCCGAAAAGCACTGCGTCAGGGTTGAAACCCCTCCGTGAAGCCGAAAAGCACTGTGTCGGGGCTGAAACCCCTGCGTGAAGCCGAAAAGCACTGTGTCGGGGCTGAAACCCCTCCGTGAAGCCGAAAAGCACTGTGTCGGGGCTGAAACCCCTCCGTGAAGCCGAAAAGCACTGTGTCGGGGCTGAAACCCCTCCGTGAAGCCGAAAAGCACTGTGTCGGGGCTGAAACCCCTCCGTGAAGCCGAAAAGCACTGCGTCGGGGTTGAAACCCCTCCGTGAAGCCGAAAAGCACTGTGTCGGGGCTGAAACCACTCCGCCGAGCCTAAAAGCACTGCGTTGGGGCTGAAACCACTCCGCCGAGCCTAAAAGCACTGCGTTGGGGCTGAAACCCCTCCGCCGAGCCTAAAAGCAGTGCGTCAGGGCTGAAACCACTCCGCCGAGCCTGAAACCACTGCGCCGAGCCTAAAACCACTCGTCTGACCTTAAAACCACTCCGCCGAGCCTAAAAGCACTGTGTCGGGGCTGAAACCACTCCGCCGAGCCTAAAAGCACTGCATCGGGGCTGAAACCACTCCGCCGAGGCCAAATCCACTGCGTCGGGGCTGAAACCACTCCGCCGAGCCTAAAACCACTCCGTCGGGGCTGAAACTACTGCGTCAGGCCCAAAACAACTGCGACAGGGCCAAAACCACTCCACCAGTGCTGAAACCACTGCGCCAAGCCTGAAACCACTGCGTCGGGGCTGAAACCACTCCGCCAGGGCCAAAACCACTCGTCTGACCTTAAAACCACTCCATCAAGCCTAAAAGCACTGCGTCGGGGCAGAAACTGCTCCGTCAGGCTGAAAACCACTCCGCCGAGCCTGAAACCACTCCACCAAGGCCAAAACTGTTCCGTCGTTGCTGAAACCACTCGGCCAGGGCCAAAACCACTCCGTCGGGGCTGAAACCACTCCGCCAGGGCCAAAACCACTCTGCCAAGCCAAAAACCACTCCGTCGGGGCGAAAACCACTCCGCTGGGGCTGAAACCACTCCGCGGAGCCTAAAAGCAGTGCGTCAGGGCTGAAACCCCTCTTCCAAGCCTAAAACCACTCCGCCGGGGCGAAAACCACTCCGTCGGGGCTGAAACCCCTCCGTGAAGCTGAAAAGCACTCTGTCGGGGCTGAAACCATTCGGCGAAGCTGAAAAGCACTCTGTCGGGGTTGAAACCAGTCCGCCAAGCCGAAAAGCACTCTGTCGGTGTTGAAACCACTCCGCCAAGCCGAAAAGCACTGTGTCGGGGTTGAAACCACTCTGCCAAGCCGAAAAGCACTCTGTCGGGGTTGAAACCACTCTGCCAAGCCGAAAAGCACTCTGTCGGGGCTGAAACCATTCCGCCAAGCCGAAAACCACTCGTCTGACCTTAAAACCACTCCGCCAAGCCGAAAAGCACTGCATCGGGGCTGAAACCACTCCGAGGCCAAAAGCAGTGCGTCGGGGCTGAAACCACTGTGCCGGGGCGGAAACTGCTCCGTCAGGCTGTAAACCACTGCGTCAGGCCGAAAAGCATTCCACCGGGGCCAAAACCACTGCATCGGGGCTGAAAGCGTTTCACGAGGGCTAAAATCACTCCGCCGACATTAAAACCACTGCGCCAAGCCTAAAAGCACTGCATCGGGGCTGAAACCAGTCCGCCGAGCCTGAAACCACTGCGTCAGGCCTGAAACCACTCCGCCGAGCCTAAAACAACTCCGTCGGGGCCAAAAGCACTCCACCAGTGCTGAAACCGCTCCGTCGGGGCTGAAACCCCTCCGTGAAGCCGAAAAGCACTGTGTCGGGGCTGAAACCCCTGCGTGAAGCCGAAAAGCACTGTGTCGGGGCTGAAACCCCTCCGTGAAGCCGAAAAGCACTGTGTCGGGGCTGAAACCCCTCCGTGAAGCCGAAAAGCACTGTGTCGGGGCTGAAACCCCTCCGCGAAGCCGAAAACCACTGCATCGGGGCTGAAACCACTCCGCCAAGCCGAAAAGCACTCTGTTGGGGTTGAAACCACTCCGCCAAGCTGAAAAGCACTGCGTCGGGGTTGAAACCGCTGCGCCGAGCCTAAAACCACTCGTCTGACCTTAAAACCACTCCGCCGAGCCTGAAACCACTGCGTCAGGCCTGAAACCACTCCGCCAGGGCCAAAACCACTGCGTCAGGCCTGAAACCACTCCGCCGAGCCTGAAACCACTGCGTCAGGCCTAAAACCACTCCGCCGAGCCTAAAACAACTCCGTCGGGGCCAAAACCACTCCGCCAGTGCTGAAACCGCTCCGTCGGGGCTGAAACCCCTCCGTGAAGCCGAAAAGCACTCTGTCGGGGCTGAAACCCCTCTGCGAAGCCGAAAAGCACTGCATCGGGGCTGAAACCCCTCTGCGAAGCAGAAAAGCACTCTGTCGGGGCTGAAACCATTCCGCGAAGCTGAAAAGCACTCTGTCAGGGTTGAAACCACTCCGCCAAGCCGAAAAGCACTCTGTCGGTGTTGAAACCACTCTGCCAAGCCGAAAAGCACTCTGTCGGGGTTGAAACCACTCTGCCAAGCCGAAAAGCACTCTGTCGGGGTTGAAACCACTCCGCCAAGCCGAAAACCACTCTGACGGGGTTGAAACCACTCCGCCAAGCCGAAAAGCACTCTGTCGGGGTTGAAACCATTCCGCCAAGCCGAAAACCACTCGTCTGACCTTAAAACCACTCCATCAAGCCTAAAAGCACTGCGTTGGGGCAGAAACTGCTCCGTCAGGCTGAAAACCACTCCGCCGAGCCTGAAACCACTCCGCCAAGGCCAAAACTGTTCCGTCGTTGCTGAAACCACTCGGCCAGGGCCAAAACCACTCCGTCGGGGCTGAAACCACTCCGCCAGGGCCAAAACCACTCTGCCAAGCCAAAAACCACTCCGTCGGGGCGAAAACCACTCCGCTGGGGCTGAAACCACTCCGCGGAGCCTAAAAGCAGTGCGTCAGGGCTGAAACCCCTCTTCCAAGCCTAAAACCACTCCACCGGGGCGAAAACCACTCCGTCGGGGCTGAAACCCCTCCGTGAAGCTGAAAAGCACTCTGTCGGGGCTGAAACCATTCGGCGAAGCTGAAAAGCACTGTGTCGGGGTTGAAACCAGTCCGCCAAGCCGAAAAGCACTCTGTCGGGGTTGAAACCACTCTGCCAAGCCGAAAACCACTCTGACGGGGTTGAAACCACTCCGCCAAGCCGAAAAGCACTCTGTCGGGGCTGAAACCATTCCGCCAAGCCGAAAACCACTCGTCTGACCTTAAAACCACTCCGCCAAGCCGAAAAGCACTGCATCGGGGCTGAAACCACTCCGAGGCCAAAAGCAGTGCGTCGGGGCTGAAACCACTGTGCCGGGGCGGAAACTGCTCCGTCAGGCTGTAAACCACTGCGTCAGGCCGAAAAGCATTCCACCGGGGCCAAAACCACTGCATCGGGGCTGAAAGCGTTTCACGAGGGCTAAAATCACTCCGCCGACATTAAAACCACTGCGCCAAGCCTAAAAGCACTGCGTCAGGCCTGAAACCACTCCGCCGAGCCTGAAACCACTGCGTCAGGCCTGAAACCACTCCGCCGAGCCTAAAACAACTCCGTCGGGGCCAAAAGCACTCCACCAGTGCTGAAACCGCTCCGTCGGGGCTGAAACCCCTCCGTGAAGCCGAAAAGCACTGTGTCGGGGCTGAAAGCCCTCCGCGAAGCCGAAAAGCACTGTGTCGGGGCTGAAACCCCTCCGTGAAGCCGAAAAGCACTGTGTCGGGGCTGAAACCACTCCGCCAAGCCGAAAAGCACTCTGTCGGGGCTGAAACCACTCCGCCAAGCCGAAAAGCACTCTGTTGGGGTTGAAACCACTCCGCCAAGCTGAAAAGCACTGCGTCGGGGTTGAAACCGCTGCGCCGAGCCTAAAACCACTCGTCTGACCTTAAAACCACTCCGCCGAGCCTGAAACCACTGCGTCAGGCCTGAAACCACTCCGCCAGGGCCAAAACCACTGCGTCAGGCCTGAAACCACTCCGCCGAGCCTGAAACCACTGCGTCAGGCCTAAAACCACTCCGCCGAGCCTAAAACAACTCCGTCGGGGCCAAAACCACTCCACCAGTGCTGAAACCGCTCCGTCGGGGCTGAAACCCCTCCGTAAAGCCGAAAAGCACTGTGTCGGGGCTGAAACCCCTCTGCGAAGCCGAAAAGCACTCTGTCGGGGTTGAAACCCCTCCGTGAAGCCGAAAAGCACTGTGTCGGGGTTGAAACCACTCCGCCGAGCCTGAAAGCACTCCGCCGAGCCTAAAACCACTCGTCTGACCTTAAAACCACTCCGCCGAGCCTAAAAGCGCTGCATCGGGGCTGAAACCACTCCGCCAGGGCCAAAACCACTGCATTGGGGCTGAAACCACTCCGCCGAGCCTAAAAGCACTGCATCGGGGCTGAAACCACTCCGCCGAGCCTAAAACCACTCCGTCGGGGCTGAAACTACTGCGTCAGGCCCAAAACAACTGCGACAGGGCCAAAACCACTCCACCAGTGCTGAAACCACTGCGCCAAGCCTGAAACCAGTGCGTCGGGGCTGAAACCACTCCGCCAGGGCCAAAACCATTCGTCTGACCTTAAAACCACTCCATCAAGCCTAAAAGCACTGCGTCGGGGCAGAAACTGCTCCGTCAGGCTGAAAACCACTCCACCGAGCCTGAAACCACTCCGCCAAGGCCAAAACTGTTCCGTCGTTGCTGAAACCACTCGGCCAGGGCCAAAACCACTCCGTCGGGGCTGAAACCACTCCGCCAGGGCCAAAACCACTCCATCAAGCCAAAAACCACTCCGTCGGGGCGAAAACCACTCCGCCGGGGCTGAAACCACTCCGCGGAGCCTAAAAGCAGTCCGTCAGGGCTGAAACCCCTCTGCCAAGCCTAAAACCACTCCGCCGGGGCGAAAACCACTCCGCCGGGGCTGAAACCCCTCCGTGAAGCTGAAAAGCACTCTATCGGGGCTGAAACCATTCGGCGAAGCTGAAAAGCACTCTGTCAGGGTTGAAACCACTCCGCCAAGCCGAAAAGCACTCTGTCGGTGTTGAAACCACTCCGCCAAGCCGAAAAGCACTCTGTCGGGGTTGAAACCACTCCGCCAAGCCGAAAACCACTCTGACGGGGTTGAAACCACTCCGCCAAGCCGAAAAGCACTCTGTCGGGGCTGAAACCATTCCGCCAAGCCGAAAACCACTCGTCTGACCTTAAAACCACTCCGCCAAGCCGAAAAGCACTGCATCGGGGCTGAAACCACTCCGAGGCCAAAAGCAGTGCGTCGGGGCTGAAACCACTGTGCCGGGGCGGAAACTGCTCCGTCAGGCTGTAAACCACTGCGTCAGGCCGAAAAGCATTCCACCGGGGCCAAAACCACTGCGTCGGGGCTGAAAGCGTTTCACGAGGGCTAAAACCACTCCGCCGACATTAAAACCACTGCGCCAAGCCTAAAAGCACTGCATCGGGGCTGAAACCACTCCGCCGAGCCTGAAACCACTGCGTCAGGCCTAAAACCACTCCGCCGAGCCTAAAACAACTCCGTCGGGGCCAAAACCACTCCACCAGTGCTGAAACCGCTCCATCGGGGCTGAAACCCCTCGGTGAAGCCGAAAAGCACTCCGTCGGGGCTGAAACCCCTCGGTGAAGCCGAAAAGCACTGTGTCGGGGCTGAAACCCCTCCGTGAAGCCGAAAAGCACTGTGTCGGGGCTGAAACCCCTCCGTGAAGCCGAAAAGCACTGCGTCGGGGCTGAAACCCCTCCGCCAGGGCCAAAACCACTCGTCTGACCTTAAAACCACTCCGCCGAGCCGAAAAGCACTGCATCGGGGCTGAAACCCCTCCGCTGAGGCCAAAACGACTGGGTCGGGGCTGAAACCACTCCGCCGAGCCTAAAACCACTCCGTCGGGGCTGAAAGCACTCCGCCGAGCCTAAAACCACTCCGTCGGGGCTGAAAGTACTCCGCCGAGCGTAAAACCACTCCGTCGGGGCTGAAAGCACTCCGCCGAGCCTAAAACCACTCCGTCGGGGCTGAAAGCACTCCGCCGAGCCGAAAACCACTCCGTCGGGGCTGGAACCACTCCGCCGAGCCGAAAACCACTCCGTCGGGGCTGAAACCACTCCGCCAGAGCCTAAAAGCACTCCGTCGGGGCTGAAACCACTCTGCCGAGCCGAAAACCACAGCGTCGGGGCTGGAACCACTCCACCGAGCCTAAAACAACTCCGTCAGGGCCAAAACCACTCCACCAGTGCTGAAACCGCTCCGTCGGGGCTGAAACCCCTCCGTGAAGCCGAAAAGCACTGTGTCGGGGCTGAAACCCCTCCGTGAAGCCGAAAAGCACTGTGTCGGGGCTGAAACCACTCCACCAGGGCCAAATCCACTCGGTCAGGGCTGAAACCACTCCATCAAACCTAAAAGCACTGCATCAGGCCGAAAACCACTGCGTCGGGGTGAAACCACCGTGCCAGGGCCAAAACCAGTCTGCCAAGCCTAAAACCACTGCGTCGGGGCGAAAACCACTCCGCCGGGGCTGAAACCACTCCGCCAAGCCTAAAAGCAGTGCATCAGGGCTGAAACCACTCTGCCAAGCCTAAAACCACTGCGCCGACATTAAAACCATTCCGCCAAGCCTAAAACCACTGCGTCGGGGCTGAAACCACTCCGCCGAGCCTGAAACCACTGCGTCAGGCCTGAAATCACTCTGCCGAGCCTGAAAGCACTGTGTCAGGCCTAAAAGCACTCCGCCGAGCCTAAAACAACTCCGTCGGGGCCAAAACCACTCGGCTGACCTTAAAACCACTCCATCAAGCCTAAAAACACTGCGTCGGGGCAGAAACTGCTCCGTCAGGCTGAAAACCACTCCGCCGAGCCTGAAACCACTGCGTCAGGGCAGAAGCCACTCCGTAGTTGCTGAAACCACTCCGCCGAGCCTAAAACCACTCCGCCAGGGCCAAAACCCCTCCGTCGGGGCTGAAACCACTCCGTGGTTGCTGAAACCACTCTGCCGAGCCTAAAACCACTCCGCCAGGGCCAAAACCCCTCCGTCGGGGCTGAAACCACTCCGTGGTTGCTGAAACCACTCCACCGAGCCTAAAACCACTCCGTCGGGGCCAAAACCACTCCGTCGGGGCTGAAACCACACCGCCAGGGCCAAAACCACTGCGTCAGGCCTAAAACCACTCCGCCGAGCCTAAAACAACTCCGTCGGGGCCAAAACCACTCCACCAGTGCTGAAACCGCTCCGTCGGGGCTGAAACCCCTCCGTGAAGCCAAAAAGCACTGCATCGGGGCTGAAACCGCTCCGTGAAGCCGAAAAGCACTGTGTCGGGGCTGAAACCCCTGCGTGAAGCCGAAAAGCACTGTGTCGGGGCTGAAACCCCTGCGTGAAGCCGAAAAGCACTGTGTCGGGGCTGAAAGCCCTCCGTGAAGCCGAAAAGCACTGTGTCGGGGCTGAAACCCCTCCGTGAAGCCGAAAAGCACTGTGTCGGGGCTGAAACCCCTCCGTGAGGCCGAAAAGCACTCGTCTGACCTTAAAACCACTCTGCCAGGGCCAAAACCACTGCGTCGGGGCTGAAACCCCTCCGCCGAGCCTAAAAGCAGTGCGTCAGGGCTGAAACCACTCTGCCAAGCCTAAAACCACTCTGCTGAGGCGAAAACGACTCTGCCAAGCCTAAAACCACTCCACCGAGGCGAAAACCACTGCGTCGGGGCTGAAACCACTCCACCGAGTTTAAAAGCAGTGCGTCGGGGCTGAAACCACTCCGTCGAGCCTAAAACCACTCCGTTGGGGCTGAAACCAATCCGCCGAGCCTGAAACCACTGCGTCAGGGCAGAAGCCACTCGGTTGTTACTGAAACCACTCCGCCGGACCTGAAACCACTCCGCCAGGGCCAAAACCACTGCGTCAGGCCTAAAACCACTCTGCCGAGCCTAAAACAACTCCGTCGGGGCCAAAACCGTTCCACCAAGGCGAAAACCACTCCGCCGGGGCTGAAACCACTCCGCCGAGCCGAAAAGCAGTGCGTCAGGGCTGAAACCCCTCCGTGAAGCCGAAAAGCACTGTGTCGGGGCTGAAACCCCTCCGTGAAGCCGAAAAGCACTGTGTCGGGGCTGAAACCCCTCCGTGAAGCCGAAAAGCACTGTGTCGGGGCTGAAACCCCTCCGTGAAGCCGAAAAGCACTGTGTCGGGGCTGAAACCCCTCCGTGAAGCCGAAAAGCACTGTGTCGGGGCTGAAACCCCTCCGTGAAGCCGAAAAGCACTCTGTCGGGTTTGAAACCACTCCGAGGCCAAAAGCAGTGCGTCGGGGCTGAAACCACTGTGCCGGGGCGGAAACTGCTCCGTCAGGCAGTAAACCACTGCGTCAGGCCGAAAAGCATTCCACCAGGGCCAAAACCACTGCATCGGGGCTGAAAGCGTTTCACGAGGGCTAAAACCACTCCGCCGACATTAAAACCACTGCGCCAAGCCTAAAAGCACTGCGTCGGGGCTGAAACCACTCCGCCGAGCCTGAAACCACTGCGTCAGGCCTGAAACCATTCCGCCGAGCCTAAAACAACTCCGTCAGGGCCAAAAGCACTCCACCAGTGCTGAAACCGCTCCGTCGGGGCTGAAACCGCTCCGTGAAGCCGAAAAGCACTGTGTTGGGGCTGAAACCCCTGCGTGAAGCCGAAAAGCACTGTGTCGGGGCTGAAACCACTCCGCCAAGCCGAAAAGCACTGCGTCGGGGTTGAAACCACTCCATCAAGCCTAAAACCACTCCGCCGGGGCTGAAACTAGTGCGTCAGGGCCCAAACCACTCCAGCAGTGCTGAAAGCACTCCGTCGAGCCTGAAACCACTGCGTCGGGGCTGAAACCACTCCGCCGAGCCTGAAACCACTGCGTCGGGGCTGAAACCACTCCGCCGAGCCTGAAACCACTGCGTCAGGCCTGAAACCACTCTGCCAGGGCCAAAACCACTGCGTCAGGCCTAAAACCACTCTGCCGAGCCTAAAAGAACTCCGTCGGAGCCAGAACCATTCCACCAAGGCGAAAACCACTCCACCGGGGCTGAAACCCCTCCGTGAAGCCGAAAAGCACTGTGTCGGGGCTGAAACCATTCCGCCAAGCCGAAAAGCACTGTGTCGGGGTTGAAACCACTCCGCCAAGCCGAAAAGCACTGCGTCGGGGCTGAAACCACTCCGCCGAGCCTGAAACCACTGTGTCAGGCCTGAAACCACTCCGCTGAGCCTAAAACAACTCTGTCGGGGCCAAAAACACTCCACCAGTGCTGAAACCACTCCGTCGGGGCTGAAACCCCTCCGTGAAGCCGAAAAGCACTGTGTCGGGGCTGAAACCCCTCCGTGAAGTCGAAAAGCACTCTGTCGGGGCTGAAACCCCTCCGTGAAGCCGAAAAGCACTGCGTCGGGGTTGAAACCCCTCCGTGAAGCCTGAAAGCACTCCGCCGAGCCTAAAACCACTCGTCTGACCTTAAAACCACTCCGCCGAGCCTAAAACCACTGCGTCGGGGCTGAAACCACTCCGCCAGGGCCAAAACCACTGCGTCGGGGCTGAAACCACTCCGCCGAGGCCAAAACCACTCCGTCGGGGCTGAAACCACTCTGCCGAGCCTAAAACCACTCCGTCGGGGCTGAAACTACTGCGTCAGGCCCAAAACAACTGCGACAGGGCCAAAACCACTCCACCAGTGCTGAAACCACTGCGCCAAGCCTGAAACCAGTGCGTCGGGGCTGAAACCACTCCGCCAGGGCCAAAACCACTCGTCTGACCTTAAAACCACTCCATCAAGCCTAAAACCACTGCGTCGGGGCAGAAACTGCTCCGTCAGGCTGAAAACCACTCCGCCGAGCCTGAAACCACTCCGCCAAGGCCAAAACTGTTCCGTCGTTGCTGAAACCACTATGCCAGGGCCAAAACCACTCCGTCGGGGCTGAAACCACTCCGCCAGGGCCAAAACCACTCTGCCAAGCCAAAAACCACTCCGTCGGGGCGAAAACCACTCCGCCGGGGCTGAAACCACTCCGCGGAGCCTAAAAGCAGTGCGTCAGGGCTGAAACCCCTCTGCCAAGCCTAAAACCACTCCGCCGGGGCGAAAACCACTCCGTCGGGGCTGAAACCCCTCCGTGAAGCTGAAAAGCACTATGTCGGGGCTGAAACCATTCGGCGAAGCTGAAAAGCACTCTGTCGGGGTTGAAACCAGTCCGCCAAGCTGAAAAGCACTGTGTCGGGGTTGAAACCACTCTGCCAAGCCGAAAAGCACTCTGTCGGGGTTGAAACCACTCTGCCAAGCCGAAAACCACTCTGTCGGGGTTGAAACCACTCCGCCAAGCCGAAAAGCACTCTGTCGGGGTTGAAACCACTCCGCCAAGCCGAAAAGCACTCTGTCGGGGTTGAAACCACTCCGCCAAGCCGAAAAGCACTCTGTCGGGGCTGAAACCATTCCGCCAAGCCGAAAACCACTCGTCTGACCTTAAAACCACTCCGCCAAGCCGAAAAGCACTCTGTCGGGGCTGAAACCATTCCGCCAAGCCGAAAACCACTCGTCTGACCTTAAAACCACTCCGCCAAGCCGAAAAGCACTGCATCGGGGCTGAAACCACTCCGAGGCCAAAAGCAGTGCGTCGGGGCTGAAACCACTGTGCCGGGGCGGAAACTGCTCCGTCAGGCTGTAAACCACTGCGTCAGGCCGAAAAGCATTCCACCAGGGCCAAAACCACTGCATCGGGGCTGAAAGCGTTTCACGAGGGCTAAAACCACTGCGCCGACATTAAAACCACTGCGCCAAGCCTAAAAGCACTGCATCGGGGCTGAAACCACTCCGCCGAGTCTGAAACCACTGCGTCAGGCCTGAAACCACTCCGCCGAGCCTAAAACAACTCCGTCGGGGCCAAAAGCACTCCACCAGTGCTGAAACCGCTCCGTCGGGGCTGAAACCCCTCCGTGAAGCCGAAAAGCACTGTGTCGGGGCTGAAACCCCTCCGTGAAGCCGAAAAGCACTGTGTCGGGGCTGAAACCCCTCCGTGAAGCCGAAAAGCACTGTGTCGGGGCTGAAACCCCTCGGTGAAGCCGAAAAGCACTGTGTCGGGGCTGAAACCCCTCCGTGAAGCCGAAAAGCACTGTGTCGGGGCTGAAACCCCTCCGTGAAGCCGAAAAGCACTGTGTCGGGGCTGAAACCCCTCCGTGAAGCCGAAAAGCACTGTGTCGGGGCTGAAACCCCTCCGCGAAGCCGAAAAGCACTGTGTCGGGGCTGAAACCACTCCGCCAAGCCGAAAAGCACTCTGTTGGGGTTGAAACCACTCCGCCAAGCTGAAAAGCACTGCGTCGGGGTTGAAACCGCTGCGCCGAGCCTAAAACCACTCGTCTGACCTTAAAACCACTCCGCCGAGCCTGAAACCACTGCGTCAGGCCTAAAACCACTCCGCCGAGCCTAAAACAACTCCGTCGGGGCCAAAACCACTCCACCAGTGCTGAAACCGCTCCGTCGGGGCTGAAACCCCTCCGTGAAGCCGAAAAGCACTCTGTCGGGGCTGAAACCCCTCTGCGAAGCCGAAAAGCACTGCATCGGGGCTGAAACCCCTCTGCGAAGCAGAAAAGCACTCTGTCGGGGTTGAAACCCCTCCGTGAAGCCGAAAAGCACTGTGTCGGGGCTGAAACCCCTCCGTGAAGCTGAAAAGCACTCTATCGGGGCTGAAACCATTCCGCGAAGCTGAAAAGCACTCTGTCAGGGTTGAAACCACTCCGCCAAGCCGAAAAGCACTCTGTCGGTGTTGAAACCACTCTGCCAAGCCGAAAAGCACTCTGTCGGGGTTGAAACCACTCTGCCAAGCCGAAAAGCACTCTGTCGGGGTTATAACCACTCCGCCAAGCCGAAAACCACTCTGACGGGGTTGAAACCACTCCGCCAAGCCGAAAAGCACTCTGTCGGGGTTGAAACCATTCCGCCAAGCCGAAAACCACTCGTCTGACCTTAAAACCACTCCATCAAGCCTAAAACCACTGCGTTGGGGCAGAAACTGCTCCGTCAGGCTGAAAACCACTCCGCCGAGCCTGAAACCACTCCGCCAAGGCCAAAACTGTTCCGTCGTTGCTGAAACCACTCCGCCAGGGCCAAAACCACTCCGTCGGGGCTGAAACCACTCCGCCAGGGCCAAAACCACTCTGCCAAGCCAAAAACCACTCCGTCGGGGCGAAAACCACTCCGCCGGGGCTGAAACCACTCCGCGGAGCCTAAAAGCAGTGCGTCAGGGCTGAAACCCCTCTGCCAAGCCTAAAACCACTCCGCCGGGGCGAAAACCACTCCGTCGGGGCTGAAACCCCTCCGTGAAGCTGAAAAGCACTCTGTCGGGGCTGAAAGCATTCGGCGAAGCTGAAAAGCACTGTGTCGGGGTTGAAACCACTCCGCCAAGCTGAAAAGCACTCTGTCGGGGTTGAAACCACTCTGCCAAGCCGAAAACCACTCTGTCGGGGTTGAAACCACTCCGCCAAGCCGAAAAGCACTCTGTCGGGGCTGAAACCATTCCGCCAAGCCGAAAACCACTCGTCTGACCTTAAAACCACTCCGCCAAGCCGAAAAGCACTGCATCGGGGCTGAAACCACTCCGAGGCCAAAAGCAGTGCGTCGGGGCTGAAACCACTGTGCCGGGGCGGAAACTGCTCCGTCAGGCTGTAAACCACTGCGTCAGGCCGAAAAGCATTCCACCAGGGCCAAAACCACTGCATCGGGGCTGAAAGCGTTTCACGAGGGCTAAAACCACTCCGCCGACATTAAAACCACTGCGCTGAGCCTAAAAGCACTGCGTCAGGCCTGAAACCACTCCGCCGAGCCTGAAACCACTGCGTCAGGCCTGAAACCACTCCGCCGAGCCTAAAACAACTCCGTCGGGGCCAAAAGCACTCCACCAGTGCTGAAACCGCTCCGTCGGGGCTGAAACCCCTCGGTGAAGCCGAAAAGCACTGTGTTGGGGTTGAAACCCCTCCGCGAAGCCGAAAAGCACTGTGTCGGGGCTGAAACCCCTCCGTGAAGCCGAAAAGCACTGTGTCGGGGCTGAAACCACTCCGCCAAGCCGAAAAGCACTCTGTCGGGGCTGAAACCACTCCGCCAAGCCGAAAAGCACTCTGTTGGGGCTGAAACCACTCCGCCAAGCTGAAAAGCACTGCGTCGGGGTTGAAACCGCTGCGCCGAGCCTAAAACCACTCGTCTGACCTTAAAACCACTCCGCCGAGCCTGAAACCACTGCGTCAGGCCTGAAACCACTCCGCCAGGGCCAAAACCACTGCGTCAGGCCTGAAACCACTCCGCCGAGCCTGAAACCACTGCGTCAGGCCTGAAACCACTCCGCCAGGGCCAAAACCACTGCGTCAGGCCTAAAACCACTCCGCCGAGCCTAAAACAACTCCGTCGGGGCCAAAACCACTCCACCAGTGCTGAAACCGCTCCGTCGGGGCTGAAACCCCTCCGTAAAGCCGAAAAGCACTGTGTCGGGGCTGAAACCCCTCTGCGAAGCCGAAAAGCACTCTGTCGGGGTTGAAACCACTCCGCCAAGCCGAAAAGCACTGCGTCGGGGTTGAAACCACTCCGCCGAGCCTGAAAGCACTCCGCCGAGCCTAAAACCACTCGTCTGACCTTAAAACCACTCCGCCGAGCCTAAAAGCGCTGCATCGGGGCTGAAACCACTCCGCCAGGGCCAAAACCACTGCATTGGGGCTGAAACCACTCCGCCGAGCCTAAAAGCACTGCATCGGGGCTGAAAGCACTCCGCCGAGCCTAAAACCACTCCGTCGGGGCTGAAACTAGTGCGTCAGGCCCAAAACAACTCCGTCAGGGCCAAAACCACTCCACCAGTGCTGAAACCACTGCGCCAAGCCTGAAACCAGTGCGTCGGGGCTGAAACCACTCCGCCAGGGCCAAAACCACTCGTCTGACCTTAAAACCACTCCATCAAGCCTAAAAGCACTGCGTCGGGGCAGAAACTGCTCCGTCAGGCTGAAAACCACTCCACCGAGCCTGAAACCACTCCGCCAAGGCCAAAACTGTTCCGTCGGGGCTGAAACCACTCCGTCGGGGCTGAAACCACTCCGCCAGGGCCAAAACCACTCCATCAAGCCAAAAACCACTCCGTCGGGGCGAAAACCACTCCGCCGGGGCTGAAACCACTCCGCGGAGCCTAAAAGCAGTCCGTCAGGGCTGAAACCCCTCTGCCAAGCCTAAAACCACTCCGCCGGGGCGAAAACCACTCCGCCGGGGCTGAAACCCCTCCGTGAAGCTGAAAAGCACTCTATCGGGGCTGAAACCATTCGGCGAAGCTGAAAAGCACTCTGTCGGGGTTGAAACCACTCCGCCAAGCCGAAAAGCACTCTGTCGGTGTTGAAACCACTCCGCCAAGCCGAAAAGCACTGTGTCAGGGTTGAAACCACTCCGCCAAGCCGAAAACCACTCTGACGGGGTTGAAACCACTCCGCCAAGCCGAAAACCACTCGTCTGACCTTAAAACCACTCCGCCAACCCGAAAAGCACTCTGTCGGGGCTGAAACCATTCCGCCAAGCCGAAAACCACTCGTCTGACCTTAAAACCACTCCGCCAAGCCGAAAAGCACTGCATCGGGGCTGAAACCACTCCGAGGCCAAAAGCAGTGCGTCGGGGCTGAAACCACTGTGCCGGGGCGGAAACTGCTCCGTCAGGCTGTAAACCACTGCGTCAGGCCGAAAAGCATTCCACCAGGGCCAAAACCACTGCATCGGGGCTGAAAGCGTTTCACGAGGGCTAAAATCACTCCGCCGACATTAAAACCACTGCGCCAAGCCTAAAAGCACTGCATCGGGGCTGAAACCAGTCCGCCGAGCCTGAAACCACTGCGTCAGGCCTGAAACCACTCCGCCGAGCCTAAAACAACTCCGTCGGGGCCAAAAGCACTCCACCAGTGCTGAAACCGCTCCGTCGGGGCTGAAACCCCTCCGTGAAGCCGAAAAGCACTGTGTCGGGGCTGAAACCACTCCGCCAAGCCGAAAAGCACTGTGTCGGGGCTGAAACCCCTCCGTGAAGCCGAAAAGCACTGTGTCGGGGCTGAAACCCCTCCGTGAAGCCGAAAAGCACTGTGTCGGGGCTGAAACCCCTCCGCGAAGCCGAAAAGCACTCTGTCGGGGCTGAAACCACTCCGCCAAGCCGAAAAGCACTCTGTTGGGGTTGAAACCACTCCGCCAAGCTGAAAAGCACTGCGTCGGGGTTGAAACCGCTGCGCCGAGCCTAAAACCACTCGTCTGACCTTAAAACCACTCCGCCGAGCCTGAAACCACTGCGTCAGGCCTGAAACCACTCCGCCAGGGCCAAAACCACTGCGTCAGGCCTGAAACCACTCCGCCGAGCCTGAAACCACTGCGTCAGGCCTAAAACCACTCCGCCGAGCCTAAAACAACTCCGTCGGGGCCAAAACCACTCCACCAGTGCTGAAACCGCTCCGTCGGGGCTGAAACCCCTCCGTGAAGCCGAAAAGCACTCTGTCGGGGCTGAAACCCCTCTGCGAAGCCGAAAAGCACTGCATCGGGGCTGAAACCCCTCTGCGAAGCAGAAAAGCACTCTGTCGGGGTTGAAACCCCTCCGTGAAGCCGAAAAGCACTCCGCCGGGGCTGAAACCCCTCCGTGAAGCCGAAAAGCACTCTATCGGGGCTGAAACCATTCCGCGAAGCTGAAAAGCACTCTGTCAGGGTTGAAACCACTCCGCCAAGCCGAAAAGCACTCTGTCGGTGTTGAAACCACTCTGCCAAGCCGAAAAGCACTCTGTCGGGGTTGAAACCACTCTGCCAAGCTGAAAAGCACTGTGTCGGGGCTGAAACCCCTCCGTGAAGCCGAAAAGCACTGTGTCGGGGCTGAAACCCCTCCGTGAAGCCGAAAAGCACTGTGTCGGGGCTGAAACCCCTCCGTGAAGCCGAAAAGCACTGTGTCGGGGTTGAAACCACTCCGCCAAGCCGAAAACCACTCTGACGGGGTTGAAACCACTCCGCCAAGCCGAAAAGCACTCTGTCGGGGTTGAAACCATTCCGCCAAGCCGAAAACCACTCGTCTGACCTTAAAACCACTCCATCAAGCCTAAAACCACTGCGTTGGGGCAGAAACTGCTCCGTCAGGCTGAAAACCACTCCGCCGAGCCTGAAACCACTCCGCCAAGGCCAAAACTGTTCCGTCGTTGCTGAAACCACTCGGCCAGGGCCAAAACCACTCCGTCGGGGCTGAAACCACTCCGCCAGGGCCAAAACCACTCTGCCAAGCCAAAAACCACTCCGTCGGGGCGAAAACCACTCCGCCGGGGCTGAAACCACTCCGCGGAGCCTAAAAGCAGTGCGTCAGGGCTGAAACCCCTCTGCCAAGCCTAAAACCACTCCGCCGGGGCGAAAACCACTCCGTCGGGGCTGAAACCCCTCCGTGAAGCTGAAAAGCACTCTGTCGGGGCTGAAACCATTCGGCGAAGCTGAAAAGCACTGTGTCGGGGTTGAAACCACTCCGCCAAGCCGAAAAGCACTCTGTCGGGGTTGAAACCACTCTGCCAAGCCGAAAACCACTCTGTCGGGGTTGAAACCACTCCGCCAAGCCGAAAAGCACTCTGTCGGGGCTGAAACCATTCCGCCAAGCCGAAAACCACTCGTCTGACCTTAAAACCACTCCGCCAAGCCGAAAAGCACTCTGTCGGGGCTGAAACCACTCCGAGGCCAAAAGCAGTGCATCGGGGCTGAAACCACTGTGCCGGGGCGGAAACTGCTCCGTCAGGCTGTAAACCACTGCGTCAGGCCGAAAAGCATTCCACCGGGGCCAAAACCACTGCGTCGGGGCTGAAAGCGTTTCACGAGGGCTAAAACCACTCCGCCGACATTAAAACCACTGCGCTGAGCCTAAAAGCACTGCGTCAGGCCTGAAACCACTCCGCCGAGCCTGAAACCACTGCGTCAGGCCTGAAACCACTCCGCCGAGCCTAAAACAACTCCGTCGGGGCCAAAAGCACTCCACCAGTGCTGAAACCGCTCCGTCGGGGCTGAAACCCCTCCGTGAAGCCGAAAAGCACTGTGTCGGGGCTGAAAGCCCTCCGCGAAGCCGAAAAGCACTGTGTCGGGGCTGAAACCCCTCCGTGAAGCCGAAAAGCACTGTGTCGGGGCTGAAACCACTCCGCCAAGCCGAAAAGCACTGTGTCGGGGCTGAAACCCCTCCGCGAAGCCGAAAAGCACTGTGTCGGGGCTGAAACCACTCCGCCAAGCTGAAAAGCACTGCGTCGGGGTTGAAACCGCTGCGCCGAGCCTAAAACCACTCGTCTGACCTTAAAACCACTCCGCCGAGCCTGAAACCACTGCGTCAGGCCTGAAACCACTCCGCCAGGGCCAAAACCACTGCGTCAGGCCTGAAACCACTCCGCCGAGCCTGAAACCACTGCGTCAGGCCTAAAACCACTCCGCCGAGCCTAAAACAACTCCGTCGGGGCCAAAACCACTCCACCAGTGCTGAAACCGCTCCGTCGGGGCTGAAACCCCTCCGTAAAGCCGAAAAGCACTGTGTCGGGGCTGAAACCCCTCTGCGAAGCCGAAAAGCACTCTGTCGGGGTTGAAACCACTCCGCCGAGCCTAAAAGCGCTGCATCGGGGCTGAAACCACTCCGCCAGGGCCAAAACCACTGCATTGGGGCTGAAACCACTCCGCCGAGCCTAAAAGCACTGCATCGGGGCTGAAACCACTCCGCCGAGCCTAAAACCACTCCGTCGGGGCTGAAACTACTGCGTCAGGCCCAAAACAACTGCGACAGGGCCAAAACCACTCCACCAGTGCTGAAACCACTGCGCCAAGCCTGAAACCAGTGCGTCGGGGCTGAAACCACTCCGCCAGGGCCAAAACCACTCGTCTGACCTTAAAACCACTCCATCAAGCCTAAAACCACTGCGTCGGGGCAGAAACTGCTCCGTCAGGCTGAAAACCACTCCGCCGAGCCTGAAACCACTCCGCCAAGGCCAAAACTGTTCCGTCGTTGCTGAAACCACTCGGCCAGGGCCAAAACCACTCCGTCGGGGCTGAAACCACTCCGCCAGGGCCAAAACCACTCTGCCAAGCCAAAAACCACTCCGTCGGGGCGAAAACCACTCCGCCGGGGCTGAAACCACTCCGCGGAGCCTAAAAGCAGTGCGTCAGGGCTGAAACCCCTCTGCCAAGCCTAAAACCACTCCGCCGGGGCGAAAACCACTCCGCCGGGGCTGAAACCCCTCCGTGAAGCTGAAAAGCACTCTATCGGGGCTGAAACCATTCGGCGAAGCTGAAAAGCACTCTGTCGGGGTTGAAACCACTCCGCCAAGCCGAAAAGCACTCTGTCGGTGTTGAAACCACTCCGCCAAGCCGAAAAGCACTCTGTCGGGGTTTAAACCACTCCGCCAAGCCGAAAAGCACTGTGTCAGGGTTGAAACCACTCCGCCAAGCCGAAAACCACTCTGACGGGGTTGAAACCACTCCGCCAAGCCGAAAAGCACTCTGTCGGGGCTGAAACCACTCCGCCAAGCCGAAAAGCACTCTGTCGGGGCTGAAACCATTCCGCCAAGCCGAAAACCACTCGTCTGACCTTAAAACCACTCCGCCAAGCCGAAAAGCACTGCATCGGGGCTGAAACCACTCCGAGGCCAAAAGCAGTGCGTCGGGGCTGAAACCACTGTGCCGGGGCGGAAACTGCTCCGTCAGGCTGTAAACCACTGCGTCAGGCCGAAAAGCATTCCACCAGGGCCAAAACCACTGCATCGGGGCTGAAAGCGTTTCACGAGGGCTAAAACCACTCCGCCGACATTAAAACCACTGCGCCAAGCCTAAAAGCACTGCATCGGGGCTGAAACCAGTCCGCCGAGCCTGAAACCACTGCGTCAGGCCTGAAACCACTCCGCCGAGCCTAAAACAACTCCGTCGGGGCCAAAAGCACTCCACCAGTGCTGAAACCGCTCCATCGGGGCTGAAACCCCTGCGTGAAGCCGAAAAGCACTGTGTTGGGGCTGAAACCCCTCCATGAAGCCGAAAAGCACTGTGTCGGGGCTGAAACCCCTGCGTGAAGCCGAAAAGCACTGTGTCGGGGCTGAAACCCCTCCGTGAAGCCGAAAAGCACTGCGTCGGGGCTGAAACCCCTCCGCCAGGGCCAAAACCACTCGTCTGACCTTAAAACCACTCCGCCGAGCCGAAAAGCACTGCATCGGGGCTGAAACCCCTCCGCTGAGGCCAAAACGACTGCGTCGGGGCTGAAACCACTCCGCCGAGCCTAAAACCACTCCGTCGGGGCTGAAAGCACTCCGCCGAGCCTAAAACCACTCCGTCGGGGCTGAAAGTACTCCGCCGAGCGTAAAACCACTCCGTCGGGGCTGAAAGCACTCCGCCGAGCCTAAAACCACTCCGTCGGGGCTGGAACCACTCCGCCAGAGCCGAAAACCACTCCGTCGGGGCTGAAACCACTCTGCCGAGCCGAAAACCACAGCGTCGGGGCTGGAACCACTCCACCGAGCCTAAAACAACTCCGTCAGGGCCAAAACCACTCCACCAGTGCTGAAACCGCTCCGTCGGGGCTGAAACCCCTCCGTGAAGCCGAAAAGCACTGTGTCGGGGCTGAAACCCCTCCGTGAAGCCGAAAAGCACTGTGTCGGGGCTGAAACCACTCCACCAGGGCCAAATCCACTCGGTCAGGGCTGAAACCACTCCATCAAACCTAAAAGCACTGCATCAGGCCGAAAACCACTCCGTCGGGGTGAAACCACCGTGCCAGGGCCAAAACCAGTCTGCCAAGCCTAAAACCACTGCGTCGGGGCGAAAACCACTCCGCCGGGGCTGAAACCACTCCGCCAAGCCTAAAAGCAGTGCATCAGGGCTGAAACCACTCTGCCAAGCCTAAAACCACTGCGCCGACATTAAAACCATTCCGCCAAGCCTAAAACCACTGCGTCGGGGCTGAAACCACTCCGCCGAGCCTGAAACCACTGCGTCAGGCCTGAAATCACTCTGCCGAGCCTGAAAGCACTGTGTCAGGCCTAAAACCACTCCGCCGAGCCTAAAACAACTCCGTCGGGGCCAAAACCACTCGGCTGACCTTAAAACCACTCCATCAAGCCTAAAAACACTGCGTCGGGGCAGAAACTGCTCCGTCAGGCTGAAAACCACTCCGCCGAGCCTGAAACCACTGCGTCAGGGCAGAAGCCACTCCGTAGTTGCTGAAACCACTCCGCCGAGCCTAAAACCACTCCGCCAGGGCCAAAACCCCTCCGTCGGGGCTGAAACCACTCCGTGGTTGCTGAAACCACTCTGCCGAGCCTAAAACCACTCCGCCAGGGCCAAAACCCCTCCGTCGGGGCTGAAACCACTCCGTGGTTGCTGAAACCACTCCACCGAGCCTAAAACCACTCCGCCAGGGCCAAAACCACTCCGTCGGGGCTGAAACCACTCTGCCAGGGCCAAAACCACTGCGTCAGGCCTAAAACCACTCCGCCGAGCCTAAAACAACTCCGTCGGGGCCAAAACCACTCCACCAGTGCTGAAACCGCTCCGTCGGGGCTGAAACCCCTCCGTGAAGCCAAAAAGCACTGCATCGGGGCTGAAACCGCTCCGTCAAGCCGAAAAGCACTGTGTCGGGGCTGAAACCCCTCCGTGAAGCCGAAAAGCACTGTGTCGGGGCTGAAACCCCTCCGTGAAGCCGAAAAGCACTGTGTCGGGGCTGAAACCCCTCCGCCAGGGCCAAAACCACTCGTCTGACCTTAAAACCACTCCGCCGAGCCGAAAAGCACTGCATCGGGGCTGAAACCCCTCCGCTGAGGCCAAAACGACTGCGTCGGGGCTGAAACCACTCCGCCGACCCTAAAAGCACTGCGTCGGGGCTGAAACCACTCCGCCGAGCCTAAAAGCTCTCCGTCGGGGCTGAAAGCACACCGCCGAGCCTAAAACCACTCCGTCGGGGCTGGAACCACTCCGCCGAGCCTAAAACCACTCCGTCGGGGCTGAAAGCACTCCGCCGAGCCTAAAACCACTCCGTCGGGGCTGAAACCACTCCGCCAGAGCCTAAAAGCACTCCGTCGGGGCTGAAACCACTCTGCCGAGCCGAAAACCACAGCGTCGGGGCTGGAACCACTCCACCGAGCCTAAAACAACTCCGTCGGGGCCAAAAGCACTCCACCAGTGCTGAAACCGCCCCGTCGGGGCTGAAACCCCTGCGTGAAGCCGAAAAGCACTCCGTCGGGGCTGAAACCCCTCCATGAAGCCGAAAAGCACTGTGTCGGGGCTGAAACCCCTCCGTGAAGCCGAAAAGCACTGTGTCGGGGCTGAAACCCCTCCGTGAAGCCGAAAAGCACTGCGTCGGGGCTGAAACCCCTCCGCCAGGGCCAAAACCACTCGTCTGACCTTAAAACCACTCCGCCGAGCCGAAAAGCACTGCATCGGGGCTGAAACCCCTCCGCTGAGGCCAAAACGACTGCGTCGGGGCTGAAACCACTCCGCCGAGCCTAAAACCACTCCGTCGGGGCTGAAAGCACTCCGCCGAGCCTAAAACCACTCCGTCGGGGCTGAAAGTACTCCGCCGAGCGTAAAACCACTCCGTCGGGGCTGAAAGCACTCCGCCGAGCCTAAAACCACTCCGTCGGGGCTGAAAGCACTCCGCCGAGCCTAAAACCACTCCGTCGGGGCTGGAACCACTCCGCCGAGCCGAAAACCACTCCGTCGGGGCTGAAACCACTCCGCCAGAGCCTAAAAGCACTCCGTCGGGGCTGAAACCACTCTGCCGAGCCGAAAACCACAGCGTCGGGGCTGGAACCACTCCACCGAGCCTAAAACAACTCCGTCAGGGCCAAAACCACTCCACCAGTGCTGAAACCGCTCCGTCGGGGCTGAAACCCCTCCGTGAAGCCGAAAAGCACTGTGTCGGGGCTGAAACCCCTCCGTGAAGCCGAAAAGCACTGTGTCGGGGCTGAAACCACTCCACCAGGGCCAAATCCACTCGGTCAGGGCTGAAACCACTCCATCAAACCTAAAAGCACTGCATCAGGCCGAAAACCACTGCGTCGGGGTGAAACCACCGTGCCAGGGCCAAAACCAGTCTGCCAAGCCTAAAACCACTGCGTCGGGGCGAAAACCACTCCGCCGGGGCTGAAACCACTCCGCCAAGCCTAAAAGCAGTGCATCAGGGCTGAAACCACTCTGCCAAGCCTAAAACCACTGCGCCGACATTAAAACCATTCCGCCAAGCCTAAAACCACTGCGTCGGGGCTGAAACCACTCCGCCGAGCCTGAAACCACTGCGTCAGGCCTGAAATCACTCTGCCGAGCCTGAAAGCACTGTGTCAGGCCTAAAAGCACTCCGCCGAGCCTAAAACAACTCCGTCGGGGCCAAAACCACTCGGCTGACCTTAAAACCACTCCATCAAGCCTAAAAGCACTGCGTCGGGGCAGAAACTGCTCCGTCAGGCTGAAAACCACTCCACCGAGCCTGAAACCACTGCGTCAGGCCTAAAACCACTCCACCGAGCCTAAAACAACTCCGCCGACATTAAAACCACTCCACCAGTGCTAAAACCGCTCTGTCGGGGCTGAAACCACTCCGCGAAGCCGAAAAGCACTGTGTCGGGGCTGAAACCACTCCGCCAAGCCGAAAAGCACTGTGTCGGGGTTGAAACCACTCTGCCGAGGCCAAAACCACTGCGTCAGGGTTGAAACCACTCCGCCAGGTCCAAAACCACTCGTCTGACCTTAAAACCACTCCATCAAGCCTAAAAGCACTGCGTCGGGGCTGAAACTGCTCCGTCAGGCTGTAAACCACTCCGCTGAGCCTGAAACCACTGCGTCAGGGCAGAAGCCACTCCGTGGTTGCTGAAACCACTCCGCCGAGCCTGAAACCACTCTGCTGAGGCCAAAACCACTGCGTCGGGGTTGAAACCACTCCGCCAGGTCCAAAACCACTCGTCTGACCTTAAAACCACTCCATCAAGCCTAAAACCATTCCATCAGGACTGAAACCACTCTGCCGAGCCTAAAACCACTCCGTCAGGGCTGAAACCACACCGGCAGGGGCCAAAACCACTGCGTCAGGCCTAAAACCACTCCGTCGGGGCTGAAACCACTCCGTGGTTGCTGAAACCACTCCGTCGGAGCTGAAACCACACTGGCAGGGCCAAAACCACTGTGTCAGGCCGAAAACCACTCCGCCGAGCCTAAAACAACTCCGTCGGGGCCAAAACCACTCCACCAGTGCTGAAACCGCTCCGTCGGGGCTGAAACCCCTCTGTGAAGCCGAAAAGCACTCTGTCGGGGCTGAAACCCCTCCGTGAAGCCGAAAAGCACTGTGTCGGGGCTGAAACCCCTCCGTGAAGCCGAAAAGCACTGTGTCGGGGCTGAAACCCCTCCGTGAAGCCGAAAAGCACTGTGTCGGGGCTGAAACCCCTCCGTGAAGCCGAAAAGCACTGTGTCGGGGCTGAAACCCCTCCGTGAAGCCGAAAAGCACTGTGTCGGGGCTGAAACCCCTCCGCGAAGCCGAAAAGCACTGTGTCGGGGTTGAAACCACTCCGCCAAGCCGAAAAGCACTGCGTCGGGGTTGAAACCACTCTGCCAGGGCCAAAACCACTCGTCTGACCTTAAAACCACTCCGCCGAGCCTAAAAGCACTGTGTCGGGGCTGAAACCACTCTGCCAGGGCGAGAACCACTGCATCGGGGCTGAAACCACTCCGCCAGGGCCAAAACTACTCTGCCAAGCCTAAAACCACTCCGCCGGGGCGAAAACCACTCTGCCGGGGCTGAAACCACTCCGCCGAGCCTAAAAGCAGTGCGTCAGGGCTGAAACCACTCTGCCAAGCCTAAAACCACTGCGCCGACATTAAAACCATTCCGCCAAGCGTAAAACCCCTCCGTCGGGGCTGAAACCACTCCGCCGAGCCTGAAACCACTGCGTCAGGCCTGAAATCACTCTGCCGAGCCTGAAAGCACTGCGTCAGGCCTAAAAGCACTCCGCCGAGCCTAAAACAACTCCGTCGGGGCCAAAACCACTCCACCAGTGCTGAAACCGCTCCGTCGGGGCTGAAACCCGTCCGTGAAGCCGAAAAGCACTGTGTCGGGGCTGAAACCCCTCCGTGAAGCCAAAACCACTGCGTCGGGGCTGAAACCACTCCGCCAGGGCCAAAACCACTCCTCTGACCTTAAAACCACTCCACCGAGCTGAAAAGCACTGTGTCGGGGCTGAAACCCCTCCGTGAAGCCGAAAAGCACTGTGTCGGGGTTGAAACCCCTCCGTGAAGCCGAAAAGCACTGTGTCGGGGCTGAAACCCCTCCGTGAAGCCGAAAAGCACTGTGTCGGGGTTGAAACCCCTCCGTGAAGCCGAAAAGCACTGTGTCGGGGTTGAAACCACTCCGCCGAGCCTGAAACCACTGCGTCAGGGCAGAAGCCACTTCGTGATTGCTGAAACCACTCCGCCGAGCCTAAAACCACTCCACCAGGGCCAAAACCACTCCGTCGGGGCTGAAACCACTCTGCCGAGCCTGAAACCACTGCGTCAGGCCTAAAACCACTCCGCCGAGCCTAAAACAACTCCGTCGGGGCCAAAACCACTCGGCTGACCTTAAAACGACTCCACTGAGCCTAAAACCATTCCGTCAGGACTGAAATCACTCCGCCGAGCCTAAAAGCACTGCATCGGGGCTGAAGCCACTCCGCCCAGCCTGAAACCAGTGCGTCAGGCCTAAAACCACTCCTCCGAGCCTAAAACAACTCCGTCAAGGCCAAAACCACTGCGTCGGGGCTGAAACCACTCCGTTGGGACTGAAACCACAGCGTCGGGGGTGAAACCACTCTGCCAAGCCTAAAACCACTCTTTTGGGGTGGAAGCCACTCTGCCACGCCTGAAACCACTCTGTCGGGGCCAAAACAACTCCGTCAGGGCCAAAACCACGCCGCCGAGTGTAAAAGCAGAGCGTCAGGGCTGAAACCGCTCCACCAAGCCTAAAACCATTGCATCAGGCCGAAAACCACTCCGTCGGGGCTGAAACCACTGCGTCAGGCCCAAAACCACTGCGTCGGGGCTGAAACCACTCCGCCGAGCCTAAAACCACTCTGTCAGGGCGGAAGCCACTCCGCTGAGCCTAAAACCCCTCCATCGGGGCTGAAACCACTCCGTCAGGGCTGAAACCACTGTGTCGGGGCGGAAACCACTCCAGCGATTCGAGAATGGGCACCCTGCGCTTGTCGGTTTAGGAGACTGGGGAACATCCGTGTGCCTTTTGGCGCCTCGGGGCAGCCTTGGAGTGGCGTTGTAGGAGGCCGGAGAGCCTCCGCATACCTTTTGGTTCGGCCAGGCAGCCTCCACGTGCCTTTGTGAGCGTCCGGGCAGCCTCCGCAGGCCTTTGGGTGCGGCCGGGCAGCCTCGGAGTGTCGTTCTAGCAGGCTGGGAAGCCTCCACGTGTCTTTCTAGGAGAGCGGGCAGCCTCGGAGTGTGGTTGTAGGAGAGCGGGCAGCCTCGCAGTGTGGTTGTAGGAGGCCGGGAAAGCTTCACGTGCCTTTGGGTGCAGCTGGGCGGCCTCCGTGTGCCTTTGGGTGCGGCCGGGCAGCCTCTGAGTGTGGTTGCAGGAGACTAGTGAGCCTCCACTTGTCTTTCGGTCCGGCCGGGCAGCCTGCCAGTGTGATTCCAGGAGAGCGGGCAGCCTCCGAGTATCGTTCGGGGAGGCCGGGGAGCCTCCGCGTGCCTTTCTGTGCAGCCAGGGAGCCTCCTCCTACCTTTGGGTATGGCCGGGCAGCCTCGGAGTGTCAGTCTAGGAGGCCGGGGAGCCTCCCCGTGCCTTTGGGTGCGGCCGGGCAGTCTCGGAGTGTCGTTCGAGGAGGCCGGGTAGTCTCCGAGTGTCGTTCGAGGAGGCCGGGGAGCCTCCCCGTGCCTTTGGGTGCGGCCAGAGATCCTGTGCGTGTCTTTAGGTGTGGCCGGGGAGGCTCCGCATATGTTTCGGTACGTCCGGGCAGCCTTTGAGCGTCGTTGTAGGAGAGCGGACAACCTCCGTGTGCCTTTGGGTACGTCCAAGCAGCCTCAGAGTGTCGTTGTAGGAGGCCGAGCAGCCTCGGCGTGTCGGTCTAGTGGAGCGGGCAGCCTCCGCGTGTGGTTGTAGGAGACTGAGCAGCGTCTGAGTGTCGTTTTAGGAAGCCGGTTAGCCACTGCGTGTCTTTTGGTAGGGCCGGACAGCATCTGAATGGGGTTCAAGCAGAGCGGGGAGCCTCCGAGTGTCATTGTAGGAGGCCAGGCAGCCTCCGCGTGTCGTTCTAGGAGGCCGGGCAGCCTCCGCGTTCCTTTTGGCGGCTGGGGAGCCTCTGCCTGCCTTTCAGTGCGGCCAGGGAGCCTGCGAGTGTCATCCTAAGAGGCCGAGGAGCCTCTAAATGTCGTTCTAGGAAGCTGAGGAGCCTCCGAGTGTCGTTCTAGGAGACCAGGGAGCCTCCGTGTGCCTTTGGGTGCGGCCAAACAGCCTCTGAATTTTGTTCTAAGAGACCAGGAAGCCTGTGAGTGTCTTTCTAGGAGATTGGGGAGCCTCCGTGTGCCTTTGGGTGCAGCCAGGGAGCCTCCGTGTGCCTTTGGGTGCGGCCAGGGAGCCTCCACGTGTCGTTCTAGGAAGCTGAGGAGCCTCCACGTGTCGTTCTAGGAAGCCAGGAAACGTGCACGTGCGTTTGGGTGCAGCTGGGCAACCTGCGAGTGTTGTTCTAGGAGACCGGGCAGCCTCGGAGCGTCATTCTTGGAAGCCAGGCAGCCTCCGAGTGTCATTTCAGTCGACCGGTCCGGCTCCGCGTGCCTTTGGGTGCGGCCGTGCAGCCTCTGAACTTCGTTCTAGAGACCGGGGAGCCTCGGAGCGTTGTTCTAGGAAGCGGAGGATCCTCTGTGTGCTTTTTGGAGCAGCCGGGGAGCATCTAGTTTTGTTCTAGGAAGCCGGGTATCCTCCGTGTGCCTTTGGGTGCGGCCAGGGAGCCTCCTCGTCCCTTTCGGTGCAGCCGGGGAGCCTGTGCATGTCGTTCTAGGAGAGTGGGCAGCATCCGAGTGTCGCCTTCGAGTCAGGGGAGCATCCGCGTGTCGTCGTAGGAGACCGGGCAGCTTCCGAGGATCGTCGTAGGAGACCGGGCAGCCTTGGAGTGTCGTTGTAGGAGGCTGAGGAGCCTCCGACTGCCTTTGGGTGCGGCCAGGGAGCCTCCGAGTGTCGTTCTACAAGATCGGGGAGCGTCAGAGTGTCGTTCTGGTGAGTTGGGGATCCTCCGCGCGCCTTCGAGTGCGGCCGTGGAGCCTCCGCGTGCCTTTGGGTGCGGCCTGGACAGCTTCGTATCAGGCTCTGCGTGCTCGGACGGCCTTGTGGCAGGCTCTGCAGGCTTGGGCGAGCTTGGAGGGGCTCTGCGGTCTCATTGGGGCTCTTTTGGAGGTGGCCGAGGCCCTCCGTGTGCCCTCTGGGGTGCCGCACACTCCTGGGGGTGGTTTTTGGCCCCATCCCAGCCCCCTTGGTCTGTCTGTTGTGGTGCCTCTGAGTCATTTGGTGTGCCTTTTGGGGCACCTGCGACCCCTCGGGGTAGCTTTGGGGGGTGCCCAGACCCCATGTTGTGCTTTTGCGTTGTCCTTGACCCCTCGGAGTGCGTTTGTGCCCGCCGCAGGGCTCTTCAGGTGCCCCGTGGTGCTGCCCAGACCCATCGCTGCCCCTCTGGGGACGCCCCAGAGCCCTCGTGGTGCCCGCTGGTGCTCCCCAGGGCATTCGGTGTGCCTCTGGGTGCTGCGCTGGCATCTTGGGGGCCTTTGGGGGTGGCCCGGCCGTATGGGTGTGCTCTGGGAGGGCAGCCGGAGCCCTGGGTGTGCTTTGTGGTGTCCGCTGGGTGCCTTGGTGTGGGGTCGGTGGCTGCCTGGAGGCGTTTGTGGTGCCGTTAGGGTTGCCGGTGGCCCTTGGAAGGGGGTTGGGGCGCTCGTCGGAGGCCTCGTGGCCCCTTTGGGGGTGTCCTGGGCCCTCGGGGGTGTCTTTTGGTGCTGGCCAGGGCTTGTGAGGTGCGTGTGGTTGCTCGCAGAGGCCTGGCTGTGCCTTGTGGTGCCTCTGCGGCCCCTGGTTGTGGCTCTCCTGGTGGCCCAGGGGGCTCGGTGGGCGTGTTGGTGCGTCGCGGGTGCCTGCCCGTGCCTTTTGGTGCGCCCAGGGCCCTCGGGGTGCGTGGGGGGGTGCCGTGGAGCCGTCTGGTGGGCCTTTTGGGGTGCTTAGAGGTGCTGAGGGTGCCTTTTGGTGTGCGCTGGGCCCCTTGGTGTGGCTTTTGGGGCACCGCAGAGCCATGTCGTGTGCTTGTTGGTAGGTCCCAGGCTCCGGTTGTGGCTTTTGGGGTGCCCCTGGCCCCGCGTTGGGCCTTTCGGAGAGGCCTGGCGCCCTCAGCAGTTTTCTCCTGCTGCCCCGGGCTCCTCGGTGGGCGTTTCGGTGCAGCCTGAGCCCCGAGTGGGGCTGTGGGTGCTCCCCGGTGCCCCCGTTGTGCGTTTGGGGCTGCCCTGGAGCCCTCGGTGTCACTTTTGGTGCCCCGCAGAGTGTTTGCCGCGTCTTTCAGGGCTTTCCTGGCCTCTCGCTGTGCTGCTCGGGCCACGCGGACCCCCCGGTGTTTCTTTTGGAGTGCCTCAGCCCCTCGGTGTGCCGTCCAGGGTGCCCAAGGCCCCTTGGTGTGCTTTTTGGGGG